>NW_024581117.1:13122197-13425013 GCF_017639235.1 Corvus kubaryi
TGCCGGGAGCGGGGGATCCGGGACACACCGGGAGCGGGGATCCGGGACACACCGGGACCGGGATGTGCCGGGAGCGGGGATCCGGGACACAGCCGACCCCGGGACAGGGATGTGCCGGGAGCGGGAATCTGGGACAGACAGAACCTGGGACCGAGGGATATGCCCGGGGGGCTCCCTACACACCGATGCCTGGACACGGGATGTGGCCGGGAGGTCTCCGTGTCGGAGATGTGCCCGGTCGGGCCGTGCCCGGGGGATCGGTTACACAGCGGGCACCCGCGGGGAACAGCCCGTTTGCGGGGCTCATCGCCTTGTACCACAGAACCCGTGAGGGGAAGCCCTGGACTCGCCCGAAAGCGCTGTGGGGGAGCCCAGGGGTTCGCTGCGCACGACCCAAACAGCCCCAAACCTTGCTTAGTTAAAGAGTATTTGTACCGAGGTGGCGTTCGGGCGCACGCAGCGCTGCCCGGGCTGTACCCCCGGCCAGGCCCCTTCCCTGGCTCGCAGCCCCCCACGTTTGGCCACCACCGGCAGACGGAGCAGAGACCCCCACCCGCCTGGCCTCGGGGTCTGGGGGAACAGCCCCGGCCGCCAGTCCCGCTCCCCTCACAGCACACAGACCAGCTGGCATGTTCATTCAGGCCTCCATACATCAGCAAAACCGCTTCAAATTAAGATATATGGACACCCATCTCTCATTACTGATAATGTATTTCCTGATTAGTAGGTGCATTAGTTTCTTTCCTCCCCCCTTTTTTTTTTTTAATTAAAAAAAAAAAATTATTTCTTTGCAGAGTAGCAGCGAGCTATAGTGGAGAATATGTGCCATGTATTTTATGGCAAAACATGGTCTGTATTGCTTCTGGATAAATTAGTCACCAAGATTGTATAATTGGTTTCTCAATTATTTATGCAGGGGTCTTTTAACAACAGTAATTCTTCCATTAATGGCAAGTAAGGATTTCATTATCTCTAACTGCACTACCTTTTTGTTCCATGCCATAGTAAATTTCAAATTTTACTCTTTTTAATGGCTATAATATATGAAGGAATTCCATCTCTGTAAAGTAATTATTCTTTTTGCCTGCCTGGGAATATAAGTGCAGGTCATTTTATTTTTGGTCTCTTAATCACAAGAAAAGCAGTAAAAGGGCTGTTCCTGCTCCTCAGCAGTGGGAACTGTTTGCTGGGATCTCTGTCCGTGTGTCTGTCCCTGGCATGTGATGCTGCCTCCAACACAGCTCAGAATGGAGAGGGGGTCAAGCAGGAGTCCTCATCCAGCACCAGCAGAGACCCACAGCTTTGCCTCAGCCCCATCAGGAGGCATCAATTCAGGGCTTTTCAGGCTAGAAAAGGTCCTGCATCCCCTACCCACCCCTGTGGAAACTGAGCCACACTCCTGCATCCCATTACCTCCGTACTGATCCTGGTGATGACATTAACATGTAATAAAGCCACTGAGAAACCCTCAGCACCACCTTGGCAGCTGTTGCCCCACAGCTGGATTTCCCATCTCTGGGCTTTGTTAGGGTGGGATTTCTCCCAAAACATAAGAGCATTGTCATCAAAAGATGCTGCCATAGATGCACAGATCAGCTGATGACATCCATGAGGCCTTGTGAGACCTTTTCAGTGCTGTCCTAAAACGCCCCTGCAGCAATCCCTGGGCACTCCTGGGTGTGCAGGGCCAGACAAGCCCAACCTGGGGCAGTTGCCAGCTCCTCTGCCCTGCAGCTGTGTCCAGGCTGAGCCTTTCCACCAGCATAGGCTGTGGGATAAAAACCCCGAGGGATTAAAATAGGATTAAAAAAAATAGTGAGCACTGTTTTGGATGGGCAGTTGCAATTCACCAGAATTGCTTTCAAGTAGGTTTGCTGGTATTTGGGAAGCTGGTTGGACACCGCTAGGTCATGAGGAAATGTTATTTCATGCACATCCTCCACAGCACAGGCGATAGCTGGAAAGCTGGTTTGTCTCTGTGCACACGCACATGTGTTCCTCAAATCAAACTCATTTCCAAACAAGCAGGTTTGTGACTTGATGTTCTTTCTCCATCCATCTGCCCAGCTTTGATCAGCCAGTTATCTCCAGGACTGCTCACATTTGAGTGTCTTGCTGAATCAAGGCCTAAATATTTTGAAAGCCTGAATCAGCAAAACACGCATCTGCTCCGGGCTAATCTTACCCAGCAAGCCCCACGGCGTGCTTAACCTTAAGCCACTCTTCAGACCTATCAGTGTTAATCTTAAGTGCTTTGCTGATTCGGAGCACTATAATTTTCCAGAGGACATGTCCTCTGCTCCTTCAGACACCAAAATTAGCCTGAAAACAGACAGGCAGGTGCAGGCAACATCCTCACCCCGGCAACTGGGCCGGATTGGCTCAGCCAGGGGCTGCATCCCTGGAAGCACACCAGGCAGCTGTTGGTGCTGCCTTCAGCAGAGCATTTCTAGAGTGGTGCAGACAGCAGCTATGGAGATCAGGGATCTTGAGGCTAGAGGGGAGCTTTCCCCCAGCTGCCTCACCGTCCCTCTCTCTTTCTGCTGGGCTGGCATCAGAGGTCTCACTCCCAGCCAGCACGCCGACTTTCATAACAGTAAATTATAACTTGGCACTTCTGTAGCTCTCTATAGTTCAAAGCCATGCTGAAACATTATCTAATTAATTCACACAATAGCCCTGGAAGGCAAGGAAGGGAGGTAGGAAGCTGAGTTACTTGCCCAATGACAAACACTGAGTCAGTGGAGGAGTGGGAGGGAAACTCAAGGGCCCTGGATGTTTAGATCTGAGGTAGCATCTTTCTTGTCGCAACAGCATTTCAGTCATTTAAAAAATAGTACCTGTATATTTAATTACAATTACAGCCAACTACTCCAAATTAATAGATTAAACAGGGAGAGAAAACGTTATCCTAATTAGCACCCCCCAAAAATAAAAAATCACATGCTTTTCACATCTGCAGGATGTTAGCCAAACCAATTAAAAAGTATAAATATATGGTATAACCAAAAATAGCAAAACCAGAGGCTGCCCCACTGACAGGGCTGCTCAGGTGCCACTGGTCCTGGTCCCCACTGCAGGCAGCAAGGGGCTTGGCACCACAGGAAAAGTCACCACAACCAGCTTGCCACCACCACAGCATCCGCAGGACTAGGTCCCCACCCTCCTTGCCTCAGTATCTCTTTATTGCACAAAAAATAAATGCAGAACTATAAGGCATAAAGGGAAGGTGCTCACTGAAATAAAGAATATGAAAACGTCACCAGCACCCTTAGAGTAGGAGAGCAGACCAATCAAGAAGAAGAAATAATAAAACAGGGATTTATTCACAGAAAATATCATTACAGGAGGCAACGGGCAATTAGAAAGAGTGTTCCATAAACTCACATCAACAGTAGGAATATTGTATAAAACACATTTCTAGGTATGAGGGGTCAGAAGACGTATGTTCAGAGATTTAATGTAATCCTTAATGTAATTCCAGACGTCCATTAATCAGCTGGAAGGCCTTCTATAAGAATACAATTTCATTAAAATATTCAGTAGTTATAGACTGAAGAGGAAAAGGCCAACTGAAGCTAATTAACCCAAGGGAAAAAAGTCTGCATAGTACTCAGAGTACCTGACTGAAATGGGGGGCAAGAGGGAATGGAAAGACAAAGTTGCATGAAATGCAATTAATGACAAATACTACTAGGAAAATAAACTGAAGTAGCATTAAAAAGAATGTGACCTGTACATAAGGGAAGGTTAAAAGGGGGAAATGGTGTGCTTATGTGGAGAGGTTGTAGAAAGGGACAAAGCTTTGAAAAATATTTGTATGAGCAGAAGAAACCCAAATCGCTACTATTGTGGATTAAGGCAACAATTGAGGCAAGTTAAAACATGTCTTCTAACAAGCAATTCTGATGAAAATAATGTCATGCTGCTTTGCTTTTCTGACCAACAATTACTTCATCAGAATGATGTATTAGGAAAGAAGTGTCTTGGTAGGATAGAGTATCTGACTATGAAAATGTGCTCTGTGGTAGCCAACCAGTAGCTAACGCATCTTCAGCTCTGGGCCTTTGCTTTTGTATCCTTGTTCTCCCCAGGGTATTTTTTTCAGAGTTCGTACTAGGTTGGTTCTGTTGGTCTGACCATGTCATAATGATATCCAGCCCCTGGAAGCCTTCCAAGGAAGCTGGTGAATTGAAGGGGATTGCTGTACTTTGCTGTTTTATAGCCCAAATAGCTCTCAATAATTGAACATTACTGTGGTGGGAAAAGTACCAACAAAACTTTATTATAAATCTTTGTCTTCCTCCAGGACTTAGGGTCAAATAAATAAAGACATGCACAATTTATTTGCATGCTGTTTTTAGCATCAGCAGTTATGAAAAATGTGACACATACATAGATTTGCCTTGAGCAGCTCATTTTTCTGTCCTTCACTAACCTTTTCCTCTCCCAGTAATGGACTACTTTTTCTGTCAAGCATTTTGTAGCAGACTGGGTCTAAAGGGTCGACATCTCCATCAGAAAACTGTTGTACTTTCAACCACGCAGGAATATTTTCTTCTGCACTATGACCATGTTTTCCCTACCTTGCTCACTCAGGGGTTAGAGGCAAGCTGAGCCAGGAGCTCCTCCTCCTCCAGCCCCAGTTTGGTAGGATCTGTCCTGAAAACAGAGGTCCTGTTTGCATTCCCCCCCTCCTCCTGTCCCTTGGCAATCCCCACACGTGACCCCAAGGCCAAGGATGCAGTGGATCAGCAGCAGCTTTTGCATATATCATGAAGTGGTCAGGACAACAACCCAGCCCCTTGCCAATACCCTGCCCAGCATCCCTGCACCAGCCTCAGCCAGGCAAGTCCCGGCCCTCTGGATTGCACCCCTCCCTGGGGAGAGAGGGCTGGCCCAAAGCCATCATGCTGCTCCTGCAGAGCCCTCCAACCCTGCAAGGCTGGCACAGCTCCTCCAGGCCAAGCTGCTCACGCTGGGTTTGTATAAAAATTTGATAAAATTGCCACTGATGGACTTCAACGAGCTTCATCAACTGTTCTTATCTTGGTCCTGCTCAAAGAAGCCCCAGTTATAAACTCCTTCCCTAGAGGGCATGGAGAGGTTTTTGGGAGCATGTGCCACACATCCCAGGCTGCAGTGACCTCCCCAGAAGAGCACCTCGATTTCCTGCACACTGTGTGCTAAAGACAAAGCCTGTGTTAAACAACCCCCCAGGAAATGAGCATTAATTAGCAGGGTGCTGCAATCCTGCAAGTGACTGCCACTTATCCCACTAATGTCAGCTCTGCACTATGGGAGCTCTTAGAATTTCTGACATTAAAATTATTATTGGCCACAAATAAAATGCAATTGGTATTCTTCCAGAAATGGAAAAAGTACGGTAGGATACCCTGGAGCATTATTAAGTAGTGCTAAATCAAATATCAAAGGATGCAAATAACGCTGTATTTAGCAATCAAGTTTATTTTAATAGATGCAATCAGAGTCCCATGACTGAAAATTTTGCCTCTAAGGAGAATGTTCTCACTGAGGAAAACAAGAAAAAAAAAGACAAAAGTGCACATTTAGGTAGGGTCCTCACTTACTCCAGAGCTGTCTGTGCTGTTTGTTAGTTCTGGCAAGATTTCTGTTTTCCTTCTCAAACGACCATTTACACTTCAACCTTGTTTTTCCCCAATACCCTGAGCTACTGTTGGAACCACTCAGTGCAAAACAAAACCAACACCCAGAAAATCCTGTTTGTGCAGCATTTAATACGGAATTTTAAATTCTGTGAATTTAGCTACAGAGTTCCGTTCTCTGTTGTCTCTCTGTATCAAAGAGAGAAGCAAGCTGTGACACAGGTGCCCGTGCAGCAGTAGCTGGGGACTGGGACCTGCCAGCGGTGGGGGCTGCCCTGCTGGACACGTTCAGTGCTGGCCCAGGAGAGGCGTGTGCCGCGGTCACAGCCTGCTCGGACACCCAGTGCTGCCCGTGACAGGGCCGTGCTGCAAGAGCACCCTCGGAGCACCCCCGGAGCCCCGAGCAGAGCCGGCAGCTACCCACGTGTGCTGTCACACTCGAGACCCGCTCCCCGAGCTCGCAGCTGCCACACAAACCACCAGCAGCGGCAGGAGAGCTGTCGAGACTCACCTACACACCTCTGCTACCTGCACAGGCAGCCTCATTCTCTGTCTACAGAAAGAGCGCTGCTGCCTGCCAGAGCTGCCACTCCAGGTACAGTCACAGCTTTTTTCCACACCAGCACCAGGCAGAGGAAGGGATGAGTCAAACAAAATGCTGCCTTTTGGATTCTGCTAGAGATTGAGGCGAGGCTCTTCTACAGTCCTGCCTTCCTGCTGGTTGTGACCACAGCCTTTGCTCCCAAGTGTACAGTCATGATATAATATTAAATACATACATCTCACAGCATTTACTGAAAACACTCTTTCTCATTCAGCTGGTCTGGATACTCGAAGGAAGGGAGGGAGGCATCTGGATGGCGAGATCTGCAGGAGGACGATCACTGCTGTTGGACTGTGAACTGCAATGAGACGCGGTTGTTCTCCAGTGGTACTGTAAGTGGCATTTGTCCTCCAAGCTCTGGCATAAGGACCTGAGCCATCAGCACTGTACCAGCAGTATCCTGACCTAGGTAAAACATGCACTGCAACACAGACTGGCTGCTGAAATGATGAAAACTTCATCTACTGTCCCTGCTTCAAAAGGTGGTGGCCCTAGTAACTGAGAGACGCTGACAAACCAACCTGTTAGATTCTCCTGAAGCCAAGTGCTGTTCATCACAGTCAGGAGAGCTTTGCTGACTGACCCCAGGTGACGACCACTTCCTGTGGGGACCAGCAGATAACAACAAGCAGACCGAGGTGGATCTGTAGCAGTGGTGATTCCTCAGGTGCCAAAGCTGGGGTGAAATACCTCATCTTCATGTTGCCTTAAAAGCCAGGTAAAACCGATCCCTGTGTAAGAGACTCTATTGCACCTGAGCAGAAGCCTGCAGTTCAGAGCAGTGTGTGTACTAGTGCTGCCTACAAACCTCTGTTTTGGCCACATCCCTTACGCAGTGCTCCATCACCCATAATATAAAAAGTGCACGCAATATACAGGGCATACACATTTTAATGTCATCATGGGTAGTGGGTCTGTTACTGCTCTGACTTAGCACACTGGGGAGAAAATTGCTTTTGGTAATGCTTTCCCTGGTTCTTGACAGGGCAAAAGAATTTACAGGAAGTCCAGAGATCACATGTGTTGGAGAAGGGGCTGCACATCCCCCTGTTGCACTGGCCCTTTCCCCACATCTCTGACCCAGGGAGATGGGTTTTCCTTAGCTTTGCTGGGCATGTGCTGCTGGCTGCTGTGTTTTCCCCCCGCTGCCCCGACCTGGGGAGAGCCTGCCAAATGATGGCCTGTCACACTGGGAAGATGAGGAAGTGGATCAGACAAAAAAAAACAGAGAGGAGAAGCAGCTGAAAGCCAGGGGCAGTTAACAGCTGGCCTTGTGAAGCCTCATGTCTGTAGGGTACAAGAACACTGCCAAACACACATTATCCAAGAGTTTTAACACAATTTATTTTATGCTTAAATAATCAACTAGATCATCCAGTGTTTGTTGTTTTCATACATATGTAATTAGAGCTATTATCAATGAATGCTGTTTCCATATGAATATAATCAACAAATTAAAGTATTTCACCAAAACCCAAATAAAAATGCCCTTTAAAACACAGCAGCCTTAACAACCTAATATTACACTGCTAGGATGATTACAGATGATTGGCTTACTGAAAGATTCTACATCTTATAGCCAGTACACAATACAGTAATAATTTTACAGCGTGCTGCCAGTCTATTAGCTAATAATTTCTCTTCAGTTCATTTAAAAATATCCCAAACTTGTGCTCCTTAGAGCACCAACCCACTTCTAAAGCTGCAAGCATTACCCCCATTATAAAGCGAGAACAGATAGCACCCCCCTCCCCATAATGCAACTACTGTATATGTTATGGGTCTTAGGTCATTTCATTGAAAAATTGGCAACAGCAACAAATATTAGATGAAGGGCTTTGTGTTTACAGATAAAATCTTATTTTTCATGTTGCGGTATAGTGTTTGCAAAACTGGAAAAGATTTAATCAAAATAAGGTGAAACACATGCATCAAAATATTAGTACTCTGAAGAAAAATTTTCACAGAACTACAGAATTCCTCATTTTGGGAATCATTTAAATTTGCAGCAGATTTTAAAGATTTTTTTAAAATCAAGCTAGCGTTTTTGCATATACAAACATTATAATTGCTAATATACAAGAATCTGTGAAGATACACCCAGAATATCCCTGTAGGTGCAGCCATTTGAGACACCTAGCCTGCTCAATGCATTTGCAATATTCTGTTTGTGATCAAAAAGGCAGTGCCTTATCAACATTTATTCTATTTTGTTAGAATTTATACAGTGTTATTTATTTACAGCAAAACTATCGATGTTTAAAAAAGAAACAAATAGTGTTTTATACCCTGACAGTTTGGGTCCAAGAAAAATAAGGCGAGCTGTTGTGGATTTTAGTATTTTTAGTGTCTTTCCATGGTTTAACCATTTTGTCTTCGCACATCCTCTCTGGCCACAGGAATTTATTTCTTTTGCGATGACATCAAACTGCTTGAGAGAAGCTGTTAACAGCATGGCATCTTGTATTTACACTGCATTGGTAACTGCGCACCCTCCAATCCCGTGAATGAACGTGAATTTCCATGCTCTGTAAATTGGCTCATGCTAAATTAATTTTTTAGTTTGGGGTTTTTGTTTGGTTTTTTTCTTTTTGCATAAAAACCATGCGGTTAATGTGGGGAAGCAGCAAACACACACACACTTTTATAGGTGAATGTTTAATTCCTGTTGATTTTTCTTCCGTGAGTGTCCCTCTAGAATACTGGCAGTAAAAGCACACAGTTCTGTGGAAAGAAAACAGAGAACAGATCATTTAAGAATATCTCCTAAGAATCTATTTCATGCCTTTCCCTGACTAAACAGAAAAGTTGTAATTGGCATGATGGAATTCTGCAGTAGGCTAAATCACACAGTTTCTAGGTAGGCAATGACATTAGCTGAGCTCCCTGCATGAGGGGAAAATGGAGCTGCAGATGTCCACACTGCTTGTGAACTGATTTACAAATATGTTTGCAGCACACTGCATTTCATCGCCTTGGACACGGCACCAGCTCATCAGATCCAATGATGACAAGGAATAGGTTCTTTTATCCTGGAAGGAACAGCATCATCTCCCGACCGAGAGAGCTGCTGCTTCCACGGCACGTTTTTCTTCATTGTGTGCAAGCATCCCCACAGTGATGGAAAACCTGCTCTCCTTGCACATTCCCCTCTGCCAGTTGCTCAGGGAATGTGATTGGCAGAGCCAGGAATGCAGAGCCCAGCCTTTAGGAGGCTTGGTGAAGGACAAAAGCGAGGACGAGGAGCAGCCCCATCCATCTCCCGCCTGGCTTGCATAAGCGGCACGGAGGAGACAGGGTCGTGCTCCTGCTCTCTCACCCCTCAAACCAGAGCCATGCACATAAAGACAGCAAGTTTGTGACATTTGTTGTACAACAGCAGAGAGGGCAGGAAGCAGAAACACAACCACACCAGCGAGCGGGAGCTGGAAGGCCCGCGGCTCTCCGGCACCTGGGCATGGGGCAGCCTGCTCGGGAGCGTGGCTGGCGTGGCGCCGGCGGCACTCGGGCTGGCACGGACATGCCTGGTTACTAATCAGGTCACAGGTCCAGAGCACTCGCAGTCTCCTTCCACGCTAAAGCAACCTGTCCTTGCCCACATCTACAGTTGTCATAAATCTGTCCCGCTGCTAAGAGCCGCCTGTTCCCACTGCAGCAGTCACACCAGCTCACACCGTGCTGTCCTGCAGAACTGCATGCAAGAGTTCTTGGCTTCTCCTTTCAACCCATGCTTCACCATGGGCTTATTTGCAATGGTGACAAGGACATTTTCACAGCAAAACCTAGCTAACATCGTGATTTTTTTCAAACACTCCAAAGAAAAGAACCACCTCTGCCTCCTCAACAGGATTGTTTTTGTCTTTTGTGATTACAAAACAAATTGTTTTTCTGTAGAATCCCCTGCCTGTGCAAATACATCCACTTCTGCACCCAAACTAAACGCTCTCAATGGACTCTTGACCAGGTTCATAATTACTTAATGCACATTTGGTCATGCTTATCCTATCAAAGTTTGGAGCACAGAGATTCAACTTACAGGACAAAGTTCCCCCCTGAGCAAAGGTTCATTATTTAAGGCAGACTCTCCGAGTTCCTCAGGGACTCTAGCATGGAAGACTCGCCTACTGGAAATCCCAGGAGAAATGCATCAGCAGTCATGGGAGCAAATCTGGTTCTGAGGAACTCTGACTCTGGCTTCCTGAAGGTCAGACTCTGTTTCACACATTAGGCAAAGGCTGCCTTATTTATGTCATTTCATTTTAAAATGAAATGCTTTTCCCTTATCCCTGGTGTCTTTTGCATCAAACTTGTATGCTGGCAGGCTCTTTAGCTGCACTGCTTATGGGGTTCAATGCCTGAATGTACACATTTCTGCTGCTTTGCCCCTGCAGATTGACAGTGGAGCAGCACGGGACCCAACACGGGACACAATTTCATACAAGGAGTGCCATAGCTTTGGCTTGCTTTTCTCCCATATCCCTGAGCTCCATAAAGGGGAAAGCTGTGTCAAAAGAATCACCTCCCTTTTCCAAATCATAAATATTTGATGAGTACATTGAGCAGCAAGCCACATGAAGCAGTATTATTCTATTAACACACATGGGAGGGGTCTCAGTAAAAGCAAGAATTCAGGGGGATGCAGTAGGTGCTTACCAGATACTGAAATCACACCAGTCACTGCACAGAGCTTGCTCCTTGGGGCTCAATCCCATAAATCCCTCAGCTAGATCCCACACACCGAGTGCTGTTTGTTTCAAATGGCACTATAGGGTCAGGGGGCTGTAGGGGCTACCTTACTTTTACATCAGTCAGAAGGGACTGGTGACTCAGGAGAGATTCTGCTTCTGTCTGTCCTTTTCCTCACTATCTGGTCTATTTGCCAGGTCCTGTTTATCCTGTTCTTAAATCCTACAGTCAGCCCTACACCATATGTATAGTAAAAGGATAACACAGAGTCTTGCATTTCCTAAACTCTTCCTCTGTCCAATTCCTGAAACCCAACAAAGCTAAGAGAAGTTCTGAGCAGAAAAAAGACATGACTATATGGTAAACCTAGGCACTTGGAGCCATGACTGATGGACCAGCATTGATAGATGTGGATAGGCTCCTCCCATATTTACAGGCACATCTCTTTGTGACTGTAGCTGTGTCATGGAGACAAAGCAGCCTCTGGCTTCGGGGTGCTCCATCATGTCCTCACAGAGCCCCCTGCAAGGGTGTCGTAAGTCTGTGCATTTGGGTTTAGCTTGGGAAGCCCTTATACCATCAGCTGCTGGCTGGCTACAATCGTTAGGGCTGGATCAATAAAATTCACAAGAAACAGTTGGTAGGGCTCATTTGTTGGCAAATATTGAGACACTTCACTTAAAAGGACTTTGACTAGCATAACTGCCCTCAAATCACATCTGACAGTGGAAGAAGCATTTCACCCCTAGCAGGTTTATTTGTGTGCAGCTACTTTACTATTTGTGTTTAAGTTTTTAGGGGTAGAAAGTTCTATGGATTACAAACACTAGACATTGTAAAATTCCCAGAAATCTTGCACATGCCTGAGTATTATTGCTTTGCTTTATTTTCCAAGAAGTAAAGCTTAATTTCTATACATGAACACAAGATCATTTTCTGCTCACAAGATCAAGGGCCAGCTATTCAGCTCTGCAGCTGGAAAGAAAAGTCAGGGTAGCAAAGGCAAGCCGTTGTGCAGCCCAGGTGCTGTTCCCCATGCTGGCAAAAGCCTTCAACAAGGGAAGAAAATTGATCACACTGACCGTTCAGTGGTCGGCTTTCAGCTTTCATGAATAACTTTTCTTCTCCACGTGTCTGACTTCTTTCTTTGTCTTAACCTTATAAGCTTCTCCCTGCTTTAAAAAAAAGTATAAACATTAACACAGTCTGCAGAGAGCACTCGTAATTGTAAACCTGCTTCCAAAACAGGCTCCACATTTTGCTGTAACAGGATAAGTAAAAAGCAGTTAAATCACATTAACACTTCATTTCAAAGATATGCACAATCTATTTATCCACTCTGCTGAGCTGCAAAAGCACAGGTCTGAAATATCATCTTCAAGTAGAAAACACAGCTCTACAATTGCAGCCTGACCCTTGGGCTGGGGTGCCTGGCTGGCAGTCAGTCCTTGGCTGAGCCCCTGCTGCCAACTGCAGCGGGAGCTGGTGCCACTGACAAGGAAAAATCACCTTTCCCAACCATCCTCCCAGGTCAGCTGGATTGCTGGGCATTCCCAACAGCAGAGGCTGTGGCTGCTCTAATGATGTTTCACAACATCTGTGCTTTAAAGTGAGCAGGTTAGTAACAGAACAAAGGGAGGAGGAAGAAAGCCAGCAAAAAACCACCACTAAAGCAGCGCAGAAGTAAAACCAATGACAGTGACGAGCAGTGCAGGTTTCAGAGTCCTTAAAACAGCAAACCCCAAAATAAAGTTCATCTTTGCTCATTAAAAGTAGCTCAATAATTATCTAAAAATAAATTCTCCAGTAATCACAAGCCTCACTCACATCAGAGAAAGCCATCAGTTTATGTGTGGCTATGGGCAGAATCTACCCCTCAGGTGATCTGCATTGATGTATTTGTGACTATTTGTGGTTTCCAACTAATCTAATCTGGTGCAGCACACTGAAAATGTTACCCCCTTGCTGGGCAGGATTTTATTTTCCTCATGAACAGCTAGGAGAGAGGGAATGGAAGTAAGTTTGTTTCCATTCTCTTACTTCTGTGACATGTGTGTCCCCGGCTTTCTTTTTTTTTAATTTATTTATTACCAGAAGATAAAGAGTATTTGTTATCTTCCTTTCTGAATCTGTTCTCACTCAGACAAGAATTTCATTAGCCCCAATGACAGTTTTACTGGAGCAGAGACCTCTGAGGGCCATGTGCTGGCGAAGAAGGCATGAGCTCCTCTGAAGCCATTTGTTTCCAGAGGTGATGCCCATTCCCCCAAGGCCTCCTTGGGACAGCTGAGGCACAGCCTCCCCACTCCTGCCCCTGTCACTGAAGCCCTCTGCAAGAGGGGCTGGGGTGTGCTGGCACACAACAGTCCTACTCTTCCCACTGTCCTTTCTTTTTCAGGGTGATAAAGCTGGACATAGTCCAGCCCTGCAGAAGGCTTCCAATTTTGATCACCAGGGACAAAATCCTGTCTTGGTGCTTGCTTGTAAAGGATACCATTGCTTGGGTATGTTCCCATTGCCCTGAATCCTGCAAATTCTCAGTCCCCAGTGCCAGGGGTACCACACAGGTGAACGAGAGGCCGCTGGGATCAGACTGCAGCTCACTCCTTTGGGCTGGTGGAAAGGCCACACAATCCACCTGCAGCTGTAAGGCACAGATTCTGCAAGGGCTTAACCAAACACACAGACACAGCTCAACTTGATGGCACAAGCCAGGCCCCAAACCCGTGGCTCTGGCCTGCTGCCTGTTGTACAGAAACAGACCTTGATGCCCTGCGCTGACAGAATTCAGCCAGGCCCCCCTGACACCGCCCCTGCCCCGTGACCCCAACACACAACTTGCCAAAAACTGCAAGCACCGCACTTTTTGCCAAGGCTTCTTGTTAAATGCAAACCTCCAGCCCTTTAGCAGCACTTTCTAGCAGTCAACACAACCCTCTGCGCCTACTGTTATTTCCTGGTAGCCCCCGGTGCATTACCATTTCACCAACTTTCCTCTCATGGGGGATAACAACGCGTCTTACTACCTTCCGGGTGATCTGTGGGAAGCAATACATGAAAAGCATCGATTTTTTTTCCTAGATTCTAAAGGGAGAAAGTATGTTAAAAGAAGTTACTTGAATGCAAAGACTCAGAGCAGTGATGTAATTCATGATTACTTTTCTCGTGATGACGTTGCCTTCTTCATCGGTAAACTGTTCCTCTGTTACAGATTCACCAGGAATGTTTTTTGCTTCCTCACCCTAAAGAACGTGTTATAAGATTAGCAATAGAGCCTATATTCTGTCAAACCCACACATATTTCCACACCAATCCAAGCAACAAGCACATGCTAGCTTCAACTTTATGTAACAGCTTGCTTTATGTCGCACGAATTGTATGAAAGCCTTGATCATTTAGCAATGCTGATATCTGTGCATTTATTCTACAAAATGTTCCCTTAAAGCTTGCAGGGAGCTTCTAGCACAATGCTCCTATTAACTAAAGCATGTCAGGAAGCTCTCTGGGCAACAAAATCTAGTGGTCAGTCTGAGTCCTCTGAGATGGAGGCACAAATTCATGATGATATAATCTCCAATCAGACATCCCTTAGCTTTTCACAGTTTCTCAGTGCCCAGCACACACAGATACATGGTCTAAGATGGGGGAAGTTTGGGACTTAAAAAGACAGCTCTGCCTACAGCTTGCTAAACACGAGGTCTTACACACACACAGAAGACAGACAAGACTTCTCAGCACTTACAAAATGGAGGAAGTTATCTTACGTGACACTTTGCCCAGCACGGTGCCACCGTGCCGTAGAGCCTCGGCAGCTCGGTCCATGACTTACTGAGATCAGGAGCACTCCATCCATCACTTCTCGTAGTACCAGCAATTTATAAGACCAGTGTAAATAAATGCAAAAGCAGTTTCCTAACTGCTATGCCAGTGACTTAGTTCCACTTTCAGGAATTATTGCTCAAATCATAAATAAATGACATTACTTTAGAGTCTGAGCCTAGCTGGCAGTTGAGCTTATGTTCCAGAAGAACTTTGCTAACTTCACCTCACAAAGTCATGTTTCCAAACCTGGGTGCTGAAGCAAGCACTGCTTTTGATGCTTCAAAAATATCCATTGTCTGTGCTTATATCTTTCATATAAGTAAGGCAAACATAATGATAATGTAGCTGGCCATATGAAAAATTTCCACTTGTAAATGAATAATCCAAACAAACAAAAAAGTCCTTAAAACTTTTCTTCTCCCCTCACCCTCAAACCGCTATGGAAAAATTACAACTAGAGGGAGGAAGCAGAAAGAAACATTGTATAAAACATGTTATAACAATATTAACTACAAAATAATATTTGAAAGGAGACTATTATTACAGCTTTTGTAATGCTTCCACGTACTGAACAGCATAGGGCAAATACAGTTTCTATTTACTGCAGTCTATACACTACACAGTTGTCTACACAAGCTCCTGGCACTGCTCTGTAACAAACAAATAACAGTGATGCCATGTGTATTTTTTTAAAACCGTTTTCCCTACTAACGCAGCTTTTTCAATATGTACATTGTAATGTTAGGATTGTATGCTATTTCTAAGCTCTAAGCAAAACAAACCTTTCCTTTTGTTTACAAGCCATTTGTGGTCTTTTCTAGCCAAGCTTTTCCATTTTCCTTGCTTGGGGAGGACTGCAGTGGGCAGGAGCCAGGGGGGAGTACTGCAGAGCAGAGCCCCTGGCCACGTTTGTCGTTCTTCCCAAGTACAGAATTTCTGCTGGTTTCACACTGAAAGCTGTACCAAAGTCACCACTCGATAATTAAGCAGTGGAACAGTTTCAGACATTTTACACATCTTTTTCCCCAGGCTTTCACAGGCTGTTAACAAACTGTACAACTTGCTGAAGTTTGGTGCTTCAGGAAGCATTGCCCAGAGAAGGGCAGGCTCCACAGCCAGGTAGATTCCACTGCATAGGGACATAAGGATGATGTCCTGTGCCTGAGACACACCTGGAGCTGCGGGGACCTAGCTGAGGTGCCCGGGCTAGGGAACGGTGGCATCCCTACAAAAGCACGGCAGAACAAACAGCTACTGAAGCCCTCAGATGGAGCCTGAACACTTCATTCCCCAGAGGGTCTCTGAGGAGGGGTCCCAGAAGGAGGAATGACACACCTGCCTAAGCACTGCCCCAGGCTCCGTGCAGGAGGAGGGAGGTGTGAGGTTGGTCCCTGCGGCGAGTGGGGCCCCAGCAGCAGCCGGCTGCTTCCTTTCTCATGAGCGAGGCGGCAGAAACAAGAACGGGATGGGACTGCTGCGAGGCAGGAGGCAGTGACTGGGTAAAGGGTTTGGGAACTGAAACCTGTGGGGTTTCCTACTCACAGAGAGATGGGAGGGGGAAAGACTGTTTCTGGAGACTTCATACTTTAATCAGATGCATAGCAGATGGGGAACTAGCTGCACAGTTTCTTTCCTGGCCTTCCACATGTGGGTTCAGAGATGCGCAGTGGGCTCCAACACAGGGCCCTAAGGAGCAAGAGGGAACCCTGGCTCAGACATCCCATGGAGAACAAAGGATCCTCTCATGAGCAGGATCTCCAAAGGCACTACAACAAAACCCATGAAAACCAGAAATAAAATAACATGGTCAGTAGCAAGGTCATCAGACTACTTGGCACACCAACACCACTTACGTGTACTGGTTCTTTGACTCCTTACAGCAGCTATGAGCAAGGTTGTCCCTTAACACAACTTAGCGAGAATTACCGTGTTCAGCTTTAAGATGAAAAGTGTACTGCTGCACTGAAAGATGTCTCTTGAAATAAAATGCAGTTTTAAAGGTGTGGTGAATCTTGGGTTTTAATTAGCTACACGCTCCTTTAAGCACAATTTAAGGATAAATGCTGTAAATACTCAGCAGTCAGCACGCGTGAAATCCAGCTTTCACAATTCTATTGCTGGTGGGTAGTTAAACAAATTACAGCAGGGCTCACAACTGGCAGGAGGTAGATCTGATTTACTGACTTTCCTAATCCTATGCAGTTATAAAGATGGATGTTTGCTAGGAAAAAAATCCCTACCCACTGGCAGTTTTAGTTGTAAGATCTCAAACCAGCATTGGGTTAGAAAGGCACATTAGATGACCTTGTCAACAAAAGCTGTTTTTAAACACAAAGCTGGTGCATCTGCGTCACAGCTAAAGAACAAAATTCTTTCCGCTGCATCATACTTATGTGGGCTTCATTTTACCCTTGACCAGTCAAAATCACTGTCACAATACCAAAAGCTTTAGAAAGGCAGGGAGAAAACTTAATACCATGATTACTGGAAGCCCAGTTATATCCCTGGGACTAAAGCATACAAAGGCTGCAGTCTGCAAGCCTCAGCTCCAGAACATGCCAGGAAGCTTTGCAAAGCAGAGTGCTTTAATGTCACCCTGCTCACTGGAGTGTAGTCCTGCCAAAACCAGCTGCTATCCTCTCTCTGCTGCTCTCCAGGGCACGAGAAGCAAAGAGCAGTTTCCTCAAAGTCTTCTGCCAGCTCCACTGATTTTCTTAACAGTTATTTGCACATTATGGGTGTTCCCAGGGACCTCCAGATAAATGAAGTTATACAGTTGGTGCTGCAGTATTGTGCCAAAGTTCACCGTAGATTTGTCAGAGCTCTGGTTTTCTTTCATGTTTGTTTTGTTACTAGAGGGATAATAGTCCCTTTTATTCCTCCCATACGTCTAGTGTTGTTGTAACAGTGGAGAAAAAAGGTGCAGCTGGATGTGTCTTACCCACATGGATAAAAAGGCAGGCGGAAATAAGCAAGACGGAAAGATCCTAAATATTTAATTTTGCCAAGGACCAGAGGCAATGCTGCAATGGGAACAGGAGCTGTACAGAGTGCTCAGGCCTCTTCCCTCACTGGCCTAAGCCAGCATCAGGACATAATCCCTTCAGCCTCGAGATCACATTCTTGTAATGCATGAAGAGCAGCTGCGCCTCAGTCTCCTTGGGGTCTCGAGCCTCTGTGGCAGTGGCAGGAGAAACAAACATCTTCCATTAAGGTCATTTTCATTAGTGAGTTCTGCCTCTCAGGGAGACCTTGTTAATCAGATGCCACAACTCTCCGCCTGCGCCCGTGCTGAGTCTGTAGCTGCTTGTTTGCAGATGTATTGCTAAAGCCACAGGAGGGGGAGAAAATACCCCACCAAAACAACAGGCAAGGCAGAGAGGCCTGAGAGCAAATGGTGCTGCAACTGGGACAGAGTGTAGTCCACTACTGGGAGCTGGGGCACAGGTCTGGCATGTGTGGCATGGAGGACAACGTGATGAGCACCCTCAGAACAGCACTTGCAGTCTGGGGTTTAATTTACTTCCTCTTTTCTTACTGAGGCCGGCAGCTCCAACTCTCATGGGGCAGGACAGGGTGAGGGCACTCACCTGCAGCTCTCCCAGCCAGACAGGGACTGCAGTGGAGAGGCTGTGCCCAGCTGAATACACAAAAGGAAATGCCTCCCATCTTCCCCACACAGGGCACAGGCATTTAATTCTTATCACCTACAGGATGGCCACATTTCGTTTTCCATAAATAAGCTTCCCCTTAATAGCAAGACCATGGGAGCTGCTGGCTCTAGTTTGACTAACTGCTGCTCAGGCCACTTCTCCCGTGCAGGCTGAACCAAACCCTCCACGATCAGTAATGGGGCATTTCATGGGCAAAATGCATGGAAAGGGACAAAACTTTAATAAAAATTGGCAAGAAATAGCAAAAATACAAGATACTAAATTACATCAGATTTGAATAACCACTGCTTAGAAATGTATTTTACTTTCCATTACATTCTACCATAAACCTTTTGGCAAGAATCTTACTACAACAGCTTTAGCCAAAAATTCGTATCCATGAAAGATTTAACAACCTCTGAAAAAGCAGGAAAAATTGGACACTGATTTCTGCCATGACTGAATAAAAGGAGCTTTGGATCAGGCTTTGAATGTGCACATTGTGGCAAGCACTCTTATTTTTCCCTTGTGTGCTAATTGCTCACATTCCTGCACTACCATAAACCCATTTCTTTTGCAATGCCCCATCCCATCAATCTACCATGTGAACACAAGAGGGGAAAGGAAGAAAAACAAAAACATCTGCACTACCTTGAGGTTAGAATACGATCCTATTACATGTGGAAATGGGCATCAGTCCTTGCTTGTCTGGTTTTATGGGCTCAGCCCTCTGAAGTGCTAAATCTCATGGGAATGTGCTCTAGAGTGCTGAGCACTTGACAGGACTCAGCTCTTGGACTGCTGGGAAAATACCTCCGTGGGAGAGAAAAGCCTTTCCCCATATTTGGGCCAGGACAGAGAGCAAAGGCAGCAGTTAAACGGAAGTAATAGTGTTAGCAATACTGCAGAGTGGCACGGAAAGCAAAAACAAGGTGGGAAAGAAGAGCAAAGGTAATGAAGCAGTTCAGCCCTGACAGTACCTGTGGAGGCACATGGCAAAGCCTTTCTTCCACGGGACTCAATTTATCCTCAAGGTTTTGGTGTCAGCAAACTTTATGCCTGCAGGCTGTGTGAGTACCTCTGTTGCTTTTAATGCAACAAGCAGGCAGTAATGAATACCAGGAAGAACAATTAATATTAGGAAGAAATTCTTTACTGTGAGGGTGGTGAGGCACTGGCACAGGTTGCCCAGAGAAGTTGTGGATGAGCCACCTGTGGAATGTTCAAGGCCAGGCTGGATGGGGCTCTGAGCATCCTGGTCTAGTGGTAGGTGTCCCAGCCATGGCAGGGGGTGGGAACTGAGCAATCTCTAATGTCCCTTCCACCCCAAGCCATTCTGTGATCCTATTAATAAAGGCCACAGTAAAACAACACAGCTCCCACGTGCAGTTCTGCTCAGTGGAGGCTCCAAGCACACCCCCATCCCCTCCCCACTGCTGTTGGACATAAGCTGGCAGAGAGGGGCTCTGGGGCTGTGGAGTCAGGCACAGCACCCACTTTGCCAGGCACTGGGGCGCTGGTAGGTGAGAGAGAACCTGCTGTTCCCAGCCACTGCTGGGGGCCCTGCAGCAGCAGTGTGAGTTATTTTCCCTCTGCAGACTCAGAGCATTGCTCCAGGCCTCTGAGCACTACATCCTGAGACCTCTTCCCTGATCGAGGAGCTGTTCCTCAGTTTGCACATGCTCTCACAAAGATTTCAGTTCACCCAAAGTGGACATGCAGAAAGAAGTCCAGATCCCTACCAATGTTAAATCCTGATTTTTCCATTTCATACCACCATTTCACAAACTTTACTTGCTCAAAACGGTTGTTTCCACTATCAAACTCTTTCTCTAAAAGGCCTGATGATTGTTGCTTTCAAACTTTTTCTTGTTCTCTTTTAAGCTTGTCTTGAGATGCAGAGTGGGGGCTAAAAAAAGAAGCTATAAATGATCAGAAAATAACCAAAGAATCACATGTATTTTCTAATCAAGAGACAGGTACAGCTCTAATCCATCTGAGCTCAGACACGTTCCCAAGAGCGCGGGTTCAGCCGCCTCCACTCACCATGCACACCCTCCCCACTGGCTCTGCACCAGCTGCAGATTCCAACACTCAATATGCTGCTTTATCATGGCTACATTAAAAGTTCTACTGCAAATTATACCACCACACTTAAAACCAATTTTCTGTGCCTTTCTCTAAACACAGGGGCTGTACTCGGAGAGCAAGAGAAAGCTGCCTTTGACATGCTTTCCCCTCTTCTACTCCAACATTTCCTGACTGCAAACCAACGGACACCAAAATAGTTCAGACATAAATTGGGTGGGGGCCCTTAGCCACAGGCCAACTATGCAGTCTTTGAAACTGCAGCACACTCACACTTTGTGTGTTACCAGACTCCTGCAGCACTGGAGGGGCTGTACTCGCCCACAGGCCGCCTGCCCCGTTTGAAAACAGAAACCACATTCCTAAGGCTGAGCAGTCAGGGTTTATCTGCAGGCGGAATTACTGAGGAAGGGTTAGACTCTGACCTGCCCAGGGCCTTTCACGGAAGGCAGCAGGTTCTGCCTGGGGAGATGGGGGATAGGACAAAACATTCACTTCTGCTGAGCTCAGTTTTGCCACTCCTGGCTTGTCCCGAACGGAAGCACCACGGGTATACTGAGGAAATAGTGGTGAAGGCAGCCAGAAAAGTCACCCTGCCTCTTCCAAAAGCATCTGCACCTTGGACTGTTTGGCAGCTGTGCAGAGCAGCCTATCTGCCACCCACATTACACAAGAGGTGCAGTCCATTTTGTGGTGTGCAGACTCCTCTCCACAAAGCATGCAAGCAACAGTGATACAGATATGTGCAATTGAAATGTCACAAATTATTCCTGAAGTAACAATTACAGCTTAGGCAAACTGCACTAGTGCTGTAATAGCACTAAGGTGCCCGTCTTTTTTTTTCACGGCTTGACTATATGATTTTCTAATAAGAATCTAATAAATCCTGTAAGTTACTGAGGAATTACATAATGGTTTCTGATACAGAATTATTTCCTCATGCTACATGCTGCAGGAAAATAATGCCATACTGTATGACCACGCAAAAAATATTTTAAGGGCAAATGCAATTATTTATATGATTATGTTATCAGTATATAAAGTATATTGTGCTGTAAATAAGGGCTAACTGTAAATAAACATACTAAATAGAGCCCACTGAAGGCAATGCAAAGACTTTTTTTAACTTTGGTAGGTTTAAAATGAGGATCATCTACTGTATTGAGGTTTTCCAGAAAACATTAAGCACTTAGGACCACAAGTCTCAACTAGAGTACGTGCCTCATACTTCCTATATCCCACTTGTGTATTCCTGCAAATGTTTAACTTGTAACTTAGAATACTTTAAAGACAACAGCAGAAAAAAAAATATTGTTACCTATCTCTGTCTGTGGCTCATATTTGCTCTACAGGAGACCAACATGCTGCATCTAGCTGCAGTCTTTAAGATGCCATGCACTACAGTGGCAGTGAAGGACACAGCACTCCATGCAGCACAGCTGTTTTCCAGCAGAAGACACCCATAAACCTGTGTTAAGCGAGGAAAGGCCACCTAGCACCGTGTTATAAATCCATACTGGCAATGGAAAGCACACTACCAGGGGGGCTTCAGTATGCCAAATCTGACATTCTGACACAGCAGACCAAACTCACGTCCATGCCAACGTCGCCTCAAGAACGCAAATCACCAAGTACCTTCAGAATCAACCGCCGTCGGTAAACTCTTGTAGTAATTCTCTGCTCTTCATCTGAGCTTGAATCACTCTCAGTCTCACTGTCACTGTCACTACATTCCTAATAAATGCAGTTTTAGTACATTTGAACAGCACGTTTGCAAGACAGAACATGCTGATCAGGACTAGGAGAAGGAAACAGAGGTTATCACGGACAGTGTTTTCCCTGTCTGTTATGTACATAATGACTCGCAGTTTCACTGCTGAAGTACATGATGGGAGGAGGCCCTTTTGCTCCTTGGCATGCTGTAACCTGATAATTACACCAGCTATGGAATATCTCAGCAGCTCTCAAGTCTCAGAAAATGGTATTTGGAATGCATCTGACCTGTGAAATTTCAAAACCTTATGCAATTCTTTTTAATTTTGTGTTAAAAAGCCCCCTAAACCATGTCATAACTAATTGAATCTTTTTTCTCCTAAAAATTACTCTTTCAAACAAGTTTTACAGATTCACAAGGTATGGGAAGTGAATTCCCTAATAAATGAAGACAGTCACAAGGAAGACTCGGCAAAGCACCTCCACACAGAAGGTTAAAAATAGCCCTTCTGAAGAACTTCTCCATGTAAATGGCTTTCCTGCTCAGTATTTATCTGCTTTTGTAAGTGGCAAAACTGCAGTGTGAAGCACAACCATTCTGCATTTTTTCAAGAAGGGAGCTTTTAGAGCTCAGCCCAGGGGGCACAGCCCAGTGCTGGGAGGTACCACAGGTGTCTACTCTGCCCTGGCACCCTCTGCCAGCCCTGGTGTTTCTCCTCTGACCCCCAAGGAGCTCAGCTTTGGGACTGAGCAGCTCTGTGTGCATGTGCCTGACAAAGGGCTTCAGACCTCTGTGTGTGATGGATGCAAGGCAGAGATCCTTCTCCCATGATACTCAGCTGAACCTTTTCCTGAGTACAGAAATTTGAAAATTTCCTCTCTGTTATTCAACGACAGCCCCCCCCAAACTGATTTTAAAATCATGAATAGTGGATATTGAGAACTGCATATCTGTTTCTCTTTTTGAATCTGGCCCAAGACGTCCTAAACAAGAAGCATTTCTCAGAAATTATGTGCAAAATAAGAGTGGGCATAGGTGGGTGGAGGAGAAAAAGAACTATATAACAAAAAGCATTTAGGGCAGGATGACAGAATTCATCTGCAGTCCTCTGGCACTAGTCAAATATAGATACAAAAAATTATAAACCAATCCTCTCCTGAAGAAGTAACAAGAAAGCAGAAGATTTCCAGAGGGCACAAAGGCTTTAGAGGGAGAGATATTATTAATAAACAGCTTTAAGTGGTTTATTTGTGATGGAATTCTGACACTGAGAGTCACCTTGACCATGTGCTGGACATCATTCTCTCTGGAATAATAGAGCAACTGTGCTGTGCTCCTCTCATTTAGAAAGATCACTGGAATCTGATGCTTGAGCATTTGCAAAGAATTATATGACCTACACCATTACTGCACTGCTTTTGTAAATGTTTATGTGGACTTGGGATGAAGCCAAGGATTTGTTCCATCCACGTCACCAGGCGTCAGACCAGTAACAATTGTCTGCACTTATCTCTTGGTGCAAACTTTGTGCCAGAACACTGCTTCTGCTGCAGCCCTTCTCTTGCAGGTGGGTGACTCTTGCTTCCTGGCTCTTTCCAAATGGGTCATGGATAAAATATCTTACTTTGGCAAGTTGTTTTAGTTTGTTCTCCCTTTTTCTCCACAGAAATAAATCTGCTTCTTCCATACTTTTCTCCTTTTGGAGCATTTCTGAAGAATGCCTTGCAGAAGACTGCAGTTGAAATTTTCTTTCTGTTTTCATGACAGCACATGAAGTGTCACACCATGAGTTGGACTGCACTAGTAATTAAACTTACGGAATTTCAATTAGATAAGAAGGCATTATTGAAGAAATAGCAACAAAATAATAGAAGCAGTTCTTGTCATTCTAACAGATGCTAGTTTCTTACCCACTCAGGCTGGGTGAGAGACCCACATTTTTAAATGACATTATTTTCTGATACCAGTTTATTAAAAGATCATGCCTATAAAAAGACTTGTTATTCGGTAGATAAGATTATCAGCCTTCACCAGTAAAGCGAAGTAGTGCAGAGAGCACGCCCAAGGAAAGCACTTGCTTATTCCTCTCAATCCAGATGGGATATCCAACAGTAAAGAGCACAAAAAGGGGGTGACAACTTATCTTCCCACTGCTGGGAATGCAGAGGGGTTAGTGCAGCGTGTCAGCACACCCTCAGCACGTGCATCTACACATGGACTTAATCAGTGCATGGCACCACCAGACTGAGGCCTGCCCAAAGCATACAAACACTGAGGAACACTGCCATCTGCCTTTTAACTGCCTTAGAAGAAGGCAAAGGCTCCTACATTTTTTAAGTATTCCAGTAATTAGTGAACATTAGGAAAGATCTTACTGTGTCACGAACTAATAACAAGATAATAACAATCATATGCTGCATAACTGCTGAGACTGATTATGTTACCATCTAATAAAAGAATTCTTGGTTGTATAATCGAAAGAATAGTTTAAAATGAACTAATTTAAACCTGCATGATTTACTGCAGCCCACCACAGCCAACATTTTTATTGTGCTATAATAGAAAAAACCCGATATCATGTAGAAACAATTCTACTGAAATATCTTGCTTCCAAAAGTTGTAATCTCCTCCTGCATTATGCCCAAGAAAAGACAACCTCAGCAGAGAGAATAATGTGGAAGAAACTCTGCAATTCCCCTTTTCAGCCTGGTTCCCTGCTGGCCCTGAGGTCTATTCTGTGGCGACCCTCGCACTGCTGGGGTGTGAGGCACACGCAGCTACTGGGCTACAAGCCATTCCTTGAGCCAACTTTACTGCTAAGTTTCTGGTGAATAAATAGAAGCAACTGAGAAAGCTATCAAAATCTTCAGTGTCAGAAAGCAGCTTATAACTGGGGTTCTGCAGTTAAGGGTGTACGAGTCAGGCAAGGTAGAAAGGAAGAGAAGCCCCTTGGCAGTATTTTAAGGAGAAAGAACCACCATCTGGAAAAATGCTTTACATGTTTGGAAATCTTTTGATCCCTCTCAGCTGGATGGACTTTGCAGTTGGGATGAACAAGGCCATGAAAGAAAAAACATAAGGAGGAGATTAAATGTCACCCAAAATTTATTTTTCTGCAAATAACAGAGTAAAAAAAAACGCAGTTAGTGTTGGGGACAAAGAGCAGGACAGAGCCTGAAGGGTCCCTATATTTCTTTGCTCCTAGCATTTGCTTCAATGCCACAGGAAGAGTGGGAAACTAGTGGCAACACCTTAGTGGAAACAGATGGAGGACAGCTGAGCTGTTTGGCACTGTTTGCATAGGTGCTGTGTCATGGCAGGGAAGGGCCTGTCCCCCAGTGATGCAGGACAGCGGTCCCAGAAGCTGCTCTAACCTCTTCCAGGGCTCAGGGCCAGGCCGGGAGGGGATTGTGCAGCCCTGCTTGGCTCCTCTGCCTATCCTGACTCCACCCCATTGTGTTGTGTTCACAACACAAATATAAATTTCCAGTAACTTCCATTTTTCCCAATTCAGTAATAAACTGAAAAAAATTAAAAAGGATAACAAAACCCAAACCCTAACCCTGTCACAAACATTACAAGTCATACAAAAAAATTTGTCAACCAATATGTCAAGCAACAGGGACTCCTCACATTGTTAATTATTACAGGACATACTGTACCTTCTGTTCAGACATTACTGCTCCCTCCTCCTCTTGGATGCTTGTTCTTGGCTTGCCATCCTCAGAAGTACTCCAGCCCATCTTCTTCACACTGACAGGCACAGATGTTTTGCTGCCTTCTGTTGTTGGCTTGCTGGTCTCTTCCAAAGATTTCTGATATGCTGTTGATGATAATGTTTGCTCATCAGTACCAGTTGAGATCTGGGACTTTGTTTTCAGGGCTTCTTTGTCACTGTGTTTTCCCACATCATTTAAAGCTTCCTGGATGTAGGATTTAGTTTTTGCCTCTGATGTGGACTCGGATAGGCTTCCATTTGTTTCTGGCTTCCCTACTTCTCCTTTGACATATGAGGTAACAGAATCCCGACATTGGTCCAAACTACAAGAAAAAGCAGAAGCAACAGACAGCTGTTCAGGGCTTAAATCACAGGCAGAAGGGCAAAGCACCAAGCCTCTCACTGAGCCTTCAGTCTGAGCACATAGGTTGCACACAGAGAAAAGTAAAATTTTAGACTCCACTTGCAGACATCATTCTATTTAACAACCTTGTCTTCTGCATCATGGCATCATTTCAGAAGCAATGAAAATATGGTGGGCACTGGAAACAAGGCCACATGTTTTATGGTAATCTACTTCCACTTGGAGAAGGGGAGGAAAAAGACAAAAAACAATACACAAAACCTACCAGTTCTCTTGTATAATCACGAGCTAAAGCCCCAAGGCACTAATTTTTAAACCGCTCTCTAACCAAGGAAGTGATGAAAGTATCTGTTACCATGCAATTACCAGTTACTTTTCCCCCAAAGTACAATATCTGTACTCCAGATAGGTCATGCCTTTTAAAAAATATTGTTATCTGCAAGTAAGTCCTTAGACACTTCAGAGTCTCAATACTATGCAGGGCCAAAGGCAAGGAAGGTTACAAAAAGATAGAAAGCTGACCAGAATTTTGCCTCAGATTACCTATGGACAGGTTTAACCTGCACTTCTGATAAACAGTTTTCCTTTGTATTCTTGCTCACTTTCTGATAAACACTATGACTGTGTAGTGCTGACATATGAAAATATGCCAGCTGTTTGCTGGCAAAAATCTTATGAAAGACAGCAAAGTAAACTCATCCAGCTAGAAACTGGTATCTTCTTAAGGAAGCCTTTTTACTTCCAAAAGTGATCTATTTTACTAATTTAACACAATATAAAATGCAGAATAATGACACTTGCTTAACAACAGGAATCACATCAGTAGTAGTTCAAGTGCTTTACACTATTGAAAGACAATGAATTTGCTGAAAGCAATGACCAAATTCCCACTGGATTCAATAAGAGAGTATCTAATGCTACCTTGAACCTTAAAACATCCTGAGTCAAGGATGCAAAAGGATGTAAACTGCTGACAGACAAATGATCACTGTGCAGATAATCATTCTGTGCTGATTTAAAGCTCCTGCAGACCTGGCTCCTTCAATTAGTGATCACAGGAGCCCCTCAGTGGGCACTGGTAGGGCTGAACAGGACAACACATACTGTGAATGTTGAAGGCTTAAGGAGGTCCAAGGGCAGGCTGGAAAAGCTCATGCAAGAGAAATGCACTGAGGATAAATATATAGGAAGCATCCCTCTCAGCAGGTCATTATGTCAAAGACAAGGGAAGCTTGGGGGAGTGCCGGGGGAAAACAGCACATAGATCCACTCTCCTTCCCTGAGCATCCTCTGCAGTCACTGCTGGGAGCCAACATCCAGGACTAGGTGGGTTTGGTCTCACCATTCTTACCTTCTTCTGCCTCGTACCTTAGCTTTTTAAAAGTCTAGTAAATTAGCATGATATAATACACTTGAAGCAAGCGTTATAAAAAGTGACAATTCAAAAACTGGCTTATGGGGAAAGTAACAACTATCTGAGGGAAGGCAAAGAGATGCAAATGGAAAGGATGACTGCTACAAAGGTGTTCAAAAAATAAGAGTAATGTAGTATCCCAGTTTCAGATAATGTTCTTGATTCCAGCTACATCTACACACCACTTAGATTAAATGAAATAGAAATACACAAGATAAAGACCATGAAAAGCAGTATTACCTGCTGAAGATAATACAAAGTATTTCTCAAATGCCTAGATGGAGAATGAAACCTGATAAATACACATTTTTAAAGACAAATATATCTGAGGCCAAATCAAGTTTCTCTTTCAAATGTATATATAAGTGCATACATTTGTTCTCACAGAGCAGAGAACAGCCTCTGCCCTGCTGCTGGTGGCCGAGGCAGCGTGGGAAGCCTGCTGACACGCACACTGCAACACAGAAGTGCTCACCTCTCGTCCAAGCGATCCAGCAGGCTGCCGCCTATCCTGCGCCCCGACGTCGGTGCCTCGGAGACGCTGGAGGAGTCAGGCTGCCAACCTGTAATTGAAGACATTTCGTGTTCTGCTTGTTGAACACCTTTAAGAATTGACCATACTCTCTCTTCCGTCATCTCCTCAGACTCAGCTCCTTCTTCCAGACGGATGTCCTCAAACAGAGACTTAAACTTTTCTGCCGTCATCTCCTCATCAGTACCAGACTTCTCTCTCTCAGGCTGTTCAGTCCTCACTCCTCTTTTACTAGTCTCTTCACTCTGCCTTTGTTTAGCATCTTTGGATATCCCACCATAACTACCAAGATACCGCGGAAAATCCTTAAGGTCCACTTCCTCCAACTGGCTCTCGCCTATGGAAATATCTTTAGGTGTTCCTTCTCTAGGCACTGAGAAATCAACTTTGCTGTCATCCAGTGAAGTGTCTTCTTCAGTCACCACTGGCGGTGCTGCTGTACCATCTACGTGTCCCTGGGAGGTCACTAACACGTCACTCAGTCTACTGGGAGTTCTAAGGGGTGACTCTAGGCTAGAGGTGTCGCTAAGGAAATCGTCCTGGTGGAAAGGGGTGGGCGGCACGAAGCGCAACCCAGTGGGAGTTTCCAGTTCCACTTGAATGGAGGGATAACCTAAGGAAGACAGCACATTTGGACTGACTGGGATGAAGCATGGAGCAACAAATAAGCAAATGCCAAATGATTCATGGGTTACATACAGTATGAAACGTATGAGGAGGTGCAGGTGTATAAGAACCAATGCAGTTCTGAGAGATTTTGTTACTTGGTCCTACAGAGATGGAACAAAGAATGAGTACTGCCCATGAATAGTACAGTGAAGCCAGTACTTCTGACTATTTTTTAATAGTCTGTAAAGTTTTCAGCAATTGCTTTTGCAGCCACTTTAAACATTTTCAAGCTATAGCAGATTGTCTTATGAGCATGCAATAAATCAAATGTGGACAAGGGTGGTTGTCCCTTTACATACAAGACAATCTCTTGCAGCCATATTGTGTAAGTCTTTATTTCCAAGGGTTTGTTTTTTTTTTTTTTTTTAGATTTGGATGTTTAATTAACAGATTTTGAGGACAGCAGTAGATCATAACATAGGACAGCCACTTTTTTTTGTCAGTAGACATTATTTCTAAAACAGGTCCACATTTTTAATATGCTTTTATATAAAAATACACAATACCAGAAATACATTGTTACTAATATGTACCTCCAATTTAACCACAGAGAACAATAATGGACTAGTTGAAGAATGAAGAACAGAAATGGATCCTAAAGAGGATACTAAAAGATAGTAGATCTAAATACACAGCAGGATACAAAACTAAAGTAAGGAAGTTAACGAAGGGATAAGAGAACAGAAACACAAGGGAGAGCTATATGAATATTTCAGGTACAGTGAAGTTATACGGGTGAGAGGACTGTGGTGAGTAAGGAGATCTTGGTGATCTTGAAGATTGAGGTGATCTTGGTGACATTGGTACAATCAGATACACTGACCAAATAAAGAGAAAAGAAAAATTGATGAAAACATGAAAAAAACCCCCCAAACCATACAAAAGGATTAAACTGAATACACACATTAAAAAATGGCAACGAAACCTTAAGTTCGCATTCTGGCAAATGAGGTTGGGCAGCCTAGGAAAGGCCAAAACACATGCTGTGGGGTACACTGGACATTGTGCTGCCTGCAGGGGGGTGCATCAACAGGGCTTGGCAGGGGGGTTGTTTCCTGAACCAGCCGAGAGAAAGGCAAAGGTGGTCTGGTCTTGGTGAGGAAAGGAAGCTTGAGGAAGGTTCAGAGAAGAGGAGAGACACAAAGCAACTGCAGAGAAGCGCTTTTTTCATAAAACATTGATGCTACTATTAAAAGGCGCAAGCAACATTTCAAGAGCAACTTTCTTAAAATGTCAACAGAAAACTATTTCTGTAGTGCAATGATTCAATGACCAGCAATGCTGCTCAATAATGGAGGTACACTGAGCTCATATGCTCTGAAGAAAAAAAAAAAAAAACAAAAAACTAAAATACAGAGAAAGCCAAAACATAATTGAACAAATTACAAAAACCAAAGGAAATGTTACTTACAAAAAAAAAAAAAATCTTATTTAAGAAGTTATTTATAATGCAAGTGAGTAAAATCAAAGTAATAATCCAGTGCCTGTTATCTAACATTTAAAACAAGAAAAACCCAACATTTAGCATCTTCAATATACTGATAAGTAATAAGCATCCCTATGGAAATTTTGTTTTACAAGAAGAATTTCAATTATCCTTTAAATCTGACTCAAATTTAACCTTCACAATTCTGTTTTCAGTTGACACAGCTTCCATGTGAAAATTACTCCACAATTTTTACCCATTAGCAGACTGAAAAAGACATTCACTCATGCACTAATAAAACATTTTCTTATTTTTCTACTGCCATTGTAGAAATGGTCCAAGTGAAAATCATAAAGCAATCGATGTTCATGGGTCTCAAAGAGGCTTGGCAGTGAATTGCACATTAATTTATTCCATGCAAATACTATGCACTTTTTTCCCCTTCTTCTTCCTTCTTTTTCTCCTGGAAGAATTTTTACTACTACATATCTAGACAGGAAGCCAAAGAATACACACATTTCCAGGTAAATTGTCAAGCATGCAATACCAAGTACATAAAAAATAGACATGGGCAAACCTCAAAGGACAACTGCTGCAGGAGAAAAGCTTGGTCTTGTCAACTGACACCAAGGCTGGTGGGAACAAGTTTACTCAGGCACACATTTGTGGGACTCTGGGCTTACTGTCTGAGATATTAATGTGCAACCTACATATCCCCATAAATGACTTGGATGCAGCACTTGAAGGTGTACTAAGGAAGTTTGCTGATGATACGGAATTGGGAGCAGCTCTGGACACCCTCCAAGGCAGGGAGGGCTGGGCAATCACCAACCACATGAAGTTTAACAAAGACAAGTCCTGGGCTCTGCAGCTGGGATGGGGCAACCTTGGCTGTGTGTAGAGTCTGGGGAATGAGAGGCTGGAGAGCAGCCCCGTGGAAAGGGACCTGAGGGTCCTGGCCAGTGGGAAGTTGAATGTGAGTCAGCAGGAAGCTACGCCAGGGAATGTTTAGGCTGGATATTAGGAAGAAGTTTTTCACCCAGAGGGTGGTCAGGCACTGGAACAGAGAAGCGGGCACAGCCCCAAGCCTGACAGAGAGTTCAAGAAGTGTTTGGACAATGCTCTCAGGCACACGGTGTGATTCCTGGGGTGTTCTGTGCAGGGCCAGGAGTCGGACTTGATGATCTTCGCGGGTCCCTTCCAGCTGAGGATATTCTATGATTCTATTGTATCATGCTTTAGGAGAGGAAAACCCCTTCACACATTTAAAATTACTGTTTCTGTAGAACTTACAATCTTTCTTTAAAGTCTAGTTTATACAACATTATTGTATTATTGGACATGTCATTGAATTAAATATGACTACGGAATTCAATTACCATCAATGGGATCATGAAATACGTTATTTTCATCTGCAAAACTTCTGGTGCCTGAAATATTTCCATAATCAAATATTGGTCCTTCCAACAGGGTGACGATATCTATTCGATTAATTTTTGTCAATACAGAAGTTAAGGCATCAGCTGAAAAAAAAATAGAACACATCAGAAAAAGGTTCAGCATTGCAGAACTGTGTGATTGTTTTTCTCAGTTACATTCACATCGCATTACTTACAAACTGCGGGCATGTCCCAATGCCTTTGGTTCCAGCAAACCCCAGCACCTGTCTGAGCAGTCATTCAGCTGCCTACTTATTCAAGATATATATCTATTAAGAGTCTACACACTCTCCAAGTATAATTGTATTACAACACAAAAGGCACAAAGAACAAGGTCAGATAGTTCTTGAAGAATGTATTTACTTACTACTGATACAAAATATTCTTTTACTGGAGCATAAAGGGAGTGTAAAAATCCTTCTACCATTCTGTTTTGAGGAACAACAGAATAGGCAGTCATGTAGGTAATAATGCATATAAGGCTATTCAGGCAGTACATCATGAAATCTCGTTTACAATAATCCTGTTGTGAGAACACAGTTAATACTGGAAATTACTTTTACAGTGAAAAAGATCAAAGGAGACTCACATGGTGTGTAGGAGTTTGTGGATTAGAAAAGGGTAGCAACACCACTGACCCCACACAAAAATCAACCCCTCTCCTTCAGTCTGAGCAATTCAAGTGAAATCCACAGATAAACCCAGAAGTATCAGCCCAGAATCATCACTCCTTACAGGAAGAAGTTTAGTCTTTTCCTATGGCCTGCAATACTGTGAGACTACCTAAATTTTCCAGGCAGTCATTTTCCATGTTTCACATTCCTTGCTATTGGAAATTTTCCCTTTTATTTTCTTTACTAGAGTTTAAGTTCACTACTCGTCCCATCAATTATGGATTTGGAGAATGGATCATTTCCTTCTGCATACAGAGCAAATAAATATGACATATTTCCAACACCTGGTAAAAATATAACTGAAACTTCTTTTTTCATTGATGGTTTGTGAAGGACACTTACAATGTTTTCTTCAACTTGGCAACAGATGCAATGAGCTAAAACTCATAAACAACAAAAGTAACTACTTGAACTTACTTGTAGCATTTTTCCCATCTCTGGTAACCCATTTTTTTAATAACATGAAGCTTTGAGCAATAAGAGAATTTGGGTTTTCTACTCGGATTTGATTTATTTCATCCACAGAAAAATTCAGTTCTCTTGCCAGTTCTACAAAGACAAAAAAAGCAAACGAGAAAAGAAAAGAAACCCCAAAACACCAAAGAAAGCACAAATCTCTCAGTCGTCTTGTCAAGCTTAAAAATACTACCTTTCATAGGTCACAGAGACGCCAACCAAACTGCCTGACACAAACTTTACAGATAACAATGAACATGGCATTAAATCCCCATGCTTTAATTTCCTAAGGCATCATTTTGAATTTCCATCCTCCCTGGGAGTGATTATCACACTTATGCTCAGTAAGCCACTTAAGCATGATGAAAAAGCCCTCCCTGGAGACTGCCTCATCAATGCTAATTTATAAACTCTGTTTATTTCCACTGATTGTTATTCCCCTGGGAGCACCCTGTGCAGCTCAGCACTGGTGCTGTCATCACCTGAGCCTGGGCAGAGCTGGCTGCTGCAGCTGTGAGCCCAGGAAGGGCAGCTCTGCCCACCAACATATGGGGCTATGGATGGGTACACAGTTAGAGAACACCTCCAACTCTGACTTGCTGGGGCACTGCTGGGCCCCCTGCAGCCAGGGCTTGGGGGAAACTGCTGTCCAGGATCCGCAGATACTCCAGAGGCAGCCCTGAGCCCGAGCAGGTAGAGCCTCTCAGCTCCTTGGGGGAACATGTTGAGAGGAGAGCCATTTAGCTATTTTCCCTGTGAGTTTCTCTTTGATTTCTTGCAAGATCAAGGAATAATTTCCCATTAGGCATCTTTGCCCAGCAATACATTGCATGTTTTGGGAAGCTGGCCTGGCTGTGAATTTGGGAGAGCCTGATGCAGTCTTGCTGCATCTTTTGGTAAAAGAATACCTAAAAACACAATAGCAGGGAGTGATTTCAATATTAAAGCAGAAAAGCTTACCTGTCCAGCTAAGTCCTAGGTGATCAGCTACAATTGCCATCCTTATATCTGTCCGTTCACATGGACTCTGTGGACCTGTGATTTACAATTTCTCAATTAAAAAGGTTTTGCACAGAAAACCACAATACCGGATAATAGTTTGTTATAAATAATAGCTTTAATTGACTAAGTTGACAGTGCTTATATTGTTTACTAGAATGATTGTGTGACCTAATAACCTACAAAACAAAAATTTTTCACAGCTTTTAGATTTTCACCTGTGTAAAGCCAAAATGTAAAACTACATGATGTCGTGTAATGAAACCAAACATGCTGACAATCTAGCTGTTAGACTGTAGACAAGTTGTTCAATTACTGGTGAAAACCACCAAGGCCAGATATTGCCTATTTTCTCTACTTCGACAGAACAAATTTGCTGTCACAAAAGACATCTTTCAATTTCTGAGTTACATCAATTTCTGAGTTACATGAATGTCTTTGGCATGCTTCACTAGCTTTCTACAGTACAGAATTTGTTTGAAGGAAGAAAAAAGAGAATAAGACGGCACATACAGATGACAATGACAGAATGAAAACTACAGTTAAGTCACTCCACAGGCAATCACAACAGTTCATGCACTAGGATCAACAAGTTGAAAGTTTTACAAACTAGGCTTGATCTCCACGAGGTGAGCCATGAGAGCTCCAGAAACCTGACTGCCTTCATTCTCACCAGTCCTCTTACTCCTCCTCCTCTCACTGTCGGCCTTTTCAATCTTTGATTTTATAGATGCTGCCTCTGTTCTCATGTCTCTAGCAGACTTCGGTGTAATGGAAGGCTGGTAAACTTGAGTAGCTTCTGATAAGGACGTGTTCCTTGATGTACTGTCTTCTTCATCATCAGAGACCTCTGACTGCATCTTTTTCTCTTCATCAGAAAGACGATCCACAAGCTTTAATGTCTCACCACTAATTCCCTTAAAATATTCAATAGAATGTTTACATACCTCCCTAAGCTGATTTTTCTTTACTTTAACTGCTGTCATGGTGACGGAGGTAGATCTTACCTTTACCGGTAATTTAGAAGGAAGTTGTTTTGGTTTTTCTTTCTCTACCTGCTCTTGTTTTGGCAGGGCTGGAGTTCTTCTAGCTAGATTACTCCTATGTGTATTTTTTACAGGAATCCTAGACCTTGCTTCTAGACAGGGAGAAGAATTATTTTGTTTTGCTTTGTCAGGCTTACTAGCCTCTCTCACTTTACTCCCTGTATTGCTTTGGAGATTATTTTGTGAAAAGACTTGTTTTACTGAGCTGGCCTTTACAGGAAGCTTTGATTTTCCTCTAGCCCCTACCAACTCTGTTGACTTTTGCTGCTCTCCATGTGGTTTTTGCTTATCTCTTACTCTTTGTCCTTGTGTTGTCCCTGTACCTTTTCCTGAAGTGCTTTTCGCTTGATTAGCTTTCTGGAGGGAACATTTCGGTTCCAAATGTTCTTTTAGCACTACATTACAGGTAATATCATCTGTAGGGACTGCAGATGAATCCAAATTGTTGTTGTTATTAAAATTATCTTTTGGAAAATCTGTGTTTTCTGTTTGCCTACAGCTCGTCTGGCTAGAAGCTGAACTCGCAATCACTGCTACAGTTTCATTTTCTAATCCCTGACCACTTGGCATCACAGCTTCTATCTTATCTGTCACTTCGCCAGGGCCATCTTTCTTCAGAGTCATGGTGGAAGCAGAAATTCCCATTTTAATTGGTGTGCGCAATTTGGGATCAACTTTGGAAGCGTTTACTGCTGCCGATGATTTCTCCAGTGAGTTACTACCAAGTGTTTGTTCCATGCAATCTCCACTGGCCTGGTTGCCGGGCTTATTTTCAACTGCTGTTGTTTCTACTGGTCTCTCTAGGTTTGTTTCTACAGTGCTGTCCCCTGCCTGTGGCTGTGTGATGGCAGTGACTGTACTTTTATCCCCTTCCCCCTTGTCCCCTGACTTCCCTTCAGAAGTATGCTCACCAATCTGAAAAAATTGGAGTCTTTCTTCAACAAAATCCCTCTTGCTCATGTCAATTGCACCACTGCGAGTCATCTCAAACATCTTCCCCTCATGAAATGGGAAGGGGTTGGGCTCGCTAGTTGGCGTACTCTCATCTGTTGGAGTTCTGGCTGGAGTTGTGTCAGGTGTTGTTGCTTGAGATCTGTCTTCCACTGCCAGACCAAATGCCTTAGCCTCATCATCCCTTGATTTAGTCTCAAACACTTCATCGTCACCTCGGTTATTGGACCACGGGTCAAAATCTAGACTCTTGGTGGCCACAGTTTTGAAAGGTGTTGCAAATTCTTCGTCTACTTTGTAACTGAAATACGAGTCAGGAAATACAGTCCTGTCAGGGTGTCTGCCTTCCAAAGAGAAAAACTGTGCCCCTGACTTCTTATCGCTCTTATCTCCAGCTTTGTCAGAAGATGGACCTTTTGAAGGTGTCTTGTCTTCTTCAGGGCCTACCTTGCCTTCCTCCTCAATGACTTCAAGCTTACTCTGGCTAAAGCAGCGATCAGTCTGCTTTAGAATGCCTTCTGTAGTCCATACGTCCTTTTTGGTTTCAACTGCCGGACCTGCAAGTTTAGAATCACTCTCAGTTAAACCATCATCTTCATCTTGCAAATCATAACCGTCAAGAGAGTCAATCTCTGTCGCATCAGTATCATGGGAGAATTCTGCAGTGGTTGCTATGGAACACTCTGTGACAGACTGGTCATTGTTACTCCCATTTTGCACTACATCATTCTGGGGTGAATCAAGCCCAGCGTCAAACTCATTGGGTTTCCCAGAAGTGGGATGTCCTAACTCTTTCTGTTTCTCAATCTTTTCAGGGGCTTTGGGTTTTGAGGTTTCCTTCTGGTCATCTTCCAGCTCCTTCAGTTTGAACGTGTACTTTTTAAGTGGAACAGGTTGATAGAGGGATTCATCATCACTGGAGTCACTGACATCTGCTCCCGGTGGCACAGGAGATGGTGGCTGTACTCTGATGACAGGCTCAGCCAGTTGGCATTTGTCATGTTCATCTTGCAAGTTCACTTCAGTCATCTCCATTTCACTCTCAGTGGAATAATGAGGCTTCTTTTCTGACTCGCCTTGATCTGCATCCAGTGGTGGAGGAGGAGGGAATTCAATATAGGCAACTCTGTTACCTTTGGGTCTTTTGTTAGAGTCCTTATTTATAAGATTGGGTACCACTTTGTCAATCTGTGGTTCCTCAACCTCTGCCTGTTTCACAGATGTTGACTTAGCCTCTGCTTCCTCCTCTGACTCCTCAGATACCTCGGGTATAGGGCTGGGCTTGCCTGGGATGTAAGCTATTAGGGAGTCAGGTGTTTTAGATGTAAACTCGTAACTCACTTCCTCTGAACTCGGTGTTTCTGGTGTTAAAGGGCTTTTACCAGAGCTGTCTATAAAGGACACTTGTTCTAGCGTGTCATCTTCTGGACTACCTTGTGGAGAAGGAGGTTGTTTTTGCTGTCTAGCTGTGTAAAATGTCCCCCTCGTCTCTTGTACTGTCTTACTCTCCTGACTGACAATTTTTTTAATACTTCCTTGTTGCACCTCTTTCTCATATTGCTTTCCTACCTGAACAAAACTGACATAAACAGGTAAGGTCTTAATTTCTTTTACTCCCTCAGTGCTTACTAGTGGTGCAACTTTATCCAAGTAATCACTGGCACCGGGGTCAACTACATCACTTGAAGGAAATTCCTTTCCTGGGCTACATTCTAAAGAATCTGGTGATTTGCTAGGGGATAGCTCTGCTTCCTCAGCAGGAGGACTTAGACCTACTGAGCTCTGCTGCTTGGTAACTTTTCTGATTTCTGAATGCTTTATTTTTTCATCTTCCACATAATCAATCTGTCTTTCAACTTTCTCCTGAATCACAGCTGATTGGGATACTTTAGCTGAAAGTTCATAGACACCATCAAGCATGGTTCTCTTCTCCTCAACAATCCTGACTGGAATATGGGACACAGCAATTTCTTCTTTCCTTTTGGATATTTTATCAGCCACTTCACCATTACGTTCCCCCTCCCTGACAACAAATTCTCTGTATAAAACCCTTTTTGAGGGAGATTTTACAGTCAGTTCCTTCACTTCTTCTGAATGAATTCCATTTGAGGCCACTTTGTGCTCTGTCACAGTGATAAATTCACTTTTTTGGTCAGTTTTAGATTCAGCATGATCAACGTGGTTTTCTTTTACTGTATCTGGAACCAGCACATGTGAAAGCTTTTCCTTCTGTGTTTTATGGTTAGAAGTTCCAGGACTTTCCCACGTCCTATAGATTTTTTTGTCCCAGTGTCCCTTTGTCATTGCATCTGAGCCATATGCCAGGTCTTTTGCCCGTGGTTCTGAAAAGCATTCTGGCACGACTTTCCTCATCTCAGTTCTTTGTTTTTGTGCATCTGAATCACGAAAGTCTTCGACAGCTTTCCCTTTACCTGGAACAAGGTCTTCCTGTATTTTCACCTCTTCCTGTAAAGCTGTGCTCACATCAATGACCTCTACTTGCTTTGCGTGTTTCTCTCTTGAATAGGACTGATACACTGGTAACTTACTTTCTTGCAATTTTTTTACTGGAATTTTGGACTGACCATCCAGCTTTTTTTCTTCTTGAGTTACGTCCTTACTCCTGGGACTTATACCTTGTTCAAATTTGAGCCTAATGGAACTGAGCTTTGATTGCTTCAGCTGAAATCCAGTTTCAGGTACTCCAGTCTGCTGAGCACTTCCTTTGTGTTCCATAGTTCGTTTAGAGTCCTCTGCAGGTTGCACATATATCCTTTTTTCAGGACTGCTGGGCAAACTGGATGCTTTTCTTTCATCCACCTTGGGAAAGCACTTCCCATCATGTGCATACTGCTTCACCTTACTCCATTCATCCCCGGATGAAGGCAATTCAGAGAGCAGAACTTTCTCAGGGCTGCTGCTGGCAGAGCTCTGGCTAGAATGTATTTCCTTGCCATTTTTTTTATGCTGCTTTTTCTCTGGAGACTGTAGCTCATCATTCAACTTCTCTGTTTTATCCCGAAAAAACTGGGATACTTCAGTCAGTTTTTCTTCTGCCTCTTTAACAGTCCTGTCCACCCTGTCTTCATATATCAACTTTTCTCTACCTCTGTCTAATCTGTCCTCAGTAAAGCGCATCCACATCGCATGTTTGGGACTACTAACATCTCCAGTGTAGTGTAACACTGTCACTTTATCATAATGATCCTCCTTAGACATTTTACCTACACCATTTTCAGATACATCTTTATAGATTTTGGAGAGAATCTCTTTTTTGGGGGCAGTAGCTACTTTTTCTCTGCATCGTTTATCAGTCCCCTGTAACTCTGCACTAAGGGGTAGAGCATGGTCAGTAACTGACTCCTCAGTATCAGAATGAGACACATCTAGCTTTTCTGAAAGAAGCATTTTCTCAGCAAACCTGTAAGACTCCCCTCTTAGTTCTGACAACTCATCATCATGGTATTCTACTGAGTGCTGACTCAAAAGCTTCAGTGTTTTGTAAGAGTCATCAGACATGAGTTGAGCAGAACTAGGGCGACTGTCTTCTTCCTGGGACACAGGAGTGTTAACTCTAGAGGATTCCAGATAAGAAGGAAGTGACTCTTCGGCCGTGAGCTCCTCTTCTTCTTGCTGACCTTGTTCGTCTGAACAAGGAAAAGCATCATGTTTTTCCAACTCTTTTAAGTTAATATCTCCCCGAGGTAAGTCTTTCTGATACACATACATTTCTTTTTCTGGATGCTTTTTTGTTTCTCTAATAATGACTTCAGTAGGTTCAGCCTGATTACCTTGTTCAATATGGACCTCTATTATTCGCTCCAGTTTGGGTTTCATTTTGCTGTCCTTCTCTGCAAGTTGTGGTGAAGTTTCAGCAGACTTGCTAACATCGGACGTTACTGATGATTTATGTTCAAACAGACCTGTCAGTTCTTTGGAAGGGTCACGTCCAGACTGAAAGGCTTTCATTATGTCATGAACAGACATTGTTTCCTCGATTCTTTCAGAGGTACTTTCCGTGCATGGAGGTTTATGATAAACCATCCTAGTTGTTGTAGTGATATGAGTTTCTTCTTTTACTCGGACACCTTTACTAAGGATGCACTTATGGTCATCTTCTTCACTGCTGCTGGCTTTCATTTGAAAAGCTTTAACCTTCTCTTTAATAGACCCAGAAGGTTTTTGCTCCAGCTCCATAAACGTTGGGGTAGGTTTTGAGGCCGGTAGTTCCTCTGCCTTCTGCTCTGGAATATCTTCCGAAGATGGTTCGTAGCTGCGGATGACATGAACTACTTCAGTTCTAGTTTCTGTAATGACGGGAGGGATGGGCACATCATGGAAAAGCGGTTTTGGCCCTGTGCTTTCAGCACTTTGTGGGGCAGAAGGTGTCTTTTCACTTCTCGTTTCAAAGCCACTGTCAGACAAGGGACTTTTATCTTGATCATGTTGAGAAAAGTCATCTGGAGACTCTAAAATAGTGTCTGTTCCAAAAAAGGAGTCTGCAATTTTACATAACTCCTTTTCCGATGTTGAAGGCCTCATGGAGGCTGGAGGCATTTTAAGTTTATGTTCCTGCAAAGCGATGGCTGGTTTTAAAATGCGCTTTTGTCTCTCTTCACCTTCTTTTTTCCCCTCTTCAAACTTGTACTTTATGTTTGTTAATGAACTGCTACCGATATCATTTGCTAAGTAATCAATAACTTTTGACAAGCTATAATCCTTTTCCGACATGGTTTTAGTTTTAATCTGGACCTTCTCTGGAACAGATATAGGAGGGCTTGTCAAAGCTTGCTGTCTCGCTTCATCAATCTCCTCTGTACTGAACTCTACCCAGTCATCCTCAGACAGGTGTCCTTGATCACTTTTGGATACTTTAGCCGACCCTTTACTTTCTAAACACACATCTTTTTTCAGAATCTCACTAACTTTTACTAAGTCCTCTTTTACTTTCTCAACAATTTTAAAGGGCTCTTCATCATCAATTCTACCCTCTTTTGGTATGTCAGGTTGGAACGGTTTTTCCTCTGCGACATCTGTCTGCAATATCGCAGTCATTCTTATCAGATCCTCTTTCATTTCAGCAACATCTTTCAGTATCTCCTGACTGGAGGATAAGGAAGATGGTGTGGACAATTTGAGAGCAGAGGGTGTTAAAAACAAGGATGATTTTATTGGAGATGAAGTTCGAGTAAAGGTAGGCTGTGTGCGTGCCTCTGTAGTCAATGTTTTAATAGGTGACAGTAACGCAGCGGCTGATTTTGTAAGTGAAGACGACTCTGGAAGCTTCTTTAATGCTGGTTCAGACAAAACATTGACTACAGAATATACCGGCACTGTTATTGTTGATGAAGTTACTGATGAGGTAGTTGCAGATATTGACCCAAGGGCTGTGTACAAAGCACCTGCAGGAGGAGTTCTCATTGACTGGAAAGCTGATGGTGCTGAAGACACAAATGACCTGAGTGGAGAAAATGACATTGTTGTAGCTGTTGAAAACACTCTCTCAGCCGTGTCAGCAACTGCGTTAGCAGCACAAGTTGCAGAATGTGCAGCTGCAGTGATCTTGTCTTGAAAAACAGCTGCAGCTTTGGATCCATTTATTAAGTTGGCAGAAGATGGGTATTTCAGAGGTGACACAGACCCATTAAGCAATGGTACGTCTGTGTGCCCAGCTACATGTTTTGCTGGTGACGAGAGAGACGAGGCCATCATGACTTTAGTGGATGAAACAGCATCAACTGCTGACTTAGCAGGTGACACCACTGACTTTAGAGGGGACGATAAAAGTGAAGATGCTGATGTGATGACCGATTTAAGTGGCAAGCTCGAAGAGTACATGTTAATGTTGGATTTGGGGGATGCTGGAGGCGTCATGGTTATGGACGATCTCTCCAAGAGAGATCCTGCTGTCGTCACTGGAGATGTCCGAGAGGGGAATGTGGTAGTGGAGGCCAGCCCTTTGAGACTGGCAGCTTCCGTGACTGCGGGAGCTCTGACGAAAGCGCCTGAAGTAACCTGCATGTTGTAGGGAGGCTGCGAGACCACAGTTTTTATTGGCGAAGAGATTGTCCGAAACGATCTAATTGGAGATGCTACATCACTAACAGATTTAACTGAAGATGTGGTAGAAGCTCCTAACGTGGATTTGATTGGAGAAGTAGAAGAAACAGACCATATTGATTTTAATGGGGAAGCTGTAGGAGTGTTAGAGGAAGAGCTTGATAGGGAAGTGAAGCCTGATTTGGTTTGCCCAGGCACTGTAATTGGAGCTGCTGTCCATGACTGATATGGCCGTGTTGAAAAGAATGGCTTGTATGAGTAAGTAGCAGGTAGGGATCTTGTTGCTCCTGCACTCCGTTCAACTGTTTCTTAAATTGTTAAATTAAAATCAAACATAAAAATCAACAAAAATGGTTGAAAAACAGAGAGACCAGAGAAGAAAATTGGTCAGTAAACGTTGTAATATTACAAAAAGCAAGTACAATTGTTTGCATGAGTTGGGATGAAGGAGGCAAAAGAAGATTTAAAAAAGGAAAGAAAAAAATTAGGAACGAGCCATATACTGGTAACTGGTCCAAACCAAAAAGCAACTTGAAATGAAAGACAGAAAGCACATAGCAACCAAAACTGCAAACAATGGGGAACAGAAAACACACAAAAGGAATCCATAAGGTAAAAATAAAGCCACATCAAAATTTCTTCTCTTACTTCCTATTGACTTTCTGATGTGCTACTTCTGAAATATTCATATCAGCTTTATTTTGCCTGTTTAGGTATGTCTCTGCTTTGTGCAACTATTAGAATTATCCGTTTAATAATTTCTATTGTTGTTCTGTTCAGATTTGAACCTATACAAAAATATAAACTTGCGTAAAATGACATTATGTAGCTCAAATCTTTTTTTAAACCACTTCAGAACTATTTCATGCAGAACCCAAAATTCCTTTAAGTGACAGGCAATTGATGTGCAAACTGTGAAGCAACTGGAATAAATTCAAATCTATATCTTCCATGCACAATTCGGATATGCTTCACACTCACAAAGCCAATAAGAGCAAGAGCTTTTCTGAGTCAATATTTTAAAAAAAAGAAAAAGAAAAAGAAGAAAGAAAGAAAGGAACATATGCATTTTTTTTTCCTCATGCAATATTCCTTTTGTTTGGTAAAAATTAAAGTAAAACTTTTCATGAAATGATTTTAAGAAGCATATGTCATAAACAAAATACGGCAAGTATGATGTATGATAGTCGTGAGCAGGCAAAGCAACTGAATCAGTTTTTATTCATGCACAAATGTCATGTCAGAACGAGCACACAGATTAATACATTTTGTAGGGTGTATTAAGAACAAATACGTAAACCTTACAAAATCATTTCACAAGAGGTCATTAAAAGAAGAGTACACTTTTTCTACAAGATGTAGTGTCTTGGTACCTTTTGAGGAGATTTCTTGTATCAGCTCAAAGACAGACCTGTTCAACTTTACAGTTCTCAAAAGGTAACATTAGAAAAGCAGTCAAAGAAAAATAGATTATGAAATAAATTCCTGGCAAGGACAAACCTGTTAAATGTTATCATCCCCCAGAACTCTCAGCTCATTCATAGGCATTTTGAACAGAATCATCATCAACCACATTTTGCATCACAGGAGGCATTGATGTCAGAAAGTATTTCTGGGAATCCCGTTACACAAACATATCCTCTGATACAGCAATAACATTCAGAGAGTTGACATTGAAAGCAACTTTGAGGACTTTTTTTTTTTTCTTTGAAGTTGGAATTAGAAATGGAGCTAAAATATCCAAAGAATTTATTCAACATACCTTACTCTCAAGTTACACTAATTTGTCAAACCTGCTTGATCTGTCTTATAGACAGATGGTAATTCACAGTGAAAGAAGTTCAACAAGGCCAACACTGAACTGTTAAAGCACACACACTCCTACAAAATAGTGAGTATTCAGTGCACCACAGGTCCATATCCTGCAAGGACAAATGTGCTGGTCCTATAGGAGCCAATCCAAGCCCAGAAGTCAGTGTGGATGGCTGGTGATACTGCATAAGAACATTTATGTTGAAGAGAGCTTGAGTACTAGGCCTGACTGGCACAGACTAATCAAGAAATGCCCACTTTTCCTCACTACATTATTTTTAAGTACAAATATACTTCTTCCTTCCCACCTGAAAAAAACCCCATAGTGTACTTCATTAAATGTACTAGATTTTATTATGGAGATTTAATTAGCAGTAGCTGCTAACATTCACCAAAAGTTCATACAGTCTCGAGTTCAAGAAAAACCCCAAAATGATTCTGAAAAGAACTAATAACTTGTTCAGCAGTTAGCATTAGGACGTATCTTTACAGGAACCCCACTGCACTGTGATGTCTGTCACAACTGACCAGTGAGGCAAGCAAACCCACAGGCTGCCTTCCTAACTTCTTTTTTGCCTGTCAAATCACAGATTCAGAGACATTTAAGATGCTGCTTCTGCGCTCCTTTTTGCAGTTGAAGAGCTAAAAAATCTGTCTGCCAGTTTTTTGCAAATGAGACTTAATGGACCTCTGGTGAATAAATAAGACTTTTTTTCCCCCCCAGTGAGGGCCGAAAAATTTATTGTGAGCGATATACACAGTCATCAACCTTCTTTCCAGCAGCTTCATTTTCCCTCTCTCTCAGTTCCCATCAAGCCTGTGACAATACCTTAACAGTCCATCAAGATGTCTCAGCAGATCTGATAGCTTCTTCAGATGTTATATGCTTGAAGTCTTCTTCCCGGCCTGAGAAGTGTAACATATTCTGGAGCACATCTGATCCAAAGAAGCCACAGATCTTATAGGATAAATAAGCAGCAGCCATCCAGTGGGAACTCCCAAGACCCGATGAAGTTTGTCTATGGATTTTATGGAATTATATCAAAGGGTCTGTTGCGGGGTAGCAACTGAGGAGTCAAAAGGGGAAAAAAAAAAAAGGCAAGAAAAAGCCTGGAAATGGGGAACAGTAGCAGTTGACCTCAGAGAGGAGAAGTGAGGAAGAAAAGCTAAGCCAAATACATTATTGTATTTAACTGAGAAGGAAAGGAATGCCACAGGTCTGGTCAAGGGGAACACAAGTTTAAAAGGAAGCAATGTGTGGTGGCAGGGAATAAAAAGCATCTGCAGGTAACAGGAAAAAGGGAAGGGGAGGAGAAAGAAGAGGGAAAATATAAAATATGAGAGAGTCTATTTTGGCTAAGCATCTAAACATTTAAGCGCTTATCTGAGCCGCTTTCTGAACTTTTTGTGTAACATTCCCTTCTACAGCACCTCTCTCTAATGTTCCAAAGCGGAGAGGAAGAGACTTTTTGAAAGCAATTTGCAACCCTCCTTACTCTGGAGCTACAAGGCATTTTAAAAACTGTTATATTTTAACTTAACTAACATACATCATTTGCCAGTCAGGATTCTTCAAGCTCTCACAACACAAGAGTTCACAGACCATCCAAGAGTTTTGTTTCAGACAGCTTTTTTTTTCTTTTTTCTTTTTTTTTTCCCAGAGTGACACCAAATACAACGTTTATAGAAAAAATGTCTCTTCTTATGAAAAATCACATCTATATGGTTTAGTACTTTGGTAAGAGCAACTCACTCATTCCAGGCTCAGTCAGATAGCTGTAGCGCTTACGTAAAGCAAGGGAGACGAAGTTCTGGCGCCGGTCAGCTTTCTCCGTCTGCAACAAAACACAGCAGGATTTAGGGCCTTGGGCATCACTGCCCCCATCTGAACAGACCAGTCCTCAAACCTCAGCAGGATGGGCCGCTTTTCATGGCACACAACCCCACAGGGGAGAATGGGTGCTTCCATTCAGCTTCAGGATGGCATGCTGAAGCCGAATTTGGGCAAGCAGGCAGGGAGCAGGCAGAGCTGGTCTCTGCTCCTGTGTGATGAGTGTCAGGCACTGCCGAGCAGGGAGCGTGGCTGCACAGAAACTGCTGTGGGTGACCACCCTTCCAGAGCAAGCAGGGAAGGGACTGCAGCCCTAAGAGTGAGCCCTCAGGTTCATTCCTCTGCTTACGACGTAGAAGAGCTTAGGTAGCAGAAGCAGCTCATTATCCTTCCTTAAAGCATCATGATACTGTATTATCCCATTATCATCTAATAAACTGCTTCGCACTACTAGAAATGGTGTGATACTGTTCTCAGTAAAACAAACCACCTTTGGCTAGAAAGAGGAGGTCAACACAAAAGACTACAGGTACAGACATAAAACATTCATAAGAGTGCAACTTAGACCGATTGAGTATTTTGCCCCAGATTAGTTTGTCCCAAAAGCACATACACCACAATGTACAACTGGCTTTAAAGTGAATACATTAAAGACAAAAAAAGGCATGGGAGGGGATTTTTTAATATGCACAAAATGCAAAGATGTGGATTAGAAAGCAGACTACTCTTGTTAGCTAATAAATAGCCTCGTAAGTCACTGCGTTCAGTGGCGTAGCTGCTGGTGCGGTGTCTTAAATATTAACAGTCCTTCACTTCAATATGTGGCTAAAAATATGGTTTGTTTAGAAAGAAAACTATTGTTATAGCTATATAATAGCTCACCAGGAACAAATGCTGTGGAGATCAAGTGATGTTTTTGCTATTATTATTTTTTTAACATGTAAGGAATGTTTTGGTTTGAATTGTTTGGGGGTTTTTTTTAAGCTATTCTAACCAGCAGGTGACAACTGCTATTTATTTGCCACCAGGAAGAGAAAAAAAGAAATTGCTTCTAGGTAAATTGGAAACATCTATGTAGTTTCTTTTATAAGATGATCTCATCTGTAACTACCTCTAACGAGTAAAACCCACTCAATTTTCTGACAATCTAATGTTGCGGTTTCCATGAAACAGAGGATTTTTAAGCCGCAAATATCTGAGCTTTATTTGAAAATAGATTTGAACACAGTATTTAGAAATTGCTCTTGGCTGGTTTACTTTTTTAGAAAGAATCCAGTTTATTTACAGAGGTAAGACACTAAAGGCCACTATGGTGGCCTCAACAGTACACTTTTCCTTCTCAGAAATACAAGTTACCATAGCAGTGTCAGTGTTACTCCAAGAGGTAAAATCTTATCCACTAAACTCTTCTTGATTTTGCCAAATTTGACTTGGTCTGATATTCATAAATATATTCTTTTTCAGAAGAAAATCAGTTAAATTTTAAACTGCTTTTATTCAATGTTTGATTTAATTTCATAACAAATAATCACGGGTTTTTCCACATTTGTGCACTTTTACTGTTTTACAACAGACTGTGAGGAGTCGAGGATATTTATATTTTTCTGTAGGTATCATTTCAACGCCACAGTTAAAAATAGCTGTTTGTTTTTTTCTATAACACACTACTTTTCTTCACTAAATCTGAAGGAAATAAAAACAGAAGACAGTGTTTATATTACCTCATCATCTTGATCTGACTCTGTTTCCTTTTGGTCCCAAGATGCATTGCAGAGACAAGGAATATTATAATGGACAGCAGGGAAAAGAATATCAGGATATGAAAAGGACCAAATTGGGAGCACAAAATGCAAGCTGATTTATAAGGCAAAGCAAATCCAAAATGTCAACACAAAAGAAAAAAAAATAATCTTACATCCAATGCAAATAAACACGTGACATTACTGAAAGCATAAACCTATGACTTGCAGGCTGAAGCATGAGCTGTAAACAGAATCGTAAAAATTACAGGAACTCGACACCACAGTAACAAGAGACTTTAAAAGCGTTCTACATACAAGAAACCAATAAAACATACATTTTAAAAGCCTTTATCATATTCCAAAGCATTCTCATTACTGACAATTCACAGGGTTTCTTTATGACTAGCCGGAAAGAAAAAGAAAAAAGAGAGACAAAAACTAAAGGAACAAAAATAAATCCAACCCAACCCTAAGAAAAATGTTTACTTTTCCTAACAAATACCTTTTTGTGTGCTGGCAGAGTGATATTCAAGTTGCAAACAGCTGTTTGTGGCAGTCCTTTTGTAGTCTTTGGTTCTTTCAAAAATGATAATCGACCACAGGGTTCCTGGCTGGTGTCTCTTACCTAGAAAATAAATTTTGCAACATTGTAGTAATATGGAGTAATTCAGAGGCCTACAGGAGGTTTCTGGAACGTGTCTCAGAATTTCCTTCTACAAGGAGCTTTCCAGGGTGTAAAGACCAATAATACCGAGCTGGAGCTCAGCCTGAAGTGCGGAAGGAGAAAATGCGTCACTGTGAAAAAGTTATGTCAGCCTAAAGCTCTCTGATGGCAAATCCATGCAAGACAAGGTGCTGAGTCCAACCTGACAGTTTCATACTGGGATATTACTGCCAGGCACTGTCTGCTCACCTGCATTTTATTCTGCCATGTTTTGCTCTTGTGTTTACCAAAAAGCTTTACAACCTCTTCAGCACAGCAGCTGTGACAAGGCTAAGGAAAGCAGGCACCCATTCCTGGCCATTTAGAGATGAGCAGTCTGCACACACCTTCTGAAGGCTGCTCTGCAGTACAGTACATTACTGAATGGATCTCCTGTGCTTAATCCCTCAGAAACTGTGATCTACTGGCAGTATATCAGGGCTCCAATTTGAGATATGGTTTTAGTAAAAGGTTGTGAATCCATATCACGGGTATTCTGTTCCCAGATCTGCCAGCAGTTCTGCTGTGGCCTCAAGCAAAGCACCCTCTCCGTGTAATTCACGTATTAAAAACCTACACTTACATCCCAGGGGCAAGTTAGTCCTATATGGCTGAAAATAGGCAGAGGGAGTGTGGGAAGGGAAGAAATCAGCAGGGCCACTTAGTTTGTCTTTCTTTTACCTTGATAGAGAATGGCAGTCTGTTTTCTTTGAAAGCATAAAAATTAAAAACAAGCTGCTGTCCTCCTTTAGTCAAAGGGGCCAGATTTCCATAGCAATCAACATAAATAGGTTTTCCTTCCAGAACCTATCAAAGCAAGAAATAGAAGTCAATAAAACCTCTTTTAACAGTAGATTCATGCATATAAGTATTATGATTTCCCCCAACACAGCTCCTGAGTTTAACACAAGTCCCCGCTCAGGTTACACTCAACAACAAATTAGAATATCCCTGCGCATTATGGCACGGTACTACGAGCACCTGACTGGTTTTTCTAGAGTAAGAGTGGGTAGATTTCTTCAAGAAACAATAAGTTGGTGACCATGATTTCACCACAAGCCAGTCCTACTGTAGGACCAATGAGAAGGCATTCCAGCTGTCTGCAAAGCCCAACCAGGGCTACTTGGCAGCAGCGAGTGCAAACCCCACTGCAGACTGCACTGGGGCATCGACACATGTCCTCATGCTCCTCCAGTCTTGCCCTATTTTGTCCTTTTTGAGAAGTTTGATGACACAGCTTTGCCATGAACCTTTATTTAACAGGGCTTGTCATGGCCTTTGCAGGCCCTGCTGCTACTTGGAAAACACACTGCCCACCCAACAAGGAGGAAGCCAGCTGCAAGGAATGTACCTCAATGTCTTTGCTTCTTGCAACTTCCTCAAAGTTCTCTTGCTGCTCCAAAGTTTTGTCCACTTTGTCGTCAGTCATGCAGAAGCAGCGCAAATTGGATTCCACGGGGTCGTTCATTTTGGCAAATATCACAAACTTTGCCATGTAAGGAACACATATTAATTCTCTATAAAGCTGTGTTGCCAGCCCAACAGTCTCTAGTACTTGGTGGCAGTCTGCGAGCCAAAATCTGAGTGGGAAAAAGTAAACCAGTAAATCAACTTTTCATTGTGCTCCAACATTGCTTCAGCCTTTAAAGAGAAACTGTGTCCTGTATCCTTGGTCATTTTGCATGTGTACTGTCCTACAGCTTTAACCATCCAAAAATTGGAATACCTGGCAATGAAATGCTGACAAACTTATCTGACCCCACCCTGGGATCTCATAAAACTGTCTATCTGAAGGCTCATTTGAAGCCAAAGTGGACAAGTTCAGTTTCTTGTGACCACACACAATGTACATTGTAATGTACTGATGCTTCACTATACATTTGATTTGCTAAAACTAACACCTTTATAACACACAAAGCAAAACTGCACCTCCCATTTAGGCTGAACCAAATAGGCCCACAGTGAACTTTCACAGAGACAGGTGTTATATTGCTATTTTTCTCATTTTATGATTAAGAGCTTGAAGGCAAGCATGATACAAGTTATAAATAGTTTATACTTTGTATCAGTCTTTCCCACAATATTTCAGCCCCGATCTGTTTGGTTCTTCAGCAATTCCCCCCCTTTTCATAAAGGTTCCTATAGTTGCAATGTTGTTTATGGAATGATAAACTCTCTACCTGCTATACCATGAATTTTGTCACTAGAATGTGTGATTTGTACAGATCCTGTTAAATGCCTCCAATCAGCAGGTAAGTCCATGAAGATTAATTTCATATCACAAATGATATTTTTGTGAGAGCAATATAATATAATTTTCAACTAAAAAGCCGACAGCCAGAACTTAAATGTCTTTAAATCTTTAAACAAATACATTTTTATGATCCCCCCATTTTTTTTTAAAGGGATGAACATTTTAAGCTTTCCCTTTCTGTTGCCATTTACAGGAAAACCAAAGCCCTGTGTGGCATGGCAGCCTTCAGAGGAACAGGCTGTGTGCCTGCCAGGAGACCCCAGCACAGCAGCACAGGCTGGGCCAGAGCTTTGTGTGCAGCCCTGGGTGTGTGGGATGCTGACAGGCAGTGACAAAGCAGCATCTGGGCCATTTCTGCTTCATCAGCCTTGTGAAAGGCTTCCAGAAAGCCAAAACACAACCCCACAACCAGGCACAGTGTTGATCAAGGGAAGCCATTCCCGAGCTGCCTTTGGCAGGGTCTGTTCCCATACCTGGCTGAAACATTGGTGGTGAAGGAGACGCAGTCGTTGGAAAACGTCAGCGGAGTGGTGCCCGTGATGTCCTCCCACTGTGCAGGTGAAGTGCCTCCTGTGCAAACAACACACGCCAGGGAGATTTCCTTTCAAACACTGAACACACACAGACTGCATACAGAATATCTCCATCTCACACATAAAAAGAGAACCTAGACATTAATGTTCTCCAGCAGCTGAGCTCCATGTTATACGTGGCATCACATGTCCCACAACAAAAAACAATGATGTAAGCAAAGAACATACCTACAAGTCAGCAGCAACCCCCCTTGGATATCAGCTAGGACAGAATTACTCCTGCAAACTACTTTTACTGACAACCATGTTTAATAGCCAAGACTGAAAGTCTTCATACTGGCTAAATATAAAATAGTGTTTAATCAATGCTGGGAGAGTTCTTTTACAATGGCATGGGACCAGATACAAAGCTCAGGGAATCAGTGAGAGCCTTGGAAATAACCTCAGCTGCCTTTGCTCAGGAGAACTGATCTGAACCCCAGTGGCCCAGCACAGCAAGGTTCCCTCACTGGAAGGCAGGAGTTGTGAGAGTGAGCACAGAAACCTTTGCAAAGAGCAGGATTTGCTCTAACCTGTAATGCTACATAGGAGTCGAAGGCTGGGAGTTGTGTCTCCTTTGTACCCGTTGGTTACTCCTTCTCCTGACGGAGGTGGCACAGGAATTGTCATGGTTATTGGCTTATGGAATTTTCTTCTTCTTGGCTCCACAGTGACAATGGGACTGAATGTTGCTTTATTTCCAAGGATTTTTTTGACAATCTCTTCCGGAACTGGTTGAGCCTGTCAACACAGGGAACATACTTAAACTAGAGCTACAAATTGTTTACAGACATGCAGAATTATTTTCTGAATGATAATTCTATTTTCTTTATATTTTCTCTAGAATTTTACTTTTTTTATTTTTTCTCCCAGGAAGCCCTCTCCTACAACTCTCAAGGATGATTACTAGTGCAATTCATATTTATCTTTTATTCAAAAACCTACTTCTGATTTCCTAACAGCTAACTTGTAGAGCTAAATCTCAGAAGCTTCTCTGCAGTATTTACTGAAAGTTTTTCAGAGCATGTTTGGTTTTGCTCTTAATTTACAGTGATCAGTGACATGAAGTACAATTTCAAAATGCAAAAAGAGGCCTATTTTGCACTTGAGCAGTGAGGACTAGACACTGTCTCCTGGAGGTGATGGACGATTCTTACATTTCTGCCAAATACAGATTCGTGCTCTTGAGGAACACCGCACTCTGACTGACCTCTGTACTCAGTGCTACCTGTGATTATTAGAAAATAAATACTTGATTGGGTCAAAATCATAAAGAATCATGAAGTTATAGAAGACTTGTAAGTAGATTTCCCATTTTCTACAGTCAAAAGTAACACACGTGGTAATAGGAGTTTGCATCCATTTGCCTTTTTTATTTTTAAATTTTTTAAGCCTTCAAGTCTGTTCAAATCAGGCTGACCCGTGACTTGCTATTATTCAAATTGCAGTGTGCTCTGATATGCAGAGAACATGCTGTTACACTGCAGTCTCAGCAGTCACAACACTGCATATGGAGATGTCATATTTCCTTCATGCTGGAGAGCTCTGGGAAGGCAACTGGATAACCAAAAGAGCAGAAATTCAATTTTCTCACGATTAATCATCTTGAGATATAAAGTATCTTTGTCAGAAATGTTTCAGAGTGAATGTAAAGCACTGCAATCCAAACCAGCACCTCTTTTTCACAAACCCACCAGACTTGTCAGGCTATTAAGGTAATTTTAAGCGATAACTAACTGAACTCAAAGATGCCTCCTATTCCTATGGAATATTTCTGCACTTTCTGTGCAGTTTATTTGAGTACAGTTTAAGCTATTTGCCCTTCCCAGAATTCATCCCTAGGAACGCCAGTGAAGAACGTCCTAAGACACAGCAGATGTGCATGGGAGGTTTTTGACCCAGTAACAGCTGTCAAACAGCTGCATGTAATCCCTACCGAACACATTCCTGTGGCAAAGGGCAGCCCAGTGACCCCATCCACAGGCTGCTGCTCTGCCACAGGAGACAGGGACTGCACAGTGCCTGCAGAGCTGCTGGGGCTGTGATGGCTCCAGGTCTTTGCTTTCCCCTCTCCATTCCTGGGGTGCCAAGCAATACTCAGGGAGGTGATCCAAGGGGTGCTGGGCTTTTGCCACAGGGAGGAGGACTGTGCACCACCTGTGCCTGGGGGACACCGAGTGTGGCAAACGGGTGCCAACTCAGACCTGAGGTGTGAAAAGCCCCTTGTCACAGCCCACTGCTGAGGAGCTGCAGCTCTGTAGCTTCCAGTCCTGTGCATCGAGACAGGTGCCCTTAAGAGATGCTGCAGGTATGAACACTAAAACATCTTTACCTGGAGCCCCACGCGGATTCTCTTGGTCAGAGCCCCCTCGGGGAAGGAGGCCTGGACACGTGGCACCGTGGTGCTGCTCAGCACCCCGCCCTCGGGCCCGATCTGGTTACTCTCCTGCTTGATCCGGGAAACCACTGCGAAGTACTGGGGGAAGTCCTTGGTGACGATCCTGCAGATCCGCTTCTTCTCCAGCTCCTCCACGCTGTCCAGCTCTGGGGGCACAACACAGGTAAAATGCTCAGGCATCCCCTGCCCAGGTTCATCCCACACACATCTGTGATGTGAGGTTTTGAATAAGCCTTAAAATGCCTAAGAAGGTTAGGGGGTTTTATTATTATTTATTTACTACAGGAGATTAAAAAAAAGCCATTCAGTGCTATCGATTATCAAGCTCTGTTTTTTCTGTGAATTTTTGCATAAATCTTGACAATGAGGGCCAACAGCAATAGACAGAAAAGACTTGCTAGGACACCTAAGTACTTGGGTGTGACAGTCTCTGCAGTAGCAGCTGCCACAGAATGGCAGGTTTGTCACACAGCATAGAAGTCCAAGGAGGGCTGAAGGAGACTGTCAAGCTTCTTCCCTCTCTCATTTCTATCGAAGAGCACTCAAGTGCACTGATCCTTCTGTGCACTCCTTCAAATTATTCCCAGCCTCTTCCCTCATACAGCACTGACATACAGAAAACCACAGGAGATCAGAGTCAGTTCATGAACTCTCTCCCTTCACATCAGGTGTGCAATCGAGAGCTTGGCCACCTAAGGCACTTGAGACAGTTATTTCCCAGACTGGCATCCAAAAATCCTGACCAGATTCTCCATGAAACTGTGGAAGTGACAGGGCTCTGTCTCCCACCACTACCAGTGAGCTGAAGCAATAGCAAGCTTCCCTTCCACATCAGGCTTCCAGCCATTTGGTCATCTGCCCCAAAATAACTGCAGTGCACCCCTCAGTTCCCAGAGAACCTTAATGCATCTTCAGACACTACTGAAACAGAATCAGGTCATCAACCATCAGTGCTCTCAGCCACATTCCCAGCTTGTAGGGTCACCAGGGCTCAGAAAGGTGCACAGAGTACTACTAATTAGTTAAGTACATGACAGTTTTCCCCATATACGCACTGGGGAAAACTCTGTGATACAACAAAAATATAACTACTTTTGCAACTACGTGTGTATATAAATATATATATTTGCACTAGTGAAACCCCAAATGCATTGGTGAAATCCCTGTGATATAAACACTATACACAAATGGAGATAATTATGTAACTGTCACGCATTTCTCCTTGTAACTTCTTGCACTTGGCCTTTTAATCTCTTGTAATTTGGCTTCATTTCAGCACTCCACAAATTTCAGCTCTTATTTTCCTCCTTAAAAAGGGAACCTCTAAATAAAATTTGTTCCTCCAAAGATGACATTTTTATCAGATCCAGCAAGAGAAAGCAGGAAGACCAGAAATAATACTGGACAATAATAAGACAAAAGACACTTGTAAAATACTTTGTGACTGAGACATTTTCCTCCTCTAAACGTGTAAGCTCAATTACAGTTCCAAAAGAATTAGGATGTAAATTTGGTAAAATGTCAGTTTTCCGTTTTAAAACATTCAGCAGGTAGTTTGGATTAATCACACAGTGCTGCTGTGGATCCTATGTACCTACCAGAAGTGGATAATTTCTTATCATAATGTCAGCTTCCATTTACTTTGACTCAGAGATTGGTATCTGAAGCCCTCTAATGAGTTAGGCATTCTGCCTGCAGCCCCTGGAAGCAATGGCTTGTGCAGGAGACAAACTGGATTCTTAAACTCCCAGGCAGGTATAATCTTGACTGGTAAATCCTAATCATCTCCCGTTTGTTGCTAGAGAAAAAAACCCACTGTAAAATGCTCACAGAGATGAAGGATAATTAAAATTCTCCTGATGTAGAAAAACAGTGGTTTATAAAAGAACATTTCAAAGTCCTTTGAGCCTGGCAGGCACTCTCCTTCAGAGGAGGAAGAAGATGTGAAGATTAGAGTGGCAGAGCAGCAGTCAGGGATGGAGAGGAGTTGGACTATATATAGGGAGGTTATGTTTGGATAATACATATGTAAGCTTCTGTATGAAGTTGCCCTCTAACAGAAAAAGATGATGAGCAATCAAACCACCTCTCTTACCACCCTGAGAAATGCAGCAGTAGCATGACAGAAGTAATGAAACAGGGAAAACTAGTCCTGGGAGAGCTCACGTTTCCCGAACACACCTCGTGCAATTTACAGAGGGAGATATCATCATTACTATTTTCCTCAGCTGCTGACACTTCATTCCTGGGCAAAGTGTTTCACTGATAAACCTCGAAGCATTTTTGGTTAGATGGTTGGGATTTGGAGGGAAGGGGGTTTTAGCCACAGAGAAGTATGCTACACACCCCATCTTACAGACAGGGATAGCAAAGCAGGGACAGGCAAAGCAGAAAGGTTAGAGGAAGAACTGGGAAGAACCTCCCAATGTCACTGTCTCCTAGGCTTGTGCTTACAGCCCAAGAACACTTACAGCCATCCAGCTTTAGGAGTCAAGAGGAAGGTATTGTGAATATAATGTGCACAGAGGTTTTCTCCTGCCACCCATGTGTATGGTGCACTTATGCTGCGATGGTTTGGTGGGAGTGATCGAGGAGAGAGGACATGGAGAGAGGGGAAGGAGGGAGGAGAAGAACATCACACCTCCCCACCCTTTGGTGCATGCTGCCACATGGATGTTAAGGCTCCTGGACAGGAGAAGAGAAACCCAGCCATGTCCTCCAAGGGCAGAGAGGGGCCTCACACAGGCTGTCTCAGGTCAAGGAAAGCAATCACACCAGTTCTGTCTGGTGACAGGCAGTTGTGGATCGAGTTCATCCACATCCAATACCTTTCTTTTTTTACTTTCAGATAAGGTAATACCAAATGAGAATCTTCTGACTGGAAATAGAGCTAGACAAGTCACAGAACACCTGGCTGTTTCACGAGCTTCAAGGTGTCTTTGTGTGATCTGGTATCTGATTTCCCTTGTCGGGGCCTCAAAAGAATTTTGCCAGCACTGAAAAAGCAAATCTCACTTGTACTTCCCAGCCTGAACAGAGTTGTGCAACCCTCCCTCAGTCCTGGCTGGAGCAGAGCTGACCTCGTCACCGTGCACAGACCACAGGGTGGGGTGAGCACAGGATCCCCATTTTCCCCACAGAGAGATGTGCTCATTAAGGAATTGCTGCACTAAAAGCACGGCATGCAGGAGGCAGCTTCCACATGGATAAAAATACAGGAGGGGGATGGAGGCAGGGAGAGCACACGGCAAGGGGCAAGGAGAAGCTGAGGACAGGAAGATACTGGTACCAAACCCACCCTCCCAGCCTCAGTGTTTCACATACATAACCAGACACTCCCAGTGCCACAGGGATGTTTCACCCTCAAATAAGCCAGTGTCCTTTATGTCTATTTTTGTGCAGTCTTTTATCTTGCCATTCACAATGTACAGTTTAACAGCAAAATGTTCAAAAACTTTTCTTGGAAATGTGGCAAAATCACTGCTGAATAATTTATCGTGGTATTTTAAACTTCAAGTATAAACAAGGTCACACTCTGGTTTGATCTGACGATTCAGTTATGTAAAGACTCCTGCTTCCCATCTGAAACCACAATGAGCAGCTGCAAGCATGTTGTAGCCACAAACATTTGCATTTCTTGGCTCACTAACTGGCTTGCAAATGACTGTTAAAAGATTATCTACCCCAATGTGTGCATTTGTGCCCAAAGTTTGTCTAAGGGTATCTCTAAAGAGTGCAGGAATGTTAAAAGCAAACACAAGTTATATCTAAAAGGAGCCTGTCTGAAAATGTAATGTATTTACCAACTACAAGGCAGAGAGCTTCTTCCTAAAAAAATAATAAATTCAAAAAATACATATATTTTATTTGATTCAAGTATAAATAAATGCAACATGGCCAAGAGCTGTGAATTGCTACCCTTGTGTCTGGAGCCACACTCCTCCTACTCCTGAAAATGCCAAGTTCCCTATATTCCCTCAGCCCTGTATTTGCCTAAGTACAGCACCATCCTTAAAATAAAACCTATTTAGGCAGAAGCCTGATTGCACCGAAAAACAGGCTCTTTACATCATGTTCATTGTTCTCTCATGATAATAACCCAAAACTTCTGCTGTTATTTAATCCTGCATTAGCCCTGGAGCGGTGCCTCCTGCTCGGGATTATTTTGGGTCTAGGACGAGGTTTCCCAGCAGATGGTGCTGCTTCCAGTACAGAGCAGGTTTTCGGCAGTCCCCACGGAGGGCCAGGAGCCAGGATGTCCTTCCTCTCATCCCTGCCCGCTAAGGGTGAGAGCAAAACAGGCACGACAAAACAGAGGAGCAAACTGCATCGTTAAAACTCGGCGTGTTAAGGAGCTGGGAATAAAGGTTTGATTGCCCTCCTTCACTGCACGGGTAGGAAAGGACTTGTGATCACAGCAGGTCTGGCAGAGAACGGACCAGCTGCTTCTAACAGAAAAAGGGCCCTCCTGCAGCACCTCCTGGCACTTAGAGATGATTATGCAGATGAGTTTTCTTGCAAAGACACACTAAATTCCTCTAAATTAATATGAGGCTGCTTTGTACTTAAATTAGAGCTTGCTTCTGCCTCCAGAGTTCATACCTGGAATAAAACTTCTTCCAAACTTATGGCTTCTGAGATGCAAGATACTCCCCCGGAGCCAAGTCTAATTGGTATTTTGTAACAAACCAGTAAAAGTTCAGATGAAAAAGATCCCAACCCACTCAATTCTACAAATTTGTAATTTTTTTGTCATTGCTTGGAAGACCTCTTACACTGAAAAGGTGTCATTTAACTAAAGCGGAATTTTGTCAAAACCCTTGCACTATTTTAGTGCAGGGTGGGTTGTGTTTGTTTTTTGTTTTCCTAGCTAGAGAAGGATTAAGCTAAAATGAACTGAACAAATAATCAACACAGTGGATGTGTCTGCAGTATTTTTTCTCCTTTTCCTCTCACAAATGATTGCCTGGGTTTGTAAAAGCCATTCCTGAGGTTTGGCTTTTAAGGTGTCAAATATTTTCACTCTAACAGAGTAATGTCTATCATACTTTCTGTGATTACTTGGCTGTACTTATACCCACTAACCTCAAACAGCAGTTCCCCAGGAGGAAAGAGCTACCTGAAACGCTCAGTAGATCAGAAAGTTGTCCTGCAGCTCCACATTGTGAAGCTTATTATTTTAGGCTCTGAGGGTACTGAGGGCTTCATGCCCACCTTTCTCAAAGTGTTTTTATTTATTGAGCTCATCTCTGTAAGATGTCAATTTATCCATATGCGAACTCTTTCGTAAGTGTTGCAAGCTGCAGCAGTTCACAACAATATTTCTGTGCCCAGATTTCCTATCCCCAAATCAAACTAAGCTCAGTTTGAAAAGTACATGAAGCAAATAAGCAAGCTGCTGATCAGTGCTGACTACCTCACCCCTGACAAGGCACCACTACTTCACCCAAATACCAAATCATCACTTCTGATCTCATACCAGTGTGCAGAGAAGGAGGGGCAGAGGTGAGATTTTTCTTTTTGAAAGGCTGCAACTACTGCATTTGATCCTGCAGCAATCGTAATTCCCCAAGCCATACTATCCTGGCCCATGTCCATCCCTTGCCCGTTCCACCGCTTTTAGGTATCCTTCAGTGATGAGGTTTATTTTATTTTTCCAAACCCACTGACAAACACTTGCAGTGTTTCTGCTCTCCTGTTTGGTTGGCTCTGTTTATTTTGAAATAAATAGCTCCAATAGATCATCATGTAACAAGCAGATCTTGGCCGTTGCACTGTGGTTGTACAAGCTCAGGTGCAGTTCAAATACTTTGAAGTCAAGCCTATCCTGCTGTCTCCATTCCCAGATGATCAGGAAATCGGTAAAAATGCTGAATTTCAGATACCCAGGGAGATCCTCACAACAGCACAACTCTCCACGTTCCCAAGGAATGCCTTTTGCTGAGGCTGCCCTTGTCAAACAAGGAGAGGCTGAAATCAAAGGTAGAGCTCCCCCACCGACACCTCTCAGAGCTGCCATCCACAGCCACATCATTTCCTTCACAGGCTCTCGCAGATAATGAAAGAACTTTCCTGCAGCTTGTACCCTATCACACTATGACCTTCTGCAGGAGGCTCTCCAGAGAAAATCCTGTGGATAAACCCTTACAGAAAGCCAAAGTTCACACCACAAACTGTTTCATTCACACTCAGATGCAAAGAGCTCAAGCAATAGTTTATCAGCACAAGTATGGAAAAATGCTTGCTAGAAGAAAGCAGGGATGCCAAGGAATCACTGCAGCCCCACAGCCTGGCTTTGCCCACTATTTGTCTTCAGGGACCATCTGTGACAGCATCTTCTGATGGAGTTGTACAGCTGGATCCCCTCATCTTGAGGGACTCTCACACAAACAGCAATGTTCAAGCAAAACAAGGGAGCCAGACTTCCCAGATGGGCATCAGGAAGGCAGGTTGTGTACTTGTGGGAGGCGGTCTCTAACAACACCATTTGAAATAAGAATGCTCTACGGGCCGAGGTCTGTGTCTGTAGGAAAGCCTGACAGAGCTGATATTTACACTTCATCCTTGGTTTGGAACAACCTTCCCATGGCCCTGCCTGAGCAGCAGAGACACGTGTACCTCCAGCTGGGTGTTATTCTCAAATTCAGGCTGTAAAGCAACCGTGCAACTCTGCTTAAACTTGGCAAGACTTCAGACCAAAATTCACCACTCATTCCAGGATGTCTCCAGGCCACTGCAGAACAATTTCTCCTTACACTCTTTCCATCACTTTAATATGGAACACACACTGTATTCCCTGAAGTCAGACATCCTCTGCACTGTTTTACTTTAGTTTGCTTTAGTCAGCCCGTGTTAGCAAGCCTTCACAAAGGCAAAGCTTGCTAAAGCTTTGAGATAATATTTACCTTCATCCATGCCATTGAGTATTTCAGTTAAGTCTTCATGTTTGCTGTCATACTGGTGCTCTTTCCACGTTTCCCCATTCTCACTTCGGAGTACGATCAGTTCTCTTTCCTTGCCTCTCATTGATCCAAAATGTGGGATTTCCACTATGACAGGGCTAGAGAAAAAGGAATCATGTTATTTTTAGCCCTATATTTCCTCACTGCCCTTAATTTCCTATGGGTCCTTAAGAAAACTACAGTCATTTTAAATAGTTAACACTGTTACAGTAAAAATGTTTTTAAAACTGCCAAAGCTGCACAATCCTTTATCATTTAAACTGTAACTAATGGATAAATTGAAAATACTAATATATACCTCATTTTTTGTGCAAATCTTTTGAAATACCTGCCTCCATGAAAAAAATAGTGACAACTTTTAGTAAGGAGAGTTCCCTGTTCATTTATCCCGGGGTTTAGATGATCCAACCTGCCTCCAGCACATGCAGCACTGCTGACTTTTAACTGGCATTAGCACAGTCAAAATTTGGATCTGGCTCAGAGAGTTTGAAGGGACAAAGTCAATTCAGAAGCAGTCTGGCTATCCCAATGCATGCAACAGCCACTGACTGCAACAGGAACCATGCAATTATGTAGATTTTGAACTTCAAACTAAGTCCCAGAGTTTTCAAAGCTCTCCCTGGCTCTCTGTGGATGCAGCTCCTGCGAAATAAAAGAGACTGTTTTTCTTTAGCTCCGCTTTCTGGTTCTCATGCCCAGCATCACAGCTGCAACCTCTGCACAGCAGACATCACTAGGGAATCGTTAGATCCTTTCAGAATGGATTTCTCTGGGTTGAACAACATCACGACCACATTTATATTAGTTACTGTCAAACATTTTGGGGGGAAGGGAATGAGAAGGTGGTTAATAATACACCTATGTCACCAGACAAAGTACCTTCAACAGAGGACTGCAAGTGCATCACTGAACAGCTTGTATGAACAACCAACAGAAACCACCATTCACTTCATGTGCCATTCCTCAACATAACAGACACTGTTGCCAAACACTTCACAGGCAGGATATGCATTTTAAGGTATGCTAAGACAAACCGACTGAAATCACATAGTAAGTGAACATTTATGGATTATGCAGCTTTAAGACATTTAAATAGACAGTATCATTATTTTCCTACAGAGGTTGTAAAGGGTTTGACTGCTTTGTAACAACTTGGTTAAAAGCAGCGCCGCATGATGGGAGAAGTGTGCAGCACTTCTGGGGTACCGTACACCCGCCAGGTGCTGGGTGCAGTAACCAATCCATCACTTGAGCATGAAGTCACAACAGCCATCATGGGGAAAAACAAACTAGCTGGAAGCCCAGTTTGCACATTAAATTCCCAGGGAGAAGAGTTAGTCTTTTTTTTCCCCATGAAAATGATAAAAAGAGTTTAATTAATATATATTTTAGATGCTTTTAGGAACACCCAGTCTATTTTTCTAGTCTCAAGTCCTTTAACAAAAAGTCAGGAACGTAGCTGCTCTCTCCCATTGTGCACAGCAAGAAAATACCAAAAATTCAAATACATTGCTTAAGATATTTACACTCCAGTTCAAAAAGAGCACGAGCTGAAAACTAACACTGTAGTACAATCTTTGCAGGCTAATATTTCAGATACTGTCTCTGTAAATATTTAGAAACCACACAATTTTGTGCATGACATTTAACGAGAATACTCAGTGAGAAGGTATTGAACAGGTTTGGAACACCAAACACTCACCAATATTTTGAAAACCTTATGCAATAAATTTCACAATATGGTTTGAAAACAACAGTCAAAAACATAGGGAAACATCCTTACATGTTTAGACTATACACTGCAGTTCCTTTGGGTAGCATACTTGGCTTCGTAAATTTATTTTAACAAGATGCCTCTTGAACGTTGAAAAGGTTAGTATTTCTCCAATCTTGCTGAATCAATTCATTCACTTGATAACATTTTTTTCCTAAATAATCTTTCATAAATAATAGACTTTATGCAATCACATTTTACAAATGCTCTTCCCAAAACAGTCTCACTCGAGGCCTGTAATACCTTCTCTACCACAGGGTTGAACTTAAAGGACTGCCACTGTGTATTAAAATGTATTTAATGCAGTAGAAACACTTCAAATTTAAAAAATTACAAAAGCACAGAAGTTATGAAAGCAGAATGCTGGCAGTGAATTTTACATGCCTATAAGCACAAGGTAGTAGCAGAGCTGTATTAAATCAAGCCACTATGATTTCCTTTCAGTGACGTAAATCAACTGAAAGTTTCAGGAAACTTAAAAAAAATAATGGGAATAACAAAAAAAAATCGGAAACAAAAGAAAAACTGTAGACATTCTGTATCTTTTCCGTACATATCCTACCCAATAAATTTTGTTCCTTGTGGACCAAGCTGCAGGATTCGGCTAACCATGCTCTCACCCTCATTTAGAGGGGGAGGACTTTTAGGAAGATGCAGTTTACTGAATAACATCCATGCAGCAGGAAGAGAAACGAGAAGGGGAAATTAGGAACAAGCTGTCATTCCCGACAGAACCAGCAGTTTACACCAGGGTGCCACTCACGGTAATGAACAAAATTTATAATTAGGAAAAAAAAGGCCACATCATAGTGGATTGTTTCCCCTATTGTAAGCTTTAAAAATAGTCAGTTCCTAGCACTGGTACTGCTTGTACCACCACTCTGCAGTAGGTGCTCCACCTACTGTCACTTGTCACTCCAAGTGGTTTTGGGCCACAAGACGGTGACAGGCAGCTCCCAGCAACTCCAGAGGGAGCCCTGCACATGCTGGGAATAGAGCTCAATATCTGGGTCCCTGTGGGTGTCCTTAGGACGATTCTTTGTGACAGTGCTGTTGCTCTAAATACTCTACAAGCAAGAGGGTCAAAACTGGCTCTGGGTTTTCAGTGTGTGACTCCTCCTGACTTCCAAGGCAGGTTGCATGAGTAGATGGGGGTGGGACCTGGCCTTCCCATGGCTTTCCTTACCTTCATCTCCTTCCTGCAGTCATCAAAGAGGCAAAACTCTCCTTAAAATGCAAGGATTCTTTCCAGAAGGAATGGCAGGTCGGCATTTTTTAATGTTTTAAGTTAAGTAGCCTTTGTTACATGCTCAGATGAGGTAGAGTCAATGTTTAACTACTTAGATCCACAGGATAGAGGGAATGAAAGGTGCGACATGAGCGTAAACAATTAAACTCACAGAACAACTCACCCTAAAAACTGTGCCCCTGCTGGCCCCATTTCTACAAGCCGACTTGCCAATCCTTCTCCTTCAACCATGGGTGGTGGGCTGGCCAGTTTGTGCCTCTTCACCAGGCGGCAGGTGATGCGGGTGGGCGCCGTGCACTTCCGCGGCGGGATGATTATCCTCATGCCATGGTGCCGACTGCCCCTCATCGAACCCCCGCGTGCATCCACCATAAAACTAACCAGGAAACTGCAGGAGAAAGAAAGCACGTCAATTAAAATGGTCACAAAACAAGCAGATCAGCAAGAAGTCAACAGACACAGACTTTAAAACATTAGAAAAGTCATCCCGATCCCAGCTAAACTAAAAAGAACATGAAGATCCTTTTAACACTCATACTTACATGTTAACTATTGGTTATCAAAAGCAGGAATGGCTAAAGCTCTAGCAACATCATGGTGAAATGACCAGGTTCTACTGAGAAATTTGGATTAAAAGTGTACACAAGTAGGGTATTAGTAGTGGTTTGTTAGAATTTTAAAACATCCCTTTGTTGCTGTTAGCTCTACTGTCCACAAATGAGAGTAATTAGCCTCACATGCATAAAGCAACCAGACAGTGTAGAAAAAGGAGAATCAAAAATGCTTATTATTTTTGGAACCTCAGTCTTTAAAACCTCCTCACTGTCTCATTTGCAAATACTCCTGATGGCTGCCAGAGCAAGTGCCAGCACCATGGGTGACAGTCAGTCCAGGCTACTAAGGGCTTCCACTGATGGGGAAGATAAGTGATGACTACCAAGAACATAACTTCCTTCAGGCTGTTGGCTCCCTGGAGGGGATCATGCCATTACTTCTCTTTGAAGATTAAAATTCATTAGCAAAAAAAGGGGACATTAAAGAAAAATTGCACTTGCTCGTGTCATTCCAGTGCATAATTTTCCATTTTATAACACAGGGGTACGAAATTATATTTGTAAATGATGAGTGGTATATTTTTGAATAAAATCCTTTCTATTAGCAAGGGAATAATTAAAATTAACAATTAAAATTAGAATAGCTTCAGGTAGAAGATGCAATGACAGGCTGGTGTCAAGAGGGACACAAGTTACCAGCTCAGTCTTGAAGCCAGTACAGCTTTTGTTTGCTCCTCCTGTATGACAGGCAGACATTGACATAGCTGACACATCTATCATGTGGCTTCACTATTTTCAAGGCTGTTGCCAAAACTTCCAGCTTTTAAGAACTAAACCTTCACATGACTAACAGGTGAATCCATTCAATTTCCTGGCTCCTGACACTAAACTGAACTAAGGGTGTAAGTCAATAATCCAGGGGGATTGTGATGGTTCTTGAAAAAAAGCCCCCAAGTGCTCTGAAGTGTGACTGGGAATTTGTGCAAGACAGCCCCATTTGCTTTGAGACCAGCTGGACACCAAGAGCAGCAGCTGCCAGGCACTGGCCAGGCCTGCAAATAAGCTGCATTCAGAAGTCTGGCCAACGTGGGTGGGAAAAATCTGCACAAAAGCAGGAGGGAAACCAACATTTGGTATTTAGTGGTCTGCAGGAGAGAGGTGAGTAAGGACACAAGCTATAAAATACAGGAAGTAGGATAGAAATGTTGTTCAGCTGAATTCCAGATCAAGAAATTGCTACATTGCCTTTCTTCAAATTAAAATCCATCAGTAAAGATGGGGGGGTAAAACTGCTCTCTGAGATGACCCTAGCCCAGATTTATAATTTCTCATGCCCCAGACGCTTTACAATACTGAGGCATAATATTTCACAGTAGTTTTCATACAGAAAAACTGTATCCACATTCCATATTTCTCTCCTAGATAAATGCACTGTACACTCCAACAAATCCAAACGTTGCCACTAGGGTATCCCAGCTCCTCACAAGAGGAATTGTTTCAGCGGGACAGGATCTTGGCTAACCAAACACTTTCTACAAATATTAAACCTGTGTCAAAACCAATATGCTCAATCTTTAAATTATATACTCTATAAGTGATTATAATCTTAGCATTTATGGATGCTTTGCTGGCCTTTTAAAAATGCACATGGTTTCTGTCTGTAGAGGGGATGGGGCCATTTCAGACTGGAAGTGTGCAGGGTGGAGGGATGCCTGGCTGGAGCATCCTCAGGGCTGAAGCTGCAGCTGCTCCAGGGAGGCACAACTGGTCAGTGCTCCACGGAGGAGCCACCTGGGGAGCTTGGCAAGGCTGGGCTTGACCTGATGGCTCAGCACAAAGCAATGTTTTGGGGAGCTGCCTATTGTGTACACTGTTACTGGCTTGTTAAGCCACCTCAGAATTAATAATGGAAAGGGGACTTTCATCTAATGCAAAAATGCCAAAACTTACACTCAAATAAGATGGTCTCTTATGTACCCAAACTATTTAAATGATGAGAAGTATGTGTGAGTGAATTGTCAAAAATCTCTAGGCACGTAAATCAACTGTCTTAAATTAGTAATTAAGACAAATACTCAGTAGAAGTTAAAACTAAAAACCTACAAAAATCAGTCCCTGAGTTACCAGGGATGTTTAGGCTGTAGATTTGAAGGTCAGTCCAGCCTTGGTAACCCAGAGCTTAGCATTGCTACTGCACACTGCTCACAGCAAGGGTAAATAGCCCCTGACATGAGCCTGTGCCCCAGAGCAGGAGCCAGCCCCTTCCAGCTTTGGTGTCTGCAGCCTCCAGCACGGACAAAACCTGCAGCAGATCAGCCTTTGTGCACACTGCTCCCAGAGAAAGGCAATCAGTGTCAGCAGCACATTAATGAATTATTTCCTTGTTTAACTTTCTGATTAGTAACTTACCGTTTAAAACAGTAACAACAACTCCAACAACATTTCATGCACTTTCTATCCAAAAACATTAGTAGCTGATGCTTACCTAAATTAATGTTGCACTAATAATGGAAACTACAGTATGACCTCTAAAACACAACGCTAAAAGCTAATGAGCAGTTCTACTTGAATACATGGAAGGGATGAGGATGTGGTTGGATGCACTACAAACATCTACACACACTCTGTGGGAAAAGAAGTTCAAAAAAAGAAAATAAAATGAGGATTCACAGAAAGCACAGAGTTATCACCTTGAATCATACTGGGGGAGTGGAGAGGAATAGCTGCAAAATAATTTAGAAAGCAAATGGGAAAATTAATGTAAGATAATTAGAGGCAAGCAACAGAAAAATATCAATAATAAGTGCAAAGAAAAAGTAACAATCAGAAAAATAACAAAAGCAACATGTTTGAAGGCCAGCTTTAGAAATTATCTGGTTTTTGCTTCACATATCATGACATATGCCATATAAAATATGCTGCACAAGGAAAAAAATCTGAAAGGGAGTGTTCATTTAATTAGTCAGCACAACTCCATAATTCCTCTGGAAAATGTAGAAGCCCATGGAGAAAAGCATTTGCAGTTTACCTAGTCAGCAGAGAATTTATTGCAACACAAGTTCTTCATTGAATTCCCAAAACATGCTCCTCTGTGCCATGGAAAACCAGTCTTGCACTTTTCTAAAGCAGTTTATTTTCCAAAGCATAATGTATAAACATATGTATGGCAGGATGCTTGAAAGGAGTACCAGTCCATGCCACTCATTGCACTGCTGTCAAAAATGAGTTGTGGTGGGAGTAAACTAGAGTAAATACATTTAAAATATAGTCAACAACAAGAAATCTGATTTATTCCACCTTACAAGACTGGATCCAGTATTTCTGCGTTTCTCAATATTGGAAGGCAGTGTGGCACACTCATTTCTGTCTTTCAGCTAAGGAAATGAAGGAGTTAAAAAAGGCAACACAAAGAGAGCACACCCACATTTTACTCTAGGAAAGCTGCAGGAGTAAGCTCACATCTGACAGCTGAAGGTCATTTTGGTGAGGGTCTCTACCCTTCCAGAGGCCTCAAGATTCATGATGCATTTCAATGTACTGCTTACAATGGACCCTGTTCAAAATATATGCTGGCAAAACAGCTTATCTGAACTCAAGAAGAAAAACATAAAACATCATCTTGGCTCAAAAGAAGGAAAAACCAGAAGAGTTGAAATCACTGCCAACAATTTATTCTTTCTTCTCCTTTCACTGATACATTGCTGGATCTCCACATCCTGCTCCCAGAATTCCCCTTCTGCCTGGGTTAAGAAATGAGAACAAGTATTGATGCTCTCTTCTGACAGTGGGAAAATGGGGAAAAGAGTGACCTGAGGCAGCAGTGGAGCTCCTGGCACAGCACATTGGGGAGCCCTGTGAGGGTGGAAATGGCAAAGAGCAGCAGAGTCAGAGCCTGGCCACAGGGCCACCACACCATGAGGACTGACAGCCCCTGCCCCCAGCCACAGAGAGAACTGGGGACAAAGACAGGGATGAAGCACTCCAAACAGGCAGAAAAGGATTTGCTTTTCAGGAAAACACTGGCAGAAGAGATGTGAAAGGTCATGATCCTCTATATCAGAGGTACTGGAAGATTAGAGCAGAACATCTGTTGATTGCCTCTAGGTGAATATAACTGAGAAAATCAAACAGGATCATATTATAATACAGGGCCACAACTGAAAAGTAAATAAACAATGAGTAAGGTTTGGGGCTTTTTTCCTAACACATGAACTGAGTCCTCAGAGCATCGTTTCTGATGCACTTTCTATGTCAAACAAGAAATGTAATGGGTCAGAAAAGCCCTACATGTTTGGAGAGTATTTTGATTTATGCCCATTTGGAGAGCTACACCTGTTTGGAGCATATCTGTCTTCTCCCTGCCATGCAGCCCCACAATCTGCTCCCCTCTGGGCAAACCTTAGACCACCTCTGCATTAGAGAGGGCTCATGTACCAAGGGAGCAGATCTTGTGTGAAAGCTCCCATGTCCACAGAATATATGTTTAGAGGGCTGGAACCACTGGTGAGCATGCTGAAGACCTAAGGGCAGGCAAGTGCTGTCCCAGAGGACTGGCAGGATGAAAACATCAGGCCTATCTTCTATCAGGATGAAAAGAAACCAGAAAATTTCAGACCAGTCACTCTAACCCAAACTACCAGGAAATATTCAGGAATAAATTATTTAATCACCATTCTACAAGCACCTAAAGGATCAAGGTAGTTAATCAAGATACTTCACCTTGCCTACCACCAGTCCTCAAAATAAAAACAAACCAAAAATATAAGTGGCAAGAGCAATTCATGTCAAATGAATTTTAATTCCTTCTTTGATGTGTGGCAGTATCTCAGCAAGCAATGGAGGTACAGTACAGGTAAGGTAAGTGCAGGATCACCTGAGAAGCTACCTCAAAAGAGATACCATCAGAGCTTTCCTGAAAGGGAAGCTTAAAAGGGAAAGGGAACTTGTCCTGGCACAGATACTAGGCCGACGTCTTCATGATTTCAACACAGAAAAAAAGGTCTGAAAAGTCTTTGGAAAACAGGATCAGAATTAAAAGCTCTCTTGCTAAAAAACGGAAAAAGGGGCAGGAACCAACAAACTGAAATGCCATAGAGACAAATGCAAACTGATGGGAGACACCAAACACTTAAGCACAACTCCAGTGTAAAAAATAACCAAACTTCAGGATTTCAGAAGAGAGCCAAGAAATTGTAGCAGATCACAAACATCCACCAACAGAAACTGAAACTACCAAGAGGATAACTCTCGTTATGGGACTGTGTCAGACCAAAGAGGTGGCGATCCTGGCTTATAAACAGCTCTCATTGAAGAGGGGAGAGCTGGGCCAGAGCAGCAGGAATGTGCTGAAATGCAGAAAGCACCACCTAGGAGGGTCCGGGGCATTTTAGTCTAAAAGACAGGATTATGTGCCTTCTGACATAGAAAACAGCTGTTAAGAGACCAGGAAGACATTACTCCCCATGACCACTGTGGATATGACAAGAAACAGGCTTAGTCTACAGCAACGAAATGTCAAGCTGACTATCAGGGGAAGAAATACTGTAACAAAAGATAGTGGACTCCTGAAGCTGGGGGCCTATGGAATCTCTTCTTTTTAATGATTATTAGGACATTAAATGTATTTCAGGAATTCCTTGACAACATTTTATCCCACAGTAAAGCAAGGGGATGGGCTACCAGCTCTCTGAGGTCCTGTGCCAATGCACCACTCCATGACAACCAATAGTCTTTACATACTGCAGTTCTTGACATTTTAATGCCAGCACTGACCATGTGCAGTGTTTTATCAGCTTGGGACCTAGGAATCCACTGTTACATAGATCTGTTCAGCAGGTGCTTATGTGTATTGTGGGACTGTAGCTTTAGATTTGTAGGGCTTGCTGTATTGGAAAAGAAATATTTTGTTTGGTATGTGCCGCGCTCATTTTTATGATAAGAAGGCAATTAGTCACAAAATGGGGAAGTAAATTAAAACGGATATGAGATTTTATGTCCTGATCTCGAAAACTAAGCAACAAATATTTACACTAGACAATCTAATAATATGCAAAGATTACTTACGCATTCATTTGCAAATTTTTACAATATGCATTCAGACATCACTACTACTGCATTTAAATCAAGTCTATGTGGCACTGTCAAGAAGCACCTAAATTACAGAGATGACTCATAAGTAAACAAATAGCACCACTAAAATCAAACTACAGATATTGGAGACTAGGCAGGAGCTTGAAGGTATAAATAAAATAAGAGATCAAATTAAAGCCCCCCATTTTTTCCTCTACGAAAGAACAGAAAGCATAACATTCTATCTCTGATTTCATATTCCAAATAATTTAATACAATGCAAACGAAATCATCTCATGACACTTAAAGCAAAGCATAAGCAACAGAAAAAGCAAAACAGGGCTCTTAAAGAGAAGCCTGTGGGATTACAGTGTTTTGGCATTCAGAAAATTAAGAGCAGAAGCAAGTTTTCGGTTTGATATGCAAGAATTTAGACTGACTCCTGTTATTAAGCACCCTCCTTGAAGTCAGTGTGAATTTTGCCACTGGCTTCAAGTGAAGCAGGAACAGACATGTTATCAGCCATTACAGCAGGCTGTATTCTGCAGCTAACAATACAGTTCCACATCTAAAGATAAAGGAAAACTGTTAAGTGACCTACCCAGAATGGATGGGACTCGAAACAAGGTTAACATTGTCCAAGGTGTCTGCAGCCCAGCTGTAGTGCCTGAGAGAATCAGAATCAAACTCCCTTTGAAACGTCAGGTGCTTCAAAACAAAACAAAACAGATAAATTGAAATTTAAAATTAACATTAGAAACACTTGTCTTAAATATAAGCTTGTTAATATAATTATATTAAATGTAGACCTGATCCTTTCCATTTAACAGTGCTGATATCTTCAGAGTTAAATTACTGAAAATCCTGTAACAGAAGCATGAAATACACACACAAACTCTTGTTTCTTCAAACATTCCTTTTGCCCACTTCTGGCACTTCCTTCCGTTTCAAGTATGTCTGTCCCCAGTCTTTACTTACTTTTATGTGCCAGGTTAAAAAGACTGGAAAAGAAAATTACCATTTGTAGTACAGTCATACACCATATAGCCAGGCAGTGTAACACTCCCCCTCAGACGATGCCATTGGATAGATCCTTATTCAAGCAGAACCTGTGAATAACTTCCCCGGGAGTTTCACGGAGGCTGTGAAGGCAGGAGGGGGTTGGTTTGTCTTTATACACAACCAACATGGGCACTGTTTTGTGGAGTGCCACTGTCCCTACTCATCTGGACAGAAATAGCTTTAACCCTGTGAGGCTATAATTAACTCCCCTCGGACAGGCACTGAGGTGTGATTTGTTTCTCCTGCTGCCCACGCACATGGACATTCATGCATCCTGTGCCCCACAACCTCCCTGGCGCTATAAATCCTCTTACTGGGCAGCAAAGCCATTCCTGCAAAACACTCTTTTTCCTTTGTTTCTCCTGTCTTAGGAAATTAAACCAACTAAACTTCAAATATTGTTTTCCCCTATTTCCAGGGTGGATGTGAAACCTTCTCCACAATTTAAGAAGCACCATCGTAAGTTACATCAACAAAACTAAGTCAAGAAGCAACACACACACACAATCTTCACCCAAGATGGTGTTAAAGATGTCAGTGTTTCCTGTAAGTAGGTTGTTTGCTGCTTAGAGGCAAATGCAGCTAGAGAGAGCAGCCTGTTTGGACTAAAACCTCATGGGCTGTTTTCAAATCAAATTCAGTGGGTTCAAGTCAGAGCAGAGCCAAGCACACGCTTCTACATGGGGAAATCTTATTACTTCCACTGGGGTTTTCTTCCATGCTGACACAGACTAGTAGTGCAGATTAATTATTTTGAATAGAAATATCAGCATTAGAAGTAGATCTGGCAAATTCAGTCATAAACACACAAAAATACTTCTCTTGAGTAGCCTCCACAAGATAAGCAGGCAGATAGTTGCTGTGTTGCTGGCCAGAATGTGCAACACTCCCATCACTCTGGGGTTTCCAAAAAACTGCACTCCTTAGGCATTTCTTTTATTAGAAATGAGGATTCCAGGTTGCCTTCCAAAAACTACTGACACTGTAATTTACTGCCCATCGACAGAAATCCCTGCAGAGTGCAGCTTTGCTCTGCCACCCGTCCAACCTCCTGGCTCGATGCCTCCTCTTTTCCCTACCTCAACACTTCTACTAAGGACCTTTTGTTAAACTCTGTGCTGTAACAGATGTGCTTGAGGCCTGATGGTTCAAGCACAGACAACAACAATGAAGGGCAAACTTGATTGCGTTAAACAGCAAAATACACCATCAGACATAAAAGAGAAAATGAATGCTGTTAAAAGAATGACAATTAAGCCACCGAAGTGGACTTAAGTAGCACCATTTGAAAAATGTATTGCAATTGAGTTTAATGAAGACAGTTTTGTTACTCTTTCCAGTAAGATACTAGAGATTCTCCAACATTTGCTGGAGAGCCTGTGGTTTAGGCAGGAAAGCCATCACTGTGGATTTCTGCTATTCCAAGTGATTTATAAGAGCTCATACTGAGCACGTTATTACTTTTGATACCAAACAGTGTAAGATTCAGACAGGTTGTTTCAGGCACTGTAAAAATTTACATAAACAAAAATAAATCTATTACTTTGCTCAGTGGTAAACTTTATCATCAAAAATAGGCCAAAGCAAAGGAACATAAGAAAGGGGCCAAAAGGAACAACACAATTTGGTGTTTGTCCTTGAAAGGCCGGCTAAGCCGTAACAGTGTCACTGCACCGAGGCCCAGGCATGCACCAGGACACACATCAACAAAGAAATGTGGGGTCAGGTTTCCTGTAACAGAGGAAAAATGCTTATGCTCCCTTAGCAGTGGGATATAGAAAACTAAACATAGGACCATATAAATTCCAAGGAAATACCATCACTCCAAAATAACCTGTGCTAGACAGAGGTGCCACTGCGCTCACAGATGTGCTGTAGGTTTGCCTACACATGTAGGTGGGGTTCCTCAGTCCAGTTCCTTGTCCTGAGACATGGTCTGTACACCAGGTGACTGTTTTGTTTTAGAGCATTCCTCTCTGACCAAGTGCACTCAAACAGATCTTTTGGACTTATTTAGAGCTAGCAAAAGCCCAAAGCCCGCAGCCAATGATTTTGGCGCAGAAGCAGAGTAGGAAAAGCTGATAGCTGGACACACTCCTCTTACACACAGTACACATCTGTGGATCTCATTTTTCCAGGCTGTTGAGGTGCTGGATTTTCCATGCAGGCAAAAAAAAAAAAAAAAAAATCTTCCTATGTAAGTTGCAATATAAGCAGTCCAGAAGATAGTACACTGTCAGTAACATCAAATCACAGGATCCATTCTGTGTTTGGTCAGGTCCCAGTGTTCCCTCCCTGGACTGAGGGAGATTAAAAATGCATTGCTAAAGGGTGTGGCAGGCTGAGATGCAAATGAGTGTATAAAAATACTGACGGTTCTGCTGGCAAGGATCCTGCTAGTTGCGTAACTGAATATCCAGGCTGTGTAATATCAGAGTTCAGCAAACAGAAGAATTTAGGCTTCCTCCCAGATGAATTTATCCAGACTGAAGTGATTCAGCAAGCTGCTATTTAATGGACAGCCCAAGTCATCCTCCCTTTGGCTGATTAAATTCAGAGGTTGATGTAAGTTATTCCATGGAGAAGTCATTTGGACTTAGTCCGAGTTGCTGCATCCAAGGTAACACGCCAGGACACAGAAATTTTAACTTTGCTCCAGCCAGGTTATGAGGTACAGTGTGGCCTGGATTCAGAATTCCCTGTGAACAGGGTCAGCAATAAACCACCAAAGGCAAACAATGGAGAATATTGGGACTTCTAAGGAATTATTAGAAACTCTAACATTCCATGTGTTATGCTGGCAGTGAGGTTCAGTAAAGAATGGTTTCAAATCATCCTCATTTGACTACTTCCAGACTCCCAAGTTTACCAGGGATCCTGGGGAGAGGTGGCCACGGGATCTTCTATCTTAACCTGACCAAGAGGTTGGCAAATGCTCCTTACTCTTCTACTGATGTTTGTGATAAAATTAATTCCCAATAACTGACTTTGCTGTTGCCATGAACTCCAGACAGGTCTGCACTGTACAAAAGGAGAGGAAATGGCATATACAGACAGGCAATGGAACGCTCTGTTTCAAAGTACTGTGATTCCCAAAATAGCCTTAACTCCTCTCAGTTCCCAGATGGACTTTTAGAATACTGGTTTCAACCCACAGTGATCTTTGTTCCTGTGAATTCCATCGGTGGAACACAAGTTACTGCTTTTTTCCCCTGCTTTCTACTGCCACAGCAGAGATTATCTAGGAGCCCATTAACGTACAGAGGAACGAGAAAGAGGGGCAGGGATATTCCCCGTCTCCCAAATGCACTTCTCCTGCTTCAGCCAAAAGCTAGGGCTGGGCAGAAAACCACAGCAATTCCAAGAATGGATATATTTTTCTCAGGACATGGAGGTTTGCAGAAGCCATGGCAGAGAGTTTTAGCTGGTCTCCACTTCTCATGAAGATAGTTTGTTACTTTCACATTTGTTTTGCACAGAATCACAGCTTTACTAACCTCTCAAGACAGGACTGACATTTTTTCCCACTACCACATTCTTTGAGATTTGTTAAGCATAGAGCTGGTTTTAAGTCTTGTTATGTGACAAGATGCACCCTAGCTGCTAAATCCGTGCCATCTACTTTAATGGGAATCACAAAAGTAGCCAGAATCATACAACAATGCAATATATTCTCACATTAAGGAGTCCTCCTCTCCTCTGAAGTTTCCATCATATCAAAAACTCTTAAGGAAGTGTTAGTATTAGGAGGCATCAAAGCAGCTTTAGGTTCTCAGCCCTGACACAGAATTTCTTGTGCCCAGTGCCAGTAGCTGCAGATTTTGTTTTATGACTTCAAACCAAACAAAACCACAAAATCACTGCTATTCAAGCTTTGGAAACTCCCCCTTAGATGGCTGCTGCAAATTATGGTTATTGGAGGTTTACAGCATTTAGCTTAAAAGTAACAATCTAATAATAAACATTCTGTTGCTAAAGGCAGAATCCAATTTCTGCCATTCTCATAACGCTACCAGAACTGTGTGTAAAAGCTGTAGTAAAAAAAAGCTTATACCACACCAGAATTTACAGACTAATACAATCAAGGTTTAAAATGTACAAGTCCTGCTCTGTGGACCCTTTTCCCCATGAAAATATCCTCTGAGATCAATAACCCCCAGTGCAGGAAAGGTCTGTGAAAACAGCAGCAGAAAACCTCTGTTTCATTCCAATCCACCTTATGCTCTTCCAGGATATAAACAACAGTTCCACTCCACAGTCCTTTCCAAGTGAGGGTTTTTATGTGAATTTTTATTCAGTTTCCTAGCAGATCTTTGACTTCTGTGTATCAAGAAACTCTTGAGCAATTCAGTTAGATTTGGAAATCTGAAGCAAGTCTACCAAGGAAAATATGAGGAACTCAGAAACAAAGCATACAGTACTCCATTATCCCCAGCTTTTGGAAAGGCTTTCCCACGCTATAATCAGGTCAAAAGATGCTGCTTTTGTTGTATTAGTCATTGCACAAGTGTTTGGAAGATACATAAACTGAAGAGTCTATAATAGCTTAATCTTTACAAGGCCAAATTCTTCCCAAGAGTGGAAAAACAAGGACAGCAGTTGGAGTCCCCTCCATGTGGACAGAACAGGCCAAAGTAATTCCCAGTCCATGCAGTCCAAAGGTTGCTTAGTGTAAAACTCGTTGCTCCCAGCTTATCAAAGCACTCTAAAGATACACGAGGCCTGCAGGAGCACCCATTGACCTCAGCCAATAACCAACCCCACACTCAGAAATGTTACTGGTCCTTTAAAGGCTCTTCTGGTTTGGGACCCCACCACCTGTCCCTTGCAGGATCAAACCCACAAAGTGGTAACCCCACCATCTCTTGCTCACAGCTCCGTTCTTGCCCCTTTTCACCAGCTAAGAGAGCAGCCATAGTCTCTGGCAGCACAGCTGAGAGAGGGCTCCACACTGCAATCCCCTGCAAAAATGAAGCACAGCTACCTGGTGGCAGAGCCCCAGCACATACCTGATCCTTTGCTGGGACCAGCAGCTCTTCGATCATCATGCTGTCTCGGGCATAGGAACTCCTGTTCAGCGTGTAGGACCTATCCGAACTGAAGGAGCGGAGGCTGTTGTATTTACCATTTATCATAGAAAGTGCAGGTGACAATGAGATGAACAGAAAATAAAAATAATAAAATTAATACATGCAACTTCCAGGGATAGCATAAGATGGCAAAATATACATAATCTGTGAAATAAATACAAGGAGGAAAATGGAATAAAAAGTATTTGGCTATAGTTAAATATTCCCTTCCCTACAATATGCATAAGCAAAATCTCAATAAATGCTTACTGCTTTGGCAGCGATGTTGTGGTTTTAGAATAAATCCAGAAAAGTGTATTCAAGTATTTAGATGAACTTTGATAAACATCTCCATGCCCTAATCCTGAAGGCGACCCACGAGGGCAGGTCCCAGAGGAGCTGTGGGTAGGTCACAGTGCCTGCCCACACAGCTCAGGATGCTGAAGCAGGTTTAACTAAGAGCAAGTTTTATGTCATGTCATTCTCTTTGTGGGTGAACCACTTCTGACATTGTTATAAACACCACAGTTATCCCTATAGTTAGAAAGGAAAGGATAGTAAGTTTGAAACGAAAGGAGAAATAAATTTTTATTGACAACTAAGTAGAGATGCTGATGTTCTGGGAATTATTTTGTGCACGTTAAACTATTTAGAAATAACTATGATCACTCTTAACGTGTTGCAATTAAACCAACGTAGGAGTGTTTTACATTTAACCCTGGAAGGTACATTATGGTATGTGCTAAAAACATGCTGCAGGCCTAGACATGCTTGCTACGTGACAAAAAATAAAGTAGTAAAAAAGGTGAATTAATACAAAGCAACATCCACCAACATATTACACTTTTGAACTAGCAACACTTTTCACACTCAAAACTCTACAACGTGTTTCATGCATTTAGTAGTTGCTAATTGAATTTCTCTAATCCCTTAGCACACGTTCCTTCTTGTGCTGGAAGCAGAACTGGGATTTTAATTACACACTGTAGGCATATGTTAAGCAGACTTTTACATGATAAAGGGCATAAAGAATTTAAGTTATATTTGTTATAACAGAGGGATATTCTCTAGGGCTGAACCCACCCCCTGCTCCCCAAAATAAAAGCATGTCACTTTCCAATGCTGAATAAAATGAAGATGAGCAATGGCAGCAGCAGAAAGATGAGAGAGATGTAACACGATGCCATGCCTTCTTACCTGACTTTTGGACTAAAGCAATTTACAGTGGAAAAGAAACAGGAGAAATAGAAAGCAAAGAATCAGACAGGAAAAGCAAGATGTTATGGCTGGATGGCTTATACATTTAATGTGTCCATTTCTTAATGTTACACTCAGAATCAGCAGTAAGATACATCCACAGAATACTTTTTTTGCTAAATAAAATACTTCACACAAAAAAACACTGTATTTGTCTCCTCTGAGCATAACATGGGCAATGCAAAAAATGAGCTACGCAGCAACAAATAGTAATGGCACTGCTAAAACCAGAAGCATGGGAATATTAGACTTCTCTCAAAGAAAAGATAACATGGGGTTGAGCCCTCAGATCTCCCTAACAGATTGTGATTGAGGAATTCTGCTCTCCCACCTGCACAGGGAGCACTCTGAGCAAGAAGGGAGCTGCAAGGAGTGGAGGGTGTCAGGTAAATCAGTGCTGGGCTCTGCACACAGAGCACGCTCCCTCGGCACCATCTCTGCCCTGCTCCAGCACTGACCACAGCGACGGCGCTGTGTGATCACCCCGCTCACACCAGATTTGAAAGCAGCATGTCAGCTCTGTTAATTCAGTTTACAATGACATGAGGTTCTCCCTTCAGATCTAATTTGCTGACTTTCTGGCTAATGGACTATTTAAAAGCATTTTGGCATTTCTCATGAATGTATTATCTCATAAATACTTATTAACTTCCCTAAAAATTGTAAATCAAGCACAACAGGGCTGGGGACTACTAAAGAGCAAATTTCCACTGCATGCTTGCATTTCTAATGCAGCCATAACAAACAAGACTGAAGGGTAGACATCTAGGCTTTACCTTATGGGAGTTGCTATTTGCTGTTAGACAATGAACTCACTTTTTAAAACAGATCTTTAAACTACAGCACAGGAAAAAGCCCTCAGGGCTCCAGCTTATGAGGTTTAATTATTAGCTTCGTACAATTCAACTGTCAGTAACTACACTGCAAATCCACAACTATGGAAGTAATCTCTGCTCACACAGATTTAACTGTTTTGAGCAACACACACTGCAAGCTTTAGCAACATTCAAAAACGAAATCTAAAATGTTGATCTAGAAGTACCTGCGTTGAAATTAACATTAGTCAGACAACATAATAATTTTACAACGTTTTATCAGGTTCACAGAAACTTTGGACTGTTTTTTGTAGCATGTAATCTGTTCCCTGTCAAATTAAATCCTGCAACAAATTTAGGGACAACCTGACTTTTTTTTTTTTTCTTTCTTTCTTGGGGTGGGGAGGAGCATTTTTTTTTAATGTTGTCTTTCTCAGTTGGATTACTCACTATCACCTTTAAAGAAATAAAAGCACCAAATAGCAAAATGATTGTAATTCAGTTTTTCTGGCAGTTACATTCTTCAGCAAAACATACCCATTAAGGAACCCTCTACTGTGAGTATCAGTCTGACCAGCAGTAGTCAAAAGAAACCTGGCTTTTGCTGGCTGCCTAGATCAGTTTCTAGACCAGCTGCAGACCGCTAGCAAAGAGGCACCTTGGAGATGTTCAGAGCATGAACAGAGACCAGAAAAAGTGAATAGTTAAGTTTTCTGTATCATTGCCATAAGAAGCCAACATGAATAAGAATATGAAATAAAACTGCAATGAACATATGCTTCAAAGGAAGTACACCCCCCCTACTTCACTTCAGAACAGACTCCAGTGCTGTGTGGAAGAGTGCGCTTGGTTTGTAAAACCTTGTACCCGTGGTGACACACGAACACGAGAAACAGCAAATACAATACCTGGCCGAGCGGGCTCCCAGGCTGAAGCCCATGTATCCTTCAGCAGGCAGAGAATCATCTCCCAGCTCTTTCAGGTCCTGGGGTCCGAGGTATTTGTCTGTATCGCCTGTCATTGCATCCTCACCTGCCAGTACAAAAGCCAGGCTGGAATCAGAGCTACACGTATGGCAGATGTTTGTGTGCTTAGTAAGTCATAACGCCCTGCCCTGCTCGCCAAAAAGGAATCAATCCAGTCACCCCCACTTTCCCTAAGGCTCTTTCTACGTTCTATGTTAATTATCCACCCTCTGAATGTGCCTGAGAAAGTAACTTTATTGGGGGGCAAACGAAAGAAGCAAAACTCCACCTTGACGTAAACCCAATAAAGTTATACAAGGGATGACTTTTGCCCAATCCTTTCAGCAAGCTAAAGAGTTCTTCTGTACTTTGCATCATTGCACTCACTTTTGCTTTCCCTATGGAAAAAAGCCCGAGCTGACAAAGTTGAATCATTCCGTGCGAGGAAAAAAAAAACAACCAACCAAAACAACAAACCAACCAACACAACCAAACCAACCCCTGGCTGTGAGAGACAGCCTGTTTGCCCACCAGTCCTGAGAAGTGCAACGAGCTTGAATGGAGGCTGAGGGAAGGAAGAGGCCTGCCTTCCACCTTGGGTATTTCTCACTGCCTTTTGGAAGTCTGAATGTAAGACGGGATGTTTTGTTTTGGTTTTTTTTTTTAAAGAACTGCTCCGCACTCCAGGTTGATTTCCGAAGGTAAGTGCTTCCCGAAGCCTGTTCTCCCTCCCCGCGGCAGCCGGGACCGAGGGCGGTGCAGCCCCATCCCCGCGGCGCGGACAAAGCCGGGGCCGCCGATCCCCGGAGCGGGGCGGGACCCCGGGCACCGCCGGGACACGTGGACCGGCCATCCGCACACAAGGACAGCCGTAGCTATTTATCAAAAAAACCCCAAGAGGAAGGAAAGTTAGATGCTGGGAGAGGCGGGCAGGCGCCACAAAGGGTTAACGGAGCAGCTGCCCGGCGGGGAGCATTTGCATGCCATTACATCATGCAAACCTACATTCCTGCATTGACAGAGCAAGTCCAAAATATGCCTTTTGCGGCTTTTGGATTCCCACCCCCCCGCCCCGTTCCCGCACCCGCGCAGAGCAGAGAGCGCTCCCTGTAAACTCATGGCTTGCCGACATTCACTCTCCTCCTTTGTTGTGAACGCGTTTTAGGTGTGTTAAGTTTAAACTGCACAACAGAGTTTAACAACAGCGCGTTCCCGAAGGTAAGTGACTCCCAAGCCCAGCCTCACGCTTCCCGCTTTCATTCAAGGAGTTTAGACTAGTTTCCATTCACTAAACTCAGGAAACCACAGGCGAACTCTGGTTTTAAACCAACAATCAAGTCTAAAAATACCCGTTCAGCTACTGCTTTGCGAACGGCAAACAAACAGACCAACTTTCTCCTCCAGCCCAGCAACAACCAGTACTTTAAGCAGCAGTTAAAAACCTAAAATGTCCACAATACACCAGAAAGCATTCAAAAACCCGAAACAGAAACATCATACATCAAGTGAAACTTTAAAAAGTCTTACTGTTTTGGAAAGCCATTTTCACCAGCCTGGTCTATAAGATTTTTTTTCCCTGGTGTTTCCAAGAATTCCTATTAGTCCTATTAGTCCTTAAGCAGTGATTTAGACTTAATCTCCAAACCAGCACAAGCAAACTAATCCCTGTGGGTCATATTCGCTTTCCACACAACAACTGAGATCTTCTAAACATCTTGATCTCTTCGTATGTACTTTAGGACATGTGCATCTTTGTCCTCTCAAGTCAGATTAAAGTTCTTGGCAAATATAAAACAAAACGAAAAATAGTAAGTTAAAAAAAAAAATAAAAATCCCCTTTCAATCACTCTGCAGACATCCCTCTAAAGCTTCTGCTGATTGGATTACAGCCTCCCTTGGCAAGCCTCTTGAATGGCGACATAAATGCAGGCACTCCAGTTATTTGTATGTAAATAGGGGTGCTGCGAGGGTGTAGTTTTTCTGTAACTCGATGCCGGGGCTGCGCAGGGAGCGCGGGGCTGCGGGAAGGCGCTGCCTCCGCCCGCCCTCCCCGCCCGGGGCCGGCGCCTCCCCCGCGCCCACCCCCGGCCGCTCCGCTGCCCCGGGGCTTGGGGGAGCCCACCCTCAGCACACCCTCCCTCCCCGCCCTCCTGTGGGGGGCTGGTGTCCCGGGACAAAACCGGACCGAAGCCTGGGAGGCGAGGAAGCGGCATGGGGAGGGCGAGAGATCCGGGCAACTTTCAGCAACGACGAACTGGGACACTAAATTTGGAAAGTTCTGCCCTTACAATACCTGAAGACAAGCGCTACGCCACTGTAAGGAGCAGAGGAGGCATTTTCTTTAAGAGCATCGTTTGTCAAAGGCAAGGAGAATGATAAAAAAATAATTTCCGTCGAGCTGTAACACACATTAGATGTTATCCTGCTCTGCAGCTAATCCAGCCAGGGCAGGATTACTCTGATGAAATGCTCTCATCAAAGGAAAAACTGCATCTAGGAGTGGTAATTTCAAAGAATTCCAGACATTGTTTTGTGATCGTGGGAGGCTGGAGCAAAATGGGTGGTGCACGTTTCAGCAATCCCACTCTGTTTAATTAGGTGCTGCAGCCTAATCCTCTGCGCTTCAGGTAACAGTGAGCAGTGTTTGCTCACAGCACACGGAATTCCTGCAGAGAGGAAGAGTGAAGATAAGACTCATCTCTGAACACAATCAATAGAGAAATGCCCAAAAATGAGGCACCGATGAAAAATCACCAAAGGATACTACACTGCTTTGCTGCCTTTGCCATCCTTCCCTTCATAATATGCTCCATGTCGAAGAAAGGTGATATCCCTGCTAACAGCGGGTAAACACAGCTATCACAAGTGGAGGAAACAGCTCAAAGTCCAGGGAAAAACAGCGGCAGTAGGTCAAAGCAAGGGCCCATCAGTTCTAGTGCACTCTGTCTCTGACAGCAGCCACACTTCCCAGGACACTGTGGGAACATGGACCTACAGAAGTCCTCCAGGAGATTTTTCTAGGCTGGCACTGATTTGAGCACATATTTTCTAACCTGAAAGAGGTTTGTATAGTCACAAACAGGTCTGGGGTTTTTTTCCTTTTTAAATTCTTCCAGTTACACTTTGAACTTGTATAAATTTTTTACGCTCCCCGCACCAAGGGCCTGTGCAAGGAGTCATAAAAGTCAACTACCTGGTGCAGGAGGAACAGCCCTTTTAAGCTGGATCTGCTTCTTGCTGGTTTCACTGATGCCCCCTATTTTTAAACTTCTGGAGAGGCAGCAGACATTGCTGCTCACTTTCCACCCATTATTTTATACATTCTAGCTTATCCCTCGTGCAGTTTTGTTGATTTTATTTTCTAGGATAGAAAGTTCTACTGTTTTTACTCTTTTCTCCCCAAGAAGCTTTTCCTTACCTCTTATCACCTTTCTCATCCCAAGTTTTCCCCGTTTTTCTGGTCCCCCAGAACGTCTCCTACAGCTGGGAATTGCAGGAGCACAGGGCAGGTATTCTTTTTAGAGGCCAGTGAGAAATACAGGCTCTTTGGCAGCAGGAGAGAAGGCATCATGTGGCTTGGGTAAAGTCCCAGACAAAATTTAATCACAGGCTGGGATCCAGATGAGCATTTGTCATTTGGCTTTGCTAAAGATACCTGAGGATTTTGCCACTCCTTCCTCCCAGCCTGTCCAGAGCAGCCTTGATGGCAGAAGAGGTAGAGCCACATGGAAAAGGAGGATGCTTTAAGTTGTAGCCAAGGTTTTGGTCTCACAGAAGTATGGAGAAAAGCCAACACCAAACCACTGAAACTTTTATGAACCTGTGAAATTCTATGGAGCCAAAGTAACTCTAAAAACTGAGTTTAAAAATCTAATAAATCAACCCCTCCCAAAATGACCAGTACCAGATTTTCATGCATGGTGATGTCCTGACCTGTCTTAAAAGCACTTAAACTGCTGTATCTTAGCACCTACTCAGGGATCAGGCAGCGTGCATTCATGTTCTGTTAGGACACCTGTCTAATCTTCCAGGGATTGATTAGCATGATACTTATTCCTGTTGAGGCAGGAATCTCCATTAAATGGGTTTAAAACAGTGTCCTGGTTTACACCCAAAAGTTTGTTTACTACTGAAGGCCAAATAAAAAAAAAAATTAAAAGCTCGTGAATAACTGTTTTTTTACAATAACTGTCTAAACTCTCCACACCTAATCGGGTTTATGGATTGGATTCTTTTTGCCCTTCACTGCTCACAGTCTCTCTCCTCTTTGTATCAGATCCCATTGCTTGCTGTCCCTTCACCTCTGGGACAGCAGCAGCAGCTTCAGGGAGGGCTGTTGTGACAGAGCTCATGGCAGGGTTGTGGCAGTCACAGCAGGGCTCCAGCTCCCTGCACCAGATTAAAGCTCCTGCAGAGGATGCTGAGAGGATAAGCATGAGCTGCAGAGGAGGGGATTCCTTCCAGGCCTCCTGCAGACAACAGGAGTTGTGCTTTACCACGGCTGAGCCCTGGCTCCCCACCAGCCCCATGGCCGTGGGCACAGGGCTGGGACTCCCAGCTGCACGGGGAGCGAGCTCACAGCTGGAGATAGCGAGAGGAAAGACTACGTTCTCCCAGACTCAGGTTTCACATTTATAAGATTTGAAATCTCTTTAAAAATAAAAGCACAGCACATGTTTGGTTGCCTCAGAATTGCTCTATATTCTTGTACAACTCTCTGCCTCAGAATTGCTCTATATTCTTGTACAACTCCCTGCTACACATGAAGGTGAGCCTTCATTTCTTTTCCCCACAAAATCCCGTTCGTGTCTTTCAAAAAAACACCGTTTCTTTTTTTGTGGTGTAGCAGTTTCCCAGCACTTAACCTCATATGGGCAGATTTGCCAGAGTAGTCTAGGAAAAAGAATAAAAAATCTCTCCTCTCAACCAGTTTGACTCCAAACCAAACTGTCCTCAGCAGGGAAGAGAAATTACACAATTCCCATGTAAATACTTATTTAGTGGGCACAGCAAGACACAAAACACAAGGAAATGGTTTCCTGACATTTGTCTCCGAGCTCTGAGCCTCTACTTTCCAAGTCTTCAATTTCTCTTGTGAGAGAAACCTTGAGCGTTGTGGCCCATTGAGAAGCCGTTCAACAAGTCTGTCTCACTGAAGAGTTCTGGCTGATGACATGAATGCCAGCCAAGCGAGGGAAAGCTTGGATTTGTTTGCTAAATTTGTGCCTTTCTCCCACTTGGAAATCATCTCCCTGGCTCTGAGATTTGTCAGAGTGCCTTACCATCTTGAACATATTTGTTTCGACTGGTGTAAGTGGATGCATTGTATATAAATACCCCACTAACACTGAGGAGTTGGGATGGGCTTCACTGAGCTGTCCTTACAGATATGCAAGTCAGGAAAGAGAAACAGGCCAGTGGTTATGTAGCCTGTAATTCATCACAAGCCCTGCACACTGGAATGCTCAGCACAGATTAATAAAATGCCTGTTATCTGATTTGTGAGCTCCCTTTCACTGCTGGGTTTGAAAAAGACCCTGTCATCACAGTATCACAGAATGACCTGGGTTGGAAGGGACCTTAAAGATCATCTTGTTCCAACTCTGCTGCCATGGGCAGGGACACATTCCACTAGACCAGGTTGCTCAAAGCCACATCCAGCCTGGCCTTGAACACTTTCAGGGATGGAGCATCCACAGCTTCACTGGGAAACCTGTTCCAGTGTCTCACCACCCTCATAGTGAAGAATTTCTTCCTAATATTGAATCTAAACCTACCCTCTTTCAGCTTAAATCCATTCTCCTTGTCCTGTCATTACATGCCCTTGTAAAAAGACTCTCAAGCTTTCTTATAGGTCCCACTTAGGTACTGGAAGGTGCTCTAAGGACTCCCTGGAACCTTCTCCAGGATGAACAACCCCAATTCCCTCAGCCTGTCTTCTCAGGAGAGGTGCTCCAGCTCTCTGATCATCTTTGTGGCCTCTTCTGGACTTGCTCCAACAGCTCCATGTCCTTCTCACACTGGGAACCCAGAGCTGGATGCAGCACTCCAGGTGGGGTCTCGTGAGAGCTGCCATGGTGCTTTGGACACAGACCACGACATGGTTGGCTATTTCTGGGCTGTGAGAGCACATTGCCAGGTCACGCTGAGCTCCTCCTTCACCAATACACACAAGTCCTTCTCTCCTCAAGGCTGCTCCCAATCCATTCTCCACCCAGCCTGTATTTGTGCTAGGGACTGCCCTGATCTAGATGCAGGATGTTGCACCTGGCCTTGCTGAACATCATGAGTTTCACACGGTCCCACCTCTCCAGCCTGTCCTGGTCCCTCTGGGTGGCATGCCTTCCCTCCACCATGTCAACCACACCACACAGCTGGGTGTCATCAGCAAACCTGCTGAGGGTGCACTGATCCCACTGTGCACACTGCCAAAAGAGATGTGAAATGGCACCAGTTCCAATCCCCATCCCTGAGGAACGGCACAAATCACTGGTCTCTATTGGACATTGAGCCTTTGAACACAACTCTTGGAGTGCCCCATCCAGCCAATTCCTTATCCACAGAGCTGTCCATCCATCAAATCCCTCTCTCCAGTTCAGACACAAGGATGCAGAGCAGGACTGTTTATGTATAAACGAGTCTCTCAGCTCCCCTGGCAACAACAACTGCGGAATGCAGTCTGCAATATGCCAGGAATCAATTGTATTACCTGCATTCCTAATTGATGGTTTGGTTTTTGTTAAACTGAGAGTTAGGGACTTGAAAAACCCTCCACAGATCTGGCCTTACAAATGATCCCATACATTAGAAGACTCCATTTACATCTTTAGTTCCAGCACCCAGGCCCCCACAGGGGTGTTCCTCGTCTGTCCCTCACTGTGCAGTGGGACACAACAAGTTCCTGCCCTATTAACTCACACTATTATGCATCAGTGTTCCTGTCAGCTGAAACAATGCAGTATTTTGAGCAGTACAATGGCCTAGGAGAGCTATTTGGAAACCACACATGTATGGTAAGAACACGATCCATTTGGAACTGCAGCGCTGGGAACACAATGACAGATGGGAAACAAACCAAAAGCCTCAATGCATGAATTAAACAAGAGCTGCACACAAAGAACTGAAATATCTTTTACACCTTGCTGCTTGACTGCTATGAAAATTAAAAGTAAATACATCAATAGGGATGAAGAAAGAGAGACTGACTAAAGAAAACCAAGAAAATTCAACATAGTCACTTGTTTTTAAAAAAAACAAGAACTTCATCCTTTCTGCCATTTACTTCCACTATCAGCCATTTCTTCCAAAGTGTTTTGCTATTTCACCCTTTTGTCTCTTTCGTATTTCATTTTTCAGTTAAAACAATAAATTATTCACTTACTCAATCAGTTATTCACTTTACAGAAGCAGCAGCAAAATGATTATTTCAGGAAAGTGAAGGTAATTTGATTTAAAAAATCGTAAGAAATTCAGAAAAAAGTTAGAGGATTATCAGCAATAGCCCAAAGAATTTTTGAAAGCGTTCTTAATTGTAAAGCAGAAGTTATTGTTAGTGGGATAATAAGAAAATTATCTGAAAGGATTAATTTTCAGACAGATGAAATAAAAGGAAGAGGCTTAAGTTAAATATCAGTGCAATACAAAAACGCACAAATACCTTCTTCAACATCTGACAAATATTCAGCATCACTGAGTATTTCAGGGGCATTGGCTTTACGAACTGCATGATTTAAATAAACAAAATAATTAAAAAAAAGCACAGACGATCGATATGTCAACAAAATCAATGTAAACAATAACAAATGTGTAATGACTACATCCAACTCATAATGTGTGTTAGCTTTGGGTTTTTTAAACAGACATTTGTTGCAACCACAAAGAGTGAAAAATTTTTTAGAAATTTTAATACCTTCATCATCAGACATATCAAGAACTTCATTCATGGTTTCGGGTACATTCATTTTGTGCTTTTCTGTAACAGTCTGTAACAGAAAAAAAGTAATTTCAGAGTGCAGGCATCATTTTTCTTAAAATTCTAGTTATTTTCAAAATTAAATGCAAGGTAAGATTTTTATCTGCAGTTAGAAAAGCAAGACTTAATTTTTTAGCTTCTTATTCACTTTCTATTTTAAAGATACATTGAACTATACATTTAAAAGCCTACAGAAGTAGGCAATGCTGTATTTGGTTTTTAAACTGTTCATACTGTCATAGCAGAAAAAGCATGAGCTGAAAGCTTAAATGATGATATCAAAAGAAGAATCAAATATACTGAAATGAACTTCATTTTAGGGGGTTTAATAAGAACTCTAAGTTAAGTAGTCATCTAAATGTTGAGCAAGGAATATGTCATCTCTAATAAAACCAAACTTTCTGAGGGAACTTTTTCTCCTTTGACATCAGAAGACTTCTGCAATTTGGGAGCAGGCTGAACCTATGTGAATTTTTTTCAGAGGTGCCTCAGCATGAATTGTGTGTTTTTCCCACAAATGAGAACAGTTGTAACCACATGCAAGCTAAATGACATCCCTGAAGGGATTTGTGCATGAAAGACACTCAGAAGTGGTTGGATGACTTTCATCTCAATGTTTGTATTGATTCAGACTCAAAGACCACTATAAAAAAAAATCAAAGTGGAAAAAAAAGGTTCTGAATGCCTGAAATCTGTTCCTAGAATACCTGCACCCCATGAATGACATACACATGCACGTTTTACTTTCCAGCTGGGGTACAGCACAACAACCACTGGTAAAGGTTTGGGTCAGACAAGAGACTCTGCGAGTTACCATTCAAGGAGTGCAGTGGAATTAAAACCAAAACCAATCAAAACAAAACAAAACAAAAAAACCCAAACCAAAACCCACTCCCATCTTTATGGGGGTTTTATATTGTATTTTTTTTAAACATCATTACTTCTCATGCTTCTTATGCAAATAAGAAATCGTTAAAAGATTCAGGAGGGCAAAAGAGCCTTTCCATTTTCATTTACTTTAAAAGATTTCAGTTTTTCTCTGGCCTTATGAATACTCACTTGGCATTTCACTTTTCTTGGGCTACTGCCATCACTTGATATAAGCAGAAGAGCTCCTGCATGCTCAAACATTACAAAACCTATAAAAAGCCTCATGCAATTCATTTTGTGGGAATTATTTGCAAAGCTTCTTAACACATTGTTAAACCAGCAAAATCACAGGACTTTTTTCAGGTACTACTGGATTTTTTTAAATTGGTGTTTGAGTATAAATCATAGTAAAATTAGCTATGTTCATCCCTGATTCCTTTACATTTAGCTTTGGGAGTTGTTTAGCCACAAGCCTCAAAAATGTAAGTCTCAGCAGTCAAACTGAATTTTTAAGGCCCTCAATTGTAAATCAGATTTCATGTCTAGACTTCCAAAGTCTCAAAATTACACACTGATAAGCAGCATATTCTGATTTTAAGGGAAATTATTTCTGGCCTTCTCCTGAGAGTATTTGGGGTTGTATAGATCTTTCAGCATCTAACATTTCCTCCAGCACAATTCACAGCCTGAACCACCATCTCTCTACTCTTCATCTACAGAAGATAATTGGTCAGTCTCTTTATGCAGCACAAACATGCCCATCTTCTTGATTCTAAAAGCCAAGAACAACCTCGTGATATTGAGAGTTTTTAGCATAAAGGTGTCCTTTTCCTGCAGCTACCTAGTTGTGTACTAGGCAGTCGTTCAAGTTTTGCTATCCTGTATAATATTCTCTATCAAATTTTTCAGTGTGGAAGAACGTTTTGGAATCTTTATGAAGAGAAATTTGTTCCTGGGAAAACATGGAGAAAATGTGTAAGGGAAAAAAAAAATCAGTAGCACTTTTCAGCATATTCCTTTACATTTTATTGTTCTGAAATTTGTCTTTTGTGTGGTGGATTTTCTGTAAACTACTGAAACCACAGCCAGGAAAGTCATAGGAAGAAAAGGTGCATGCAGTGACAGAACTAAAATCTGCCTGTCATCCAAAAAGCTCATCATCATATTGCAACCACCTGCTTGCACAGACAGACCACACAAAGGGGTGATGACAAAACATGGAGCACACACAGTAACTGTTTTCCACCCCTGATATGTCTAAAAACACATACATGTGCATTTTCATCTTCTTAATCAGAAGAAGAAAAATAGTTGCTGAAAGGAAAAAGCTATTTTGGAGCCAATATTCTGAATTTATGTTCTTCAGACCCAATTTGGGCTTTTTTTACTATGGTAGTGCAAGGAGGTGTCTCACCTCACAAAACTGTTTTCTTCAGAGAGCAATTTGGCAAAACATTAGTGAACAAAAGATCCTTCTGAGAAATACTTTGGATTCTGTGAATTTTTCTGACAGCAGGCAATATTTGACCAGTGCTAGTCCCTTCAGTGTCTCCTGGCTAATGCTTCCTGAGAGGCATGACAAAAAAGCTGGAGTTCACATCCACGTCAGGGAATGGATATTTGGGGTTGCAGGCACTGACTGTGGCTGCTTGCAGAGCACAGCCTTTCACCCTCCTATGCAAGGGGCCAGAAACCACACAATGAGGTGCTTTTAAGTAGATTCCAAGAATTTTTTTATATTGGAATGGGTTCTCTTAGGGCAAATTCAAGCCATTAAACATCAGACTGTTGGGAAATGCTCTCCAAGGACAGCAGCAGCTTCTGTTTACACAAGCCTGTAGGAACATCTTTTCAGCTGCAAACTTGTTCCCTAAACAACAAGATGTGTGGATAAACATTGTGTGGAGAAACACTGCAGTTATGACCAGTCCTTTACACTGGCCATTTTCTGCTCAGTTGGTGCTCTTTCTGTGTACATTCTCACAGTGCCTGCTACCTTAAAAATAGACAGCTCATGCTTTACTTAATATCAGCTTTATACTGCTAAAAGGAAACAGGTGACTGGAATCTCAGAACACAAAGTTTAGTTACAGTTACACTCTGGCTTTGGAAAAATTCTTCCCTTCCCTACTGAACTAAGCTGTACTTACAATTGTAGTCATGGTCTCCTCTGTCACCACCTTCAATGTGTCAACAACTGAAATGTAGCCAAGTCGCTTAGCAATGGCGAGGGCAGTGTTTCCATTCTAGCAATTGAAACGTTTGCAACAGAAGTTGAACGTTAGCAAGGAAAAGTGTAGGAACTGCTGATTAATTACAGAAGAATGTAAAATAAAAGAAAAAAATGTTTACATATTCTGATCGAAATAAATACTTGGGTAGTAGGATATATAAGTGAGATGAAATGGGATGAAAATGAAGAGGTTTTCAGATGTTTGTCGCTCTCGTTCCGGGAGAGGTGATGGAACAGAGGATGTGGCGGTGATGGGAAGAGGCTCCCTGCGCTCTTTTCCCGTCCCACCGCAGCACTTACCACAGTGAGCTCGTTGGGCGCGGCGCCGTGCTGGAGCAGGACATTGATGATGTGGGTGTGCCCCTGCTGCGCCGCCTGGTGCAGCGCCGTGTACCCGTTCTGCAGCACAGGAAAGAGAGGGCAGGCCAGGCTGCGGTGGGCACAGCGCCCACAGCCTGCACCGAGCGAGCGGGGACAGGGGCGACACTCACCTTCGTTTTGGCGTTAACTTTTGCAGAATGCTGCAGAAGGAAGTTCACGATTTTTATGTTTCCGTAGTGGCAGCCAACATGCAAAGGAGTGTATCCCATCTAGAACGAACATGAGCAGTTAGTAAATGTGAATATCCCACAAGTGTCCTGACAAAAAAAAAAAAAAAAAAAAAAAAAAAAAAAAAAAAACAAAAAAAAAAACCAAACAGGCATGAAACAGGAAAAATCCCATTAAGCTTTATTTCTTTGGACTGTGTGAAAAATCCTCCAGCCTTGGAAAAAAAACCACTTCTCATGAAAGTCAACTGAAGTGCTCAGTGAGTGCTTCCACCAGCTCTCTCTGTACCCTCGGGTGGATCCTATCCAGCCCCCTAATGTTTTGTGTGTCTAGGTGGTGTAGCAGTTCACTGACCATTCCCCCTTGGATTATGGGGGCTTCATTCTGCTCCCCCTCCCTCTCTTCCAGCTCAGGGGGCTGGGTACCTGGAGAACAACTGGTCTTACTATTACAGACTGAGGCAAAAATGGCTTAGAGTACCTCAGCCTTTTCGTCATCCTTTGCCAATGTTTCCCCCCACATCCAATAAAGGAGGGAGATTCTCAGCCCTCCTTTTGTTGCTACTGTGTTCATAGAAATATTTTTTGCTTTTTTACAGCAGTAGTCAGGTTAAGTTCTAGCTGGGCTTCATCCCTTCTAATTTTCACCCTGCATAACCTCACAACATCCTTGTAGTCCTTCTGAGAGGCCTACCCCTTCTTCCAAAGGTAAACTCCTTTTTTTGTTTTTCTTCTGAGTTCCAGCCAAAAATCTCTGTTCAGCAAAGCCAGTCTTGTCCCTGCCAGCTCATCTTTGGGCACACAGGCATGGCCTGCTTCCACGCCTTGGGGATCTCCTTCTTGAAGCACATCCAGCCTTCCTGGATTCCTCACCCCCTCAGGACTGGCTCCCAAGGGATTCTCAAGGGAACCAGTCTCCTAATCTGGTCAAAATCTGCCCTTTGGAAGGTGGCAGTTCTGCTGACCCCCCTTCTTACTTCTCCAAGAAACAAGAACTATCATTTTGGGATCACTGTGCCCAAGACAGCCTCTGACCATCAGGTCACCCCCGAGTCCTACTCTGTTAAAAACACAGGTCCAGCAGGAGCCTTCCCTAGCTGGCTCCCTCACCTGCTGGGGCAGGAAGTTCTCTTCCACACACTCCAGGAACCTCCTAAACTGTTCCCTCTCTGCTGTGTTGTACTTCCAGCAGACATCTGGTAAGTTGAAGCCCTCCAGAAGAAGAAGCACCATGGATTGTGAGACTTCTCCCAGCTGCTCAGAGAATGTTTCATCTGGCTCTTCCTCCTGGTTGGGTGGTCTGTAACAGACTCCCACCATGGTATCCGCCTTGGCCTGCCTCAGTTTTTACCCATAAATAATCTGGAACTAGATCCAAAATCCAACCTTCTGGGTAGAAACACTGAAAGACGACCCGGGATGTATTGACCACGCACCTGCTGCTCCTACCAGTGTTTAAAGGTGAAAAAATGCCTTTACTTTCCTGCTCTGAAAATAAACCCTGGTGCCCAAAAGGCAGAAGGACACAGTTCAAATCTGCAGCCTGTCATCCTGCATTTTAACATCCATGTCAGTGAGGTGTGCTCAGGTCAGACAACTTGGTCAAAAACAACAAGGAGACAAGACCAAGGTCAGCCTGGGGTTCAGGAGCCAGCACTACATATGTTCAAACCATGAAGTCAAAGCTACTCAGGAGAAAGAAAGAAAGAGAAAACCTCAAATGTGAACTAATTCCACTACAGGGAAGTCTCAAGGGCCCATGAGTTTAGACACACCATTTCTTTTCACATCACTTTGCCTCTGATACTACTTCATACAAGGTTACCTAATTTCAGTTGTATTAACACATGCTAGGAGACGGTGGCTGTGACAGTTACTTTAAATTAGGGTGTGTCATTCTTTTCCAGTTGATTATATACCCTTCGCCGTCTAACTCTGACAACCAGGATGAGTCAATCAGTGCCAGAAACAGCACTGAATCGAAATTCCATTGGCATCAGCAGAATGAAACTTTTTGCTGACTTATGTGAACGTTGGATCATATGCCAAATGACTACGAGGAACTTTTCCTGCACAGAGTAGTTGCACACAGTGGTAGGAGCCTGAGCAGTAGCTTAAATGAAATCATGAACTGAACACACGGACCTCCTCTTACAGATACTGTTAGTTTAGGGCCAGCCAAGTAACTTCCTGTTCCTAGGAGTGCCCGAAGTCTGAATCTGACAGGGCTACCTGAGCTGTCCCAGAGTCTTGATTCTTCTGCAGAATGACGACTCACAGTCATGTACCTCAAACACAGCTTCTACAGCCCTGCCTCTACATGGGCCAAAGAAAAACTCAGATTAAAGGATGGCCAAGCTATCAAAACAGCTCAAAAAACAGCTAAAAAAATAAGGCTGTGAGACCTCCTCCTATAAAAACTTAATTCCCTTCTTTCCCTTCAAAATACAGAACTCTTAATGTGACCAGCAAGGTCCAAAAAAAAAGAAAAATCAGCAAAAAAACCAACTGGAGAGATGAAATCCAAAGTCAAGGACTGAGAACCCCCTGCTAATAACCCTAAAACATTGAAATCTGGAGCATATCAGAGAGCCAAGACCAGCTGATCTCAGCTTTCCCTTTGAAGTGATCTGTAAAGGCTCCTCTCCAGCCTGTAACAATCAATACTGAAAAAGGAGCTATCAACTCCCCCATATTTACTGCAGTGCAATGACAGTTTCCTTCTACAAATGGAATATACAGAGACTTACAGGTGGTACCTTCAGAAAAGGCTGGAGGAGCAACTATTGATGCTCTTTGTCACTGCTGACCAGTCTGCTGTTTACATCAGAGACTAAGTGAAAGCTTTTCCTCTTTCCCCTCCCAATTAACAGGGGAAATGGTGACATTTCCAGAGTCACAATTCAGCTGGAGCTGAAGGAGGAGCTCTGAAGCTCTGGTGCTGCTGGCCTGGCTGTGTGTGGCAGCTGGAGGGGTGTGCACTGGGAGGCAGCTCCTGCCACAGGCACCGCACGTGTCCCCAGCAGCCGTGTGGGCACCTGCTTAGCCTGGTGGCAAAACACCAGTCCCCTGCCTGAGGTCCTTGGAGGGTCCTGGGAGCTTTCTTTGAAGTTTGCCATAGCCTGTGGTCATCTCCTGTCAGGTCCTGTTTGACGAGCCGTGCCCAGTCCCTGACAGCAGAGGGACAGGGATGTGACACGGCGCGTCACGGCTCGCTGGGCGCACTGGCCCTCAGCAGACACCACGGGACAGCTTCATGTGCACAGCCAGCAGCGTGGGCAGTGAGGGCACTTGGCCAAAGTAAAACCAGTCAGCAAAATGCCCTTTTAGTGCCTGGAACCTGGGGGGATATCCTTAACTTCTCAGTTACAGCACAGATCCCTGCACTCAGCTCCTTCTAGCTCAGGAAGGCACAACAATTGTATCCCGGGATCCCCATGGAAATCAAGGTATTATATTAACTTTTCTGGAACACTCCAACTGGCAGATTCTGCAATTACACAATTAAATTAACAATAAAAGTAGTAATTCTCAAGGCTACTTGAGCTTGCTACTTTCATTCTCTATAGAAAGGTGCCCAGGAGGCTAAAATATTTTGCTTCAAAAGATATTAATAATTAACACACACACAAACAAACAAACCAAAGCCCAAAACAACAAAAAACCCACCAAAAAAAAACCCCAAAAGCAAAACCAAAACAACAAAACCCAGCCTCACAATTATATAAATTTCTGCACAGCAGTTCAGGCTTAGTTATAATTACTGACAAAGCACTAAGGGATTTAGGAGGCAGCCTAATATTGAAAAAGCTACTTCCAGGAAAATCAAGGCTTTTGTTTAACACAGCTCTAACACACATCACCTTCTGGCTGTTTTAAAGAATGAGCAGCACCATGGGAGTTAGCAGCTGGGAAGGGCTTATCAAAAGCCACAAGAATAACTGCCAAGAAAAAACCAAAATCAGAAATACTGAACTTTTCATTCCTAATGGAACACACAAGGAATCCCTTATTCTCCTGCCCTTCAATTTTTATTTTTGAGGGGAACTATCACAAGTCTTGTATATCATGTCAGCGAATTACTTTAATATCCTCCACTGGCAATAACCATAAATCTTAACAGCTTGAATTACTGCATCTTTCTAGTCATGCTGACTCTCAAGCTGCTCAGTTTTTGTTTTTCTGCTGTAAATGTCAGACAATGAAGCTAGGGTATTATTGTTTATAGGGCTAGAAATTGCTTTGGATCCAAAGATCACAAAGGCCTGACTGAATGAAAGGCAAACCTACGTGTACACAGACACTTCCCTGATTGCTGAATCAGGGCTTAACATGTTGCAGTACCTTGCAAAGGTTCATTATTGCACATTATTAGGCTGGAAATTTCCACAGGAATGTCTTGATAACAACTGAGCATGTACAAAGAGCCAAGGAGAGACAGATAATGCACCATGAAGATGTACTGAAGATACCTGCATTTGAGTGTTTGTTCTGTATGGAAGCGATTTTTCTCAATAGCACTTCCCTCCCTCCCTGCCTCCTTCTTATCTATCTCTGCATCTGAAAATTAGATATTCCAATGGAAAAGCTGGACTGCTGTTACAAACTCAGGCTGCTGTGGGGCTCCTGTCAGAACAAAGCAGACAGACCTGAATAAATCTGAAATAAAAATCCCAGCTCAACCTGCAAAAAGAACATCATGACCCCTCAGCCACCGTTCTCTCCTACCAAAACTACAGTTCCAGAAACAAAAGACAGTTTAATTCTGGCTTTGTTTTCCAGACAGTCATCAGCCAGGGACTATGAGACCATCAATTCCCCCAGGGAGGCCCAACACCAAGAGCAGTGTTAGACTAAAACTGTTAGACTAAAAGGACCTGCACTGAAATCAAAGCTCCAAACCCTGCTTTTCATCCCTGACTGAACCTGCACTTTCTCTCATCAGTCTTCCTTTGCCAGTCCATCACAGCACTGCTGTTTCCTACAACTACACTCTCCAATGGGATAAACAGTGAAAAATGACATGTGGAGACCTGCTGAGCCATGAAACAATATTTACTCGTGCCAACTACCAGCACAAAAGCCCTGAAACAAAAGCAACATCACATGTACCAGGACAGCTTTTTACACTCAGCATGCTCACCAGAGAAGGGATATCTGCTCGCAGCCACGGCTTCAGACTGGTTAACTCCCAATATTATTGTGAAGGGATGAGCATGCCCTGTGTTAAGCATGATACTGCAATAGCACATCTTCAGCATCAAAAACTCTTTAGCATACCTGAATTCAGGCACACAAATGCAATGTCAGAATAGACAAGAGCTGCTGCCTTTGCTGCAGGACGCTAACATGCCTTCTGTGAACACCAAATCGAATTATTAAAGCTCTCTAAATGTGAAAGATTTTGAAGCAGCTCTGAAACTACCACCTGAAGTATATTTTCTAACGTGGCTGAGTTTAAACCACATAACAAAATCTCATTTTCAAGAGGTAGGAGCAGCCTTATGGCCTCTCAGGCACTAGTCCTGGCCTGCTACACCAGTGTTGTTTACTCTTCAGCATGGATTTAGACTCCTGCAGCTCTGGGATTAGAGGCTATTTAGTTAACTGATGCAGCAAAACCAGAAGGACCCCACAGCACTGTTAATAAATGGACTTCATAATCAGCAGCTATTCTTCCTTTCATGCCTTTTTCTACAACAAAGGTCACGAAAAAAATTTCTTGGGAGGGAAACTACCCCACGAGAGACCCACAGATGTAATTGTTCATGTCTGAGAGCAATTTTGAAAATGCTCATAAGTTATGTAGCCAGAACTGATCTTAATCATACAGACTAATCCCCTGTACAAGTGATTTTTTGCAATGCTGGATTTATTTTCTTCCCTGCTACAGCTTCAAGATGCAAAATGTGTTTCTGCCCCATCTTCTCCTTTAACCACCTGAAAACTCCCCAAGAGTGTGCAGCCCTCAGAGTGTGAGCAGGGTCAGAACTCCCATGTGTCAGAACTGCAGACTCTAGATGTTTTCACAGGGAGGGTAAGTTATATATAAATGATGACTAAAGAACATGTACCAGAGGAGGAAGATGATAGTTCATTGGTCCCTACTCAAGAGTTCAATGATCTAGTGATATTAAGTTAAATGATATGAAGCGTTCTCCCCCTACTGACAGGTACTGTGCTGGAGTGACATAACCTATGCTTGCTTATCCTGGGAAAATGAGAAATATGATAAGGAGAGAAAATAAATCAATAAAACCAGTAAAAAAAGTGCTACTAAGTAGTCATCTGCAGCACAAAAACTGAGGTAAGAAAAGCACATGGATGTGAAATGGAGAGAAGAAAACAGAAGGTTAGTGGTGACACTGCTGGTAGCAGGGATCCCCAATATCATGTCACTCTGAGCTGTGCTGCTTCACTGACTTTTAAGGCATGGATGGCCAGATCTCTGCTGCTGAATGCCCAAAGGAATGAAATCAAACTGGACATGCTGGACAGGATCGTGCAAACATGCAAGCATAGCAACAGTGCCTCCGAAGCCAACTCAGCTGTTGCTTATCTTGTCCCCCAATGCCTCTGGTTTTAGAGGTAGCATGTACAGACCTTTTATTCCCATGGAACAGTTAATCCATCTAAATGGGAGAGCTTGTAACTACAGAGCTGCTGCTTTACAAGTCAATCATCTAACCTTCACCTGTATAGAACATGAGGTCAAAGTATGGCCGCTCTTACAGCATAACGTTCTTCCTTCATTGTAGAAATTCAGGGTTTTGCAGTTCTTTCCTGAGGAACTCAAGGTGATCATCAGTTTATCCAGAAACTACTCCTGCTAAAACACCCAGTACTGCATTGGCACTTTTCTTGTGTCGCAGGCGGCAGCGAGCGGGTATCTGGCAGACAACCTCCACGTGGCTGACTCTGTGGAGCCTGGAGGGCTCGCTGCTGCACAAACCCAGCAGATGGGACTCTGCAGAAGCCAGTGGAAAAGCACCAAGCTCATGCCAGGGCATAAGCATAGAGCTCATTTCACTCTATTAGAATCCTGCAAGGCATGTGGGCACTCTCTTCCCAAGGAGCAGACAGTGCCCTACAGCAGGGAGGGCTAACTAGTAGGGTGGACAGGAGGACGAGCGGGTGTTCTTCCCCACAGAAGCCCACAGGATGGAAAATTTCCCCAGACAAGTGACTTCTTACACCCTAAAACAGTCCTGCTTAAATTCAACATGACTTCACCTAACTTTTGAGTCCCTGCCCTGCTTCCTAACAATTATGGAGCAGTGTCATGGAAACAAGTGTGTACTAGGAAACCGTTCTTTATTCCCACTAGTTACATATATAACTGAGGAATGAGGGTGAACAACAAGGGATTTACTTCTGACTTCTTTAAAATTATATGACTATTACTGATAGACAAGATTCATGTTGCACACAGTGAAACATGATTGTATTTCCCCCCCATTTTACCTGATGACTAGGTCAATTTTCAGCACTGCAATTAAGAAATTCAGCTCCACACAGAGGAGGCCTCTGAATGATAAACTGAAGCCCCTTTTCCACGTGTCTCTACAGAGTCACCTGGCTGCTCCCACATTGCCAGGCCTGAAGCTGATGACAGAGCTCCTGCAGCTGCACCAAGCTGTCCCTGGGACCCAGCAGACATGTCCTGCCCTGCCTGCCTCTCAGCTGTCACAGTACCTCAGATGTTCCCACCACCCTAATGTGACTAAAAGGCCACTGCAGCCCAGAATGGGATCCTGTTTGGACCCTGGAGAGCTGGCAAAGCAAACACGTGTGTCTGCCTGCACCTGTCAGTATAAATGTCCCCTTAGACTGCTTGCTATTTGTGGGGCACACAAGAGCACTGCACAGAGGGGCAAAGGCAAGCACTCAGACAAGCTGTATGGCCTGGGAGGTGATTCAGCTCTGACCAAGTTCAAAGAACAGGTTCTGCAATGTCCTGCTACTGAAACCAAAACCAGGTAGAAACTATCTCTAGGAAGGCAACCACATTCATCTGTGGAAACTGTGCAAAGAATGAACCAGGGCAGATCTCATCTGCTACTGGGTGATCTGGCAGATAACCCTGACTGATTCATCTTTAAAATACAGGCTGAGGATATGTTACCAAAGTATAAACCTGGAGAAGCTCCTGGGATTTTAGCACAACTATTTCAGGATAATGTTATTGAAACCAGTAGCCGGTACAGTTGGAATTACACTATAGAAAAATCAGATAACAATGACTTTTCCCTCTGCTACAGATTATAATCAGCTGAGCTGCAGCCGGACATGACGATGGACTCAGCCCTTTCTGAGCTGTCAGTGTAGTATGATAATATTGCTGGACAGTCTGACACACCTGGACATTCCTGGGATGCAAGCACAGCACCTAACTCATGGCATACACCTAGCAGAGAGCTGTGAAAGCTACTACCCTGCAAAAGGGTGCAGGTCAGATTGTGAGTCTTGGTTCATTTAGCTGATTTGATCAGCTACAGTCCAAGTATTTGATCTCAACTGATTTCTTGCCCAGCTAAAGGAATGCCTCCAAGATCTAGACAATGCATGAGGAATGTAAATGTAATCATCACTGAGATCATTATCATTAAATTCTGAGCACTGTACACCATTAGGGAGCATAAAAACATTTCTGCAAAGGGTCTGTGCTTCAGGACATTGACCTTAAAAAGCAATATTGTGAAGTGGGGGGTGTCATCACTGGGGCTCTCAAAAGCCATCCCCAAGCACCTTGAAAATCCAGGTTACTTTTTCAGGAGTCCAAATATTTAGGCAAAACTATTTTTAGGCAAGTAAATTTGAAATAGACCACCACTGCATTTATGTATTTCATATTAGATAACAGTCTCCTTACTCAAAAACTAGATCAATCCCACTTACCTTCAGTGAAGCACAATAATAGGATACAATCTAAACCTATATTGATCTGAACATTTGGCAAAAAATAAGCTTACTGCTCAAAGGCTGAGCTTGACATTAAACACCCAAGTTTACATATCTTCAGTTTTCAGAATATATTCTACAGTAATTTATTACAAGGAATGTTTCTCTGCTGCAATTTCAGTTTCGCCCTGAAATCAATTACTAGTCCTGTCTAGAGGCTAATGCTTCCCGAGAGGAAATATTTTATGCTGACAGTGGTGTTGGTACCTTTGTCTGTGCATCAACAGCAGCTCCCTGGTTAACCAGAACCTCTGCTACATTGACCCTGTCCTCTTGAGCAGCCAGGTGGAGGGGCGTCAGTCCACTCTGTAAATCAGAAACAACAAGTAATCTTCAGAGGAGGCACATGGACACTAAAATGCAAATTCAGGTATCAGTATGACTCTAAACACCTGACTGAATTTAAAGAAGTTACACATTCCACTTTCACTGTGTAAGGTGCTTCACAATCACATTGTTCATCTGCAGGAAAGTACAATTCAAAAGCCAGCAAGGTGACGTTTCTTCAGGACAAGGGACATTCCTCCAAGCAGTGTTACATGTGGGATAGCAAATCAGAGCACTTTAAGGAAAAGTCACATAGTCTATCTTTACGTCCTAATTCACTTCCTTATAATGAGGCAGACTTTAAAAGCAATATTGAATCATTGTTTACACTTCTGCAAGTTTTTGGGAAGTTACAGTCACTCAGTTTTATCCTTGCTTTTTACTCCTCTATTTGATCATTTTCAGACACAAACATAAAAGAATAAAACCGCATTTCTCTGAGATCAGGCCCATTTCTCTCTGCTCAGGGAGTATACAGACTTGATAAAGAAGGTGTACTGATAATTTTTCTTATTTAAAACTCAAGATCTAAATATCCTTAAAACCTCAGAAAACTATGCAACTTTCTGCCACATGAAAGGGGTAGAAGATAAAAGGGGTAGAAGAGGAGGCATCTGCTGAGGAGATGTTGTTAGGGATGAGAAAGAATATCCTTTACTTGCAAATTATGGTTCATTTTCTCTCCTTTTCCTACTGCCTTTAGCATCAAGGACAGAAGAGCAAGTAGTAGCAGTTGTCACATCAGGCAGAAACTCTTGCTAAGTTCCCTATCCTTGAACCCAAATCCACACCCACAGTGCATTCCCTACCAAAGGCAGCTCTTTTGAGAGCGTCCCACTGCACTTCACTCCAAGATGCAATCCTGATGACAGCACAGCTTAGGTGGGTCACCTTATACAAATATATATAACAGTAACCATCTCTAAATTACCAAATGGAGCCTGGGTAGTAATGGCCAAACCTTCTAAAAGGATTTAATAAGGCTCAGTATGGGGCTCTGAAGTATGCAGCTCTCAACCATTCTGTGGGTCCTGAAGAAATAAATGCTCTTTTTACTCTCATTGCAAAACTGCAAAACTCAGAAGTCAGTGTGCTTTAAACATCTGGCTTCAAATGTAGAGGTGCTGTGCTCCGAGGAAATGTGCATCCCTGAGAGGGTACGAGGGGAATTACTCCCCAAAGGTGGTGTTATCAGCACAGTGAGAAACTAGAGATTACAACTGAACAGTAATGGATTGAAGGATGCTGCAGGTAATTAACCTCTGGTGGCACTGAATCAATGTGCCAAGCACTTCAATCGTGCTCCCCGTATTAGCCTCAGCAGCAGAAGGGGACAGCCAATGCAGAACACACACATGGCAGATTTCCCTGGGGGGTTACAAAGTCCATCCTGCACTGCATAAACCCACACATGATTGAGACCTGTGGGGGGAGGTAAAAAAAAATCCTATCTGCAAGAGAAGCTTTCTGAAGGAGAACCCACAAACAGTCAAACTGTAAAGTTAGACACAGGAATGCACTGCACAGCAGCCCTGTGCAGCAACACCCACTGCCTCAGAGGACACTGACTCTTCCTACCTGCTGAGAATAAGAAATATTGTCCATGAAAAAAAATTTCTATTGCCTCTCTAGTCTAGGCACACAAATCCATACTAAAACTGCACTTGACAATATCAAATAGCGATGTCTAGTGGGGCATTTAAAGAATTAAGGCTGCACATTTGCTAGAAACCTTACTATAGAGTGGGCTTCATAGCCAATGAATTCACACATAAGCTAAAATATATCAACTTTCCATTCCTACCACCAGGAGAAATTACACCAAAAGTCACTGTGGTCGAAGGAACATACCCTGGAGAGGAAGAATCACTTATATTAAGGAATAAAATCTCAGACAATGTTGCTGTTATTATCCTATTTAAAAAGTCAGCATCCTTGAACAAGTCAGCTCTTGCCATTAGGTGGTAATATTTGTTACCATTTGCTGGTACATGTTATGTTTTTTGTTATAAAATGTGCTAAAAATGTTACAAATACAATAAAAATTACCAAAAAAGTATAGCAAATGTTACAATTACACATGTAACAACTGAAAAATGGGCAAGCATATTCCTGGAGGCTGATAAACGACAGGCGCCAGCCCCAATAGCCCCTGTGGAGAGGAAGGCATTTCCTCTCTGGGCATGTTTTGGCAGACTAGCATAAATTAATGCTGGATTAATAAATTTCACTGCAGCATGTGTTACCACCAAACCTTGGGCACTACAAAATACAGTTCATTCCGTGTGACATGGCATGCTGCTCTCTGCTAGGAGAGATGATGATGTGTGTTCACACACCTGCAGTGGCTTCCAGCACGCGCAGAATCCCAGTGGGCAAAATTTAATTGCAGGTCCCTCTCCTTCCCATCACCACGTTTTTTCACTGCCTTGGCCCCAGACAGAGGGAACACTGACCTTGTTGCTGAGGTTGACATTAGCATTTCTGGAGAGCAGCAGTGACACCATGTCCACGTGGCCGTCCTGGGAGGCGAGGTGCACGGGGGCGATGCCCTGCCTGGTGACGGCGTTGGCGTCAGCACCGTACTCCAGCAGTGTGGTGGCAATGTCCATCTGGTTCTTCTTGGCAGCTATGTGCAGGGGTGTGTAACCATTCTGCCAACAGAAAGCACTTCATTGTGAGCTGCTCCCTGAACGAGGTGATAAATCACTTCTCTGCCCCTACCCAACTCTGTGAATAATTATGCCATTAGTTCTAAAAATTCTGTCAAACACAGTCAAATACAATGTTAACAAGCAGTGTGAACTAATGTAGCCAACCTTTATGCAATTTTTTTTTTTTTTTTGAAAGTACTGCTACAAAGAGGAGGATTCTGAAGTAAATTTTCAAATTTGGGAAAAAATATCTATTCAGAAGAGGACAACCTATAGCAGTAGGAGTTTGAGTTTTGTATCATAGACATTTGTTACTTTTCCTTAAATGTGCATAAAATCTTTAACAAACTGAAGAGCAGGATGTGTGTTCGTAACTCAGAACAGCTGTTATTGTTTGGGTTTGTCCCATTTCCCAGTGTGAATGAAAGCATTATGTACATGAAATATGGCCTTTCTTGCAGCATTGACCCTAAACCTTACTGACAGGCTGTTTTTTTCAGATCAAGGGAAACCTAAAGCATATAACTTTGGAGTCATGCATTCCTTATCTTTTTATTCCTTCCAGTATGTGTACCCACGGAACCCACTACTAACAATAAAAATGCAGTATCTATTGCATGATACAGTTTTGTAATTCTGAAAAAAGATAGATAGGCAGAAAATAGATAAACAGATATGAAGAATAACTGATCAGCACGCAAACACCAAAACTCTGATGGAGGTATGACCAGCTTTTGGTACAGATTGCAATGACTGTTTAATCAAGAACTTCCTGTCTTTTGGAAATGTATCAGCCCTCACTTTCAAGCAAATGACAAACACATTTGCATGTGACTAAGGGACAAGGTCAGGGGGGCTGAGGACCAAGCTTTATAAACCATTTTGTATTTTTGTATGGTATCTTAAATAGCATTTGCATCTCAGGTTACCCAGCCCAATAAAATCTACCTGAAGGCACAAAGCATTCACCTGGCTGGGCTCCTCCCTGCACCCACAGGGCAGCAGGGCTGGACTAAACAGGAAGGGAGGTCACAAGAGATGCAGTGCAGGTACGAGCAAGGAATAAATACATGGGGGCTCACAAATGACTACAAGAGAGCTTTAATAAGAACCTGGCAGCAAGAGATGCACAGCACTAGTTTCATGTGGAACAGGTTCTGTAATCTTCAAAATTCAATTCAGGTTCAGTTCAGACTATGGATACTAAGATATCTGAAAATGACACTCAGGAAACACAGTGCCACTATCAAGAAAGGAAGCACATGGCCACTGAATTTTCACTTTGAAGATAAAGTGCTTCAGGAAAAACATCACACTATCCTCTCCCTTAGACTTCCTGCATGAGACTGTCATGTAAAACAACCATTGCCACACGAGCACCTAATAAATCCTAAATACTCCATGCTAAATCCTGCTAAAACATGTCCTTAGGATGGAGCTCATATTACATTATGTAAAATAACAGATGCAGTTTCCAAGCCTTTTCCTCAGAAATAGCATATATTGCTGTCAGGGGAATGGACAGCAGCAGGTTGCCAAGAGAAGGCAAAAAGAGATCTGAAAAATAAAAGCTGAAATTCAGCTCCGTCCCAGTCTGCATCTTCTCCTCATAAGGGCAGCACTCTGTCACTATGCATAGATGGAGAAAGGAACGAAGAAGTTTAGAAGGAAGGGTACTGGGTTGTTCTGGTTGCCAGGGAAGAGTGGAAAAAGGGAAAATGAACGGTTAAAAGACGAAGGGACAGAGGAAAACTAAGGCTTTGGGGATGGTGTGGCAAGGAAGAAAGGCACTGTAAAGTGCATGCCAAATTCAAATTCGGGATAAGCTGCATGTGAAATTAGGCACAAGCCTAATTTTTGCCTATGAAAGAGAAGAATGGTTCATGAGAGTAACTGTACCACAGCACCGTACTCTGACATTTCCCATACCCTGTTACTTATCACTCTTCAAGGCAAATTTTGCTGGGCTTGGCTAATGAGCCACTCTTGAGACCAGAGTTAAAGACAGTGGTGTGACGGGAAAGGCAACTAGAAACTAACTGTGGAGCCAGTGATGAGATATGACATAGCACATTTATTTACTGGACCCCATTTACAAAAAAAATGGGAAATCATCTGCTGTTACCAACATCATCTTTCGGACGAGTGCACAGTGGGTGCCCGCAGCAACAAACACATTACAGTTAATTTTATTTAGTATTGATGCTCTGCTCGGCGCTGCCATGGCTCACTTGCAGCAGGGCACTAACAAATGCTTTCTTCTAGGCACACTTACAGCTGGCACTTGGAGGCCTGAAGTGGCAGCTGCAGCACTGTTCTGTTACAGATGGGAACGCTAAGGTGACCTGACACATGAGTTTCTGCAATGCTGTACCACAGTCTATAGGGCTGCCACCTTGGTTTGGACTTCCCAAGCCCCTGGCAGGGGCTGCTGCAATCCCTGCCCCTGCAGAATGCACAGCTCCCATTGGCAGCTTCTTTCAGTGAAAACTGGGTCAGCGCCTTCTCATCCTCTTCAGAAGGCCCTTTCTTCCCCCCAGTGGCATTCGAGAGTGCTGTGCTGCAGTAGTGAAAGACCAGAGATCACTCCAGCTCCTCCCCTGGGGCACTGCTCCGGCAGATTGCCGCTATCGACAGTATTGACTTTAAACTGCCCCGTTGCTGCTGGCAGTCCATGTTTATTTAACTCCCCCCTCCCTGCACTACAAACTCCGGGACCTACCACGCGTGGCACACTCCATCCTCTCCTTCAGCCATGCAGAAGGCCTCCAGTGCTATGGCTGCACTCAGCCATGTGTGAGAGGAAGGCAATCAAGGAGCACTGTCCATCTAGCTGCTGGCTTTTCCACTAGCTCTCCTTTCTCCACAGGGTTTCTGTTTTGCAGTGATTTAAGGAAATTATCTGGGTTGCTTCAGATGAGGTATTTACACTGCACTTAACCTGCTTTAACCTACATACGTTTCCATCCTGCTTTACCTAGTGTTGCTGTTCAAATATCGATTATACTTTGATTGATTATAGTATTTATCCATGCCATACTTAAAACTGGGACCCACAAAAGAAACAGACAGTTTAAGCTTCTCAAAATTCTTTTTTGTTCTGTGCACTACTAGAATAAATTCACATATTTATTCTTTCATCCTCTGAAACCTTACACTAGGTATTGTCTTGCCTACAGTAAATTACAATCAAAGCAGGGCTGTGACTAGTTTCATTTCTTTCCAGTCCATTTACGCTGGGGTAGAAGTATTGTGAAGCACGTGAATAATTACATACGTTGTGCTGAGAAACTTATCTCACGTCAGATGTCATCCTGTGGCACAATACAGGAGAAATACCCCTGTATAGCAGGGCTTTAAACCCAAGCTTGCCCTGCACAGATCTTAAGATGCAATGATACAAACTTGGCTGGCTTGGAGAAGTTACTGAAGAGACTGGACTGATGAAAGCAAGGCCCAGTATTTTCTGAGACTGAAACTGGTGATTTAAAGTGTTTCTGCATCTTTATTTGCTTTTTTTAGTGCTCTTTTATTCACCTGCAGAATTATTCTAGCAGCTTTATGTGGATGTGAGACATTAACAAGATCACTGAGCCTCCTGTAACCACAAACATACACAGCCTAGAAAGAACAGGGGTAGACAGGGAATAAAGTGACATAAAAAGCCTGGGTATTGCTCCCCCAGAGTGGCCAGTACTTGTACCTTGGCAGAGGCATGAGGTGAAGCTCCCTGGTCCAACAGGAGGAGGGCCACTTTTTGATTATCGTAGTGTGCAGCTACATGCAGTGGTGTTAAACCGCTCTAAAAACACATGCAGAACAAACAAGTGCTGTTACAGAGCCTCTCCAGGGGAAACTCAGGAGTTTGGAAGATTTCAGTAGATAAGGTGAAAAAACACACTAGTTACTCATTCGTGTATCCAGAGTCTTCGGGAACTTTTAGAATCAAAAAATAAAACAGAAATCTGGAAACCCTTCCTGAGCTGAGAAAGCCCCATTCACTTTTCCCAGGGAAGATGAACAGAGAAGCACAGATCTGTGCTGCCCCTGGGGTAAGGAGGTCACACCCTTGGCAATGTTTTCCTTTTACTGCAGTGGATAAGTAAACTGCCCCTTGGATCTGTAAAAATCCAAGCTGGGCTGGTTTAAAAAGTTTGAGGTCCTGTTGACCTTTGCCCCCCGTCATGAGACCTGGGGAGGCAGAGCCAGCTGCCCAAATACTCTGATAAGGACTGTAAATAGTCTGTGTAGAACACAGGGGAATGGTTTGTCTCCATTCCCCTGGACACGAACACAGAGCACATATTTTGTTGTCAATTAATGACAATAAAAGTCACTTTCGCCGAGAGCTTGCTGGCTCTTGGCAGCCCCAGCCAAGGGACTGGAATATGACATGAAACCAATTCCAGCTAAATCCAGGCTGTGGATACTAGTGTGATTGTAAGTAGGTAGGAGAATATTATTAAAATATTATCTGGTTCTAGATATTTGCTGTGCAAGTGGCAGAGGCTGCTTCTGTCCTACCTTTCCAGAAGCATCAGGAGATGCATTCTTCTGAAGCAGGAGATTGGCTACCTCGATTTTGCCATACTTTGCAGCCACATGTAGCGGAGTAAATCCTTTCTGTAAGAGAAAGCAGTTATATAGCAGCCCTGGGCACTCTTCTCAGGGTAAGGTTTGCCTCTGATCTGCAGGGATGCAGCTGTTTCCATCTGTCCCCTTATGCAGTCCTGAGTACAGGCAGCAAGTCTGCAGATTCCCACCTGCCCTGTGGGGTCTGGAGGCTCTTCCCTGGCAGGGCAAAGCACTGCCGACGTTAAACAGAGGAAGAGTCGGTTCCTTTCTTCACACTACCAAAGACCCAAGGGCAAGCTTATCAACACCCGCCTGGAATTTCTGCCCTGCATTCCTCTCATTCCAAGAAGATGCATGTCTGATCACTGGGATGCATTACACATCAGGTCCTGAGGTACAGGCATGAAGCTTTGTACCCTTTTGATAAAATGTAGCTCACCCTTACACTGTTTGTATGTGTATATGACTCTTGCAGTATTTAATTCACAAGCAGCCCTCGATGCAGGTATGTTTTATGATTCGAGCTGTCACTCCTGCAGCTTGCTCACCTTGGTGATGATAGACAGAGATGCACCATGATCCAAAAGAACAGAAGCTACATCCTCATGCCCTTCCCGAGCAGAAAGGTGCAGGGGTGTGTAGCCCGATGTGGTGGCTGCGTTGGGAGAGGCTCCCTGCTGCAGCAGCTGCTGCACGATGTCTGCTTTCCCCAGGCGGGCAGAAATGTGCAGCGGCGTTTGGTCATCCTGAGCACAGAGGGAACAACACAGGCCTGCATGAGAAAACTGCACCTCACACTGGGACACAAAATATTCACCCACGTTCTGTTACTTTTCAACACTGCACATGAGTGTTAATTCTACTGAGGTCTTACCTAGTGAATGTGGCACACTGGCTTTCTCTTTCTCAGATAATAAAAATACCTTGTGCTTTGTTACTGCAATCACAAAATATTCCAGACAGGGACATAATCCATAGAAGTTTATAAATTTATCTGTTTTATTTCTTACTTGGATTTGCCTCACTTTGCTTTGCAGACCTTTCTTAAAACAGAGCCAATGCATAGTTCTGGTCCTCACATCTTGATCTCTTTTCTGTTTCACAGCAACATTTAATAGCTCAATCAATTATTGCCATATTTTTTGTGCTTTTTTAACTGGTGAATGATTTGCTTGGTATTTTGCAGGTAACTTTTCCACAGATGTAACTGATGACAGAGCATGGTGTGGAAATCAATTGTTGCTTTCTCACTTGGTTTTGTATTTTTGTCCTCCCCACTCTCTGTTGTACAATCTCTGGATCAAGCACACCATCACAACAGTGTGGCCAAACATCTTTCTCTCCCCGTTTTCTCCTGCTGAATTTCCTACCTTTTGAGCACTGCTACCCCATGTCCTTCAGTTCTGGGCTGCTCTCTGCCAGGGAGACTTCTGCCCATGCCCACCCTGCACAAGTGACTTTACACCTCTGGGACTTAGGATGGGAGAGAGCCAGGAGATGAATGCTGCTCCTCTGCAGGGCAACTCTTCTCTCACTGGGGGAGAATCTTTGTGGTTCTTAAATGATTCCAGTTTGTGCTTGTTTCCCACAAATTTCTCACAGCTGATGTTAGCACTGGTGTATAATCTACTGCTTGCTTTTAGTTGTTATTTATGATAACAAATTGATCACAGGCAACGGCAGTTTGCACAAATTAAATCATTCTGTGAATTTACTCAGAAAATATTTGCATGACTGTGCTTCTGAGCACGAGCTGTTCACTTTCAAGGCTGTCTTTGGAGATTTACAAACCCCATGAATCAGTTCTATTGTCAGGCTCCTTGCAGATATAAATTGTATCAGCTATAAATATTTAGTCAGAGTTCCTTATAAGTAGATAATCTTACCAGCAAACTTATTTGTGACCCAATTCACAGATAATTTCACCATGAAAGAAAGGTTTGTTTTTTTAATTATATCCATTTTATCACCATTTGGGGGAAAAAAGTATTTCCTGAGTTTACCTATTAAGACTGCTATTTATTGCACCCATTTATCTCCTTGACCCGCCTGTTTCCTGGAACTCTTTGATTTCCATAGTTTTGTGTGTTCCTTCATGCCTCTAGATCATTTCTTTTTCATCCACCCTCACCATCCTCAACTGCAATTGTTTCTATAGGATCTGTTCCTTCTTTCCAGTCCTCTGTCACATCTCCTCACTGTGCCTCCTTCCTTTAGGTGGTGTTCTTTAGAAGTCTAACTATTTTTGAATGCATGCAGGCTGTTGCTTTAGGGACATGACAGGAGACACCAGAAGCCTAGGGTTTCCAGTTCTGCTGAAATAAAAGCAGATTTGGGGAATTCCTCTGCCTCCTTAAGTCCCACTTCAAAACAGAACTCTTCAAACACATGATAACTTATATTAAAAACTGGGATGGTATCAGCCTGACATCTCCTGCCTTCTCTCCAGATCACTCGTAGCTGCAGTGAGAGGGTCCATAACAAAATATCAGCGGGCATCACACAAAGGACCTTGGCTTCACCTCTTTCTCATCCTGAACAACACACACAAGATGAATGTGAGGCCTTGCTTTGTCCAGTACAGATCATCCAGGTTTGGTGCACCTGGGCCATGTCCTCACCTTGGCTTTGGCCTCCACCTGGGCTCCATTTTGTACCAGGTACCGGACGACCTCTGTCTGGCCAGCTCTGGCTGCCATGTGCAGCGCTGTCTCTCCTCTCTGCACGCAGCAGCAAAAACACAACAGAATTAAAAACACACTGCAGGAAGAGCAAACATCAGCGTGTTTCATAAACACAGGAATACCAGCAACCCAGCTCAGAATGATCCCCACTAGAAAACTCTGCTGTACTTGTCTGTAAGATGTAAGATTAAATCAATATTTGACCTGTCACTGTGTGCTGCACAGCAATTTATTGCAGGGTCAGTTTCCCAACACAGTAGTGCCTTTGTCACTGTTTTTTGCTGAAAAGAGACAATGCAATTTTCATATTACTAGCATTTTACTAACAATGTTAAAAATTATTTCCATTTAAATAGAACTGAGTTCAGTAAAAAATGTATTTCAAATTTTGTATACCCAGGTACACATACATTTGTCTTTCCTCCTGTTATGCCTTATGCCCCTACTATCATTTGTTATCTGACAAGCACTGAGGTGACTGAACAAGAAGGGAAAAAAAAAATCATTACTGAGTACATTCATCTAAAGCTTCATGGACTCAATGAAAGACAAATCCAAGGAAATCAGAACAGTTCAGGAGGGAAAGTGGTTTCTACATTTTTGGGTTTTGGTATGTCTTTAGGTATAAACATCTGCTAATTAAAAATTAGCATTTTTATGTAATTTAATAGAATTAGCAGGTGAAGACTTAAACAAAATATTGTCTTCTAGCAGCACGTGTGTATGGAAGGTGAAAGGGAGATTTTGAGGCCAAACTGTTAAAGAGGATCAACAAGCTTCTGCTTCCCTTCCATTTCCCAATTTTCGAATATCCAACCAACAATGTGTTCAGTTTTTACACATGCCCCAGGAGCCTTGGGGCACGCAGCACACAGCCAGCAGAAGAGTGTGCTGGGATGGCTGGATGGACACAGGCAATATGTCCCCACAGTCTGCTGCAATCTGTTGAATTTTCCTTAAATGGCAGACCCCCGGGGTCTTGGGAAAAGCGTGCTCCACAGTCAAGCACAGATCTCAAAAACTTCATATGAGAAGCTGCAGTATGCTCTCATTCTTAACTTCAGAAAATCAAGAGATTAGAGCCTGCTTAGGGTCAGCCCCTTTGGAAATTTCCTCAGCCTGCCAAGCATCTCCCAAGTAGGAGTCAGCAGGCTGCACTTTCCCATGACTCCAGCATGAGCCACAGGTGCTGTGGAGGTGGATAGTGGACAAAGGAATTAGGTGCTTGATCCCACTACTGCTCCCAGACATTATCAGGCATTCCCAGTCCTGCCCTGCTGGAAGGAAACCTGTGACTCACCACATTGGTAGTGTTGGGGGATGCTCCATGATGCATTAGCTGCGATACAATATTTACATGTCCCATGAAGGCAGCAACATGGATTGGAGTTAGGCCCGACTGAAAAACAGACCGAAGTAAAATTTAAACTTTCACATTCCTTTACAAGACTGCCATGAGGAAAACATAAATTGTTCTAAAGCAAATCAATCCAGGTGCTTGCTCTTCTGAGAGGGTTTTATCTTCTCAAAACCATATACATGTGCTTAAACGAAAGGGCACACAGAATTGGAAACACCTGTAAGTGTGGTTCATGAGCAAACATATGAACCTTCTAGGAATTCAGTAGTTCTTCATCAACAATCAACCATAGCTAAGCAAGATTAAGATCAGGCATTTGCTAAATACCATCTTGAAACAGAAAAAAAAAGAAAGGTAGAAGCATTCCTGGCACAAAGGTAAGGCTTTCTGAAACATTCAGCTTGTGCAAAAAAGATCATCATGAATCTGCACGACTGCCCTTACACAGGATATGAAAGCCCAGCTGGAGAGAAAGAGAGGGAGGGAGAAGGAGAGGGGGGGAAAAGGGAGCAGTCATTCAGCAGGGTGTGACCTCAAGGATTTTGCTTTAAAAATCCCATCAGTAGTTAATATTTCCCCACGTAGAATCACCCTAAAGCCTCTTCACAGCTGCTTCTGCACAGCTGTACCAACAGTCAGCCAGAAGCTTCAGAAGGGCGTTTTGCTACCAAGAGAAGGAGAAAGCCCAGTGGATCTCTGGAAATCCCCACAATTTAGGCAGCTTCCCCACAGATACATACAAGTCCCAGAGGGTAGAAGTGAGGAAAACTCTTTCTTTCCTTTCTCATGCAGAACAGCAAACATGAGCAGGAAGGCAGAATAACTGTCTGAGTGTGTTATTTCTTTTACCTGTTTCCAACAATTTAGTAAATGCTTTTAAAAGTTTTTAAAAGCCAGTCTGGAGCTACATGAACTGTAGCCAGGGCAGACTCTTCTCCCTCAAGCAAGCCAGGAAGGGATCTGTATGGTTTGCTGCTGAATAATTAGCACAACCCTCCACATATTAAATCAAACTCTCTTTTTGTGGAGATTAACTACTCCCCATTGCACCTAGTTTGATCCATGGAACTCCCTATCATTGTCTAACATGGCTCATTCCACAGTGGTCACACATTCATATATGTGATCTCTCCTCCTCTCCTAACTTGGTACAATATACATACATCTAGATAAAAATTCCCATGGGTACTCAGTTAATCTCTGAATTGTGCCAAGAACTGGGTGCAGACTATCTCATGCTGACTGAAGTGACAGTGCATTGACTTCTGTCTAGCTGATATGTGATGTCCCATGATGGTGGGCAAATATAACCTCTCTGTGGAAAGCCAAAACAAGGTCTGAATTAAACCCCCTTTTACAACAGGACTTGAGCGAAGCATAGTCTTCACCTCGATGTCTGTAACAGAGCAAATTTCATCCTCAGTGCCTTAAATTACAGAAAATGGTAGATTTTAGAAAAATTTTTATGTTACATTTCTCTTGTTTTTCTCACTGTAATCCCAGCAGGTATCAGTTGTTTGTGGTTCATTAGGGTAACTGACTTCATTGTTCTGTTTTATTATCTCGTAATACCTAGTTGAAAATAACTGTTGACTTGACTGGTCCATGCTCTTTCAGAAATATTCCAAGATTAATCAATACAGTTACAATGAAATTTGTAGGAAAAGCAAAGACAAGCATGGGAAGACCACTTCTTACCTCAGTTACAGCTTGAATTGATGCACCGTGCTTTAGAAGAAGTTCCATTACTTTTATTCTGTTCTTCTTGCAGGCAATGTGAAGAGGTGTGAAACCATTCTGGAAATGAGAAAGAACACACATTTTGATGCCTCATGTGTCATTAAAAAATAGAATTGGGCATGGAACTCACAGAAAAGATTTTTCAATTTTAACAAAACACCTCCCAAATTTGTTTTGGCTTTACTAAATTTTTCATGTAAAAGAAAGAAAAGATTTCTAGAAAGGTAACGACATATTTCATATATCCAGTTTTAATTATGAAATATATTGCTCGCTCCACTAATTAATTTATTTTAAAAATTCTCAATTCATGCAAAACTATCAAACCCTTCATTTTTGCTTGCCATATTCACTTTTATCTGGGTGGGGTTTTCTACTGGAGGTTTTGGGGAATCTGGGGTGGAGGTTTTTTGGTTGGTTTTTTTTTGACCTTTTAGAACTGCTGGTAAGAAAAGCACTTTTACCTTTTACGAGCTCTGAAATTTACATCTTCTAAACTATTTTTACTACTTGTTGTTTCTTTTTTCATTCATTACCTGTCAGCTTACTGCAACTACAAGTATTTCACCCCTTCCTTTAAAAAGAATGTGTGCAATGGAGTGAACATTAGAACTACCATCTTATTTAGTGCGAGATGATGGCACAGAAAACAAGTAAATCAGGAAAATAAGCTGTCCAGAGCATCCACAATTGGTACAGTAACATCAGAGCACTGAATGCTGATGCTGCTCTGTACAAAAAAGCCTTTGCAGAACATTCTGAAAACAACTGGCAGAGCTGGTCCCTCAGACCTGATCAAAATTATCTTTTTTTACCCGCCCTATAGTAAAGAATATAGTGTGTTTTCACAATGTGAGGTCCATGCCATTGTCTGTTCCAGTGTAGCAGCTCTCACCCCTCTACTTGGCAGAGGACAATGTCCAGGGTGAGCTCCAGTGTGTTTTAGGGAAGAGAGAGCTCCAGTTCCAGATGCTGGAACATTTCTTCTACTTAACCACCCGGAGTGGGGACTGGGGCAGGATAAAAGGAAGCACTACAAGATTTAGGGGGGAAGGGCATTTGTGGCTGGGTTACCAGACCAGTGAGAGGCCCCTGCCAGCAACTCTAACAAGCTAAACCTGGTGATGATTTGATTATTTCAGAAGGTAAAAGTAAATATTACAGGCCTACAAGCCTCCCCACTCACTAGTTATACTGAACAAAACCCATATATCATAAAAGCTTGACCACAGACACCTGAATACAGGTGGATCTGACAAAAAAACAGAGGGGCTGAGAGAAGCAAATGTGTGGAGCCTGTACTGTTTTCAAGAGAGCCAATCCCACCTGGCTTGTGAGGGTTTCAGAAGCTCATACAACATTTCAGGAGTTAAATGAGTTAGCATCAGGCTGTGAAACCAATCAACCCAATTCATGTCAGAATGTAAATTTGTTTGGAACAGTTATTGAAGAACAAATCAAAGAGACATTTTAAATAGAATGGACTGCGATTGCAATTTGAACAAAAGGCATTAATGTATTCTGTTTGTATGCAGTTTAACTGCACTGATGTATTTTGCTGCTGAAGTTGTTTCTAAAGTAGAAAGGCATATGACTCCATTGACATAAAATACCACAAATACTCATTATGTAACTGATTCCTACCTTTTACTGTTTCACATCATTGAGAACTTACAAAAATTCCCTCAGTTTTAAACGTTATTTTCTCTGTACAAACACTTGGAAAATAAGGATTCTCTCCATACCAAAAACTACAGCAGTTACGTCTGCAGCTGTTTCATCTATTCATAATCATAAAAAGTTACCAGGAGGCAAAAGTGCTCTAGTTACACTAGAAATTCATAAATCACTGCTGACTGTCTGCAAGCAAAGGCCTGATCTTACAGCATGATACGTTATTAACACTTTGAACCTCGAGCGCTTGTTCTTGGGCTGTGGCAGTAACAGCACATCCTCACTGTCAGCCATCAGCGGGCAGAAAATAACTCCCCAGTAAGTCTCAGCACAACTTTGCAGGAAGGTTTAGCTGTGAGCAAAGCCCTGCTGTGTACTCACCAGTGCTTTGGCATTAGGATTAGCCTTCTTGTCCAAGAGAACCTTGGCGACTTTGTAGTGGCCGCAGTGGGCAGCGACATGCAGCGCAGTCAGGTAGTCATTGGTGACGTCGTCTACAGGCACATTGTGCTGAATCAGGAGCTGAACACAGTTTAGATGATCCCCTTGTGTTGCCATGTGCAACGGAGACAAACCATTCTGCCAACAGAGAGACCCAGCATGGATGGGTTAGAGGATGCTCAGAGAAGGGAAACTCCTCCGCCTTGTTCTTGGAGTGTTTGTTGTATGAAGAATTTTACGAGCCCAGAGAGCACCCAAAATAAACTTAACATGTTTGGTGTAAGGATGGGGGTTCTTACTACAGAATTTGGAGCTTGTCTGGTTAGAGTTTGTAGGCAGCCCCACACTGAAAAACTGACAAAACATACCAGCAGTGCTCTAAATGTAGCTTCTTTCAGCCAGTATGGTTCAGACAAGCTGCTCAATTTACATGAATTATGTGAGGAACAGCACTTTGTGACTGTTAACACCCCAGCCAGGGAATTTGCTGGTTTTTAAAGCTGCATTAAACTCACCACTCTAATGTGGCCTGTATACACCAGCCATGACAGCACAGGCCAGAGCATCACTCAGTGAACACTGCAGCCTTCCTTCACCCCTCCACTCATGTTCTCCTGAATTTGGGTTGTACGCATGCTTACAGCACATTACACAGCTCTGGAGACAAGTCTTCCCAGTCCACATTGGTAAAACACCCAAAGTTTCAACTGGGCTAAAAATCTCTGAATAAAACCTCCATGCTGTGACCTACCAGCAATAGTGGTAAAGCTGTTCCACCAGACAAACACCTGAGAGACATTCATGCACTAGTGAATTGTTTCTTGCAGTGTTTAAAATAGTGAACAAGCTGCCAAAATATATTATATTTCCAGAGTAAAACCCTGAGAGAAAATTCTCAAAAATTGAAAGGCCTGACACTATTTCATGATGAAAGATTAAACAAGTACACCAGAATGAAAGAGACTTTGTTAGCAGTGGTACATAGCTCCTTCTTCCAATTGTAGTTTTTTTTTTCCCCACTCGATTCTTCTAATGCCAAAATTAGTTTTGAGTGCAGAAGCTATTCTTGTAGCAGCACACAATAGTTTATAAGCTGTAAGTGACTGCCAGTGGACTGGGTCTGCATGGTGAGACACAAACCTTTGCTCACAGACGCAGTGCCCTCATGTGACCGCAGCCAGCAAAGGCAAAGGAGCCAGGAAGACCAGCCGAGAGACCTCGGGGTCTCTGAAACAGACCCTTCCCTCACCCTTCCCGGGCCATGAGGTAACAGGAGTAACAACCATTCGAAATAAAGGTGGAAATACACAGTGAAATGATGTTTTCAGTCGAGACGGAAGCAGGATGGTGAAAGCAAACAGGCGCATCCTGTCAGAACTGGAGAGCAGTTTACATGCAGTGCTGAGACACAGATATTCTTGGACACAGTAATATCCTTCAAGTAAGATTATCTCATGGGCATCTCACTTGTGATTTATGTTGGCTTGGATAAGCCTCTCTCCCATTCCCAAAGGCTACTACAGCAATTATCTGCATGGAAGCTTGATAGTGGCAAGGCATTTTCAATGTTTTCACTGTCTTCTAGCGTAGTTAACAGTAGAACAAAAAAAAGATTAATTTCCCTTGGTCACTAAGCCCTTCTGGTAACAGCCTATAACTGATGATGCTTTTTAGGTGAGAGTAAAAAAATCATGAAACTTTAAACACCATTCTGCTCCATTTTTATAAGAAAGATCCTTCAGGTGAAAAGTGTCATTCTTCACAGTAACAGCCAATAAACCATGCTTATTAATGAAGTAAGAGATTGAGGAGTTGATATGGGACTCCCTTACAGGAGAGAAGAGACTTGTACCAAAATGACTGACATTGATGGGAAAGAAAGGAAGAAACAGAGCAGCTCGATGCCCATTTGAAAAATCGGCAAAACACTTGATAAAAATCTGTCATGGACAAGAGAAGAGCAGCAGCTAGCCAGACTTCACACAGAAGAGCAGGAGACAAGACTGGATGCTAAAGAAGTTGATGAAGACAAAAAATAATTGGAAAATTTTCTTTTGTTATACATTAACCAGGCTTAATTCTGTTGCAGCAGAAGCTAGTCTATAATCCTACACAAGTCAGTTAATATTTCAATGCCACATTGAAAATAAAAATACTACATGTAAGAGTGTTCTCCAGGCCCATGTCCTTCTTGTGAGAGACAACCCAACAACGACCCTCAGAAGTGATCTGGTACTTTAGGATGGAGCCACTTTATAAATACTCTTACATTTCTTTTTTTTTTAAAGACTGCCAAGAAAATAATAAAAGGGAAAGAAGTTCAAGATTAATCAAAGATATTGACAGTCACACCATACCTTAAAACAACCAAATAAAAAAAAAAAACAAAACAAAACAGGACCATAGAGATGAAAAAAGTATCAACTGTCTGACTAGGCAAACATAAAATTACAGAGCTTATTTTGTAGCTGTGTCAAAGAACTTTAATCAGGGAAAGTACCATTAACCCTGGGGAAAGAAAAAAAAAAAGAAAAAAGACAAAGAGAAGTCTGGAAAAACAGTAATTAAAAAGAGAACTTATTGACAAAGATTTAATTTTTTACATAGAAAATCATTGGCATATTCAGGACTAGAACTCCCTTTTCATTTTGCCTGTAGAAACCTCCACATAATCCATTAGGTCACTGCCTTTCCTGAAAGTAAATCTAAGGTTCTTCCAGTGCAAAAAAAGGTCAGCACTACACTAAACCATCTCTAGCAGGAAGCTGCTATCAAACTGCAGCCTGGTTATTATTCTGAAAGAGTTTTACATAACATGAGAAAAGTTTGTGAAGTTCAAACTCTTTCAAAGATGTGTCCTATTTCCAATAATATATGACTTAATTTGAAGAGAATGGAGCCACTTATTTTTGCAGAGGACAGTACTGCAGTTTAGTGCCAAATGAATGAATTCATTTATGCCATTCAGAGGTATGGCTACTCCCTAGCTTACCTTCTGAAAATGGTAGAATTAACACATCAGAAGGAAATGCAGGAACCTCTGCACTTTCTTCTGTTCACTTTCTAACATGTAATAGCTTTCTCTCTTCCAGAAGAGGCTCCTATTTTGCAAAAGTTAGTTGTATAAGCCTCTGTGGATCAACATCCAGCCTGTCTTTCAGCCTTAGGCAATTTCAAACCCACTACCCCATGTAATCTGCCTGATTTTGTCTAGTGAACTCTGGGCCAGGCTGTGTGAGTCTGCTCAGGCAGAGCAACAAATTCAAAACCTACACTTCTTGAACAGCAGATTAAGTTTAGGGGTAAGACCTGAAAATGTAACAACCATGGAACAAAGAAATGTAGTTCCTTAGGAGAGGTTTTCATATACGATGGTGGAAATGAAAGAAATAGGGTGCATGTTTATGTGGGTGTTTTTTGGTTTGGTTTGTTGTTGCTGTGGGGTTTTTTGTTTTGCTGGGGTTTTTGTGGTGGTTTGGGTTTTTTTCCCTTTAAGTAATAAAAAGAGCTATCTGAGAGGGTAGAAGAGCCTTTCTCCCTGGAGTATGAGCTCTAGGCTCCAAGAATAGGAGATGTGGCCCAAGGGGTTCCCAGACAGCCCCTTGTGGTTCTACCCTGCTCATGGATTTTGCAAGCCAGGGCTGTGGGAGTCCATGGAAATTCCACATGCAGAGGATGGGTGAAAACTGTCTGTCAGATTACCCATGACAGCTCCTGCCAGTGACGCACTGAGCAGAGGAAAACTGGTGCCAACCTCTCCAAACAAATGCTAAATATACTCCAGTAAAGGGGAAAAAAAAGAGGGAGGAGAAAAGCAGAATATAGAAGGGTGTTGAGACAGAACAGGACAGGATGACAGAGAGGGAAAAGAAATAACAACGGAACAGAAATGCTGCTGAAACACATTGGTTACAGACTAAGAAAAAAAAACCAAACATGTAGTGGAAGGTTATCTTTGGAAAGAACCTCAACAAACTGCACAGCCCAAATGTCATCCCTGAATGGGAAAGTAACGGATTGCAGTGGTGCAAAGCAGGCTGCTGCTCTGAGATTGGAAATCAGCAGTAACAGCCCAGCAGAGACCACCGCCAGGAGAGTTCTGGCAAATGCTTCCTTTAATGCCAGCCCTTGGGTTTAAAGCAATCTGTGCACCCTGGTGCAGGTGATTTCAAATTCCCAGGAAGAATTTTGCGTGATAAACTGTAGAGAGATAGAAAGCGGAGAAACTGGTAATCAGGCTAAGTCCTTAGGAAATACGAGCTGTCTCTGCAAAGGGACATTGCTCTATTTTTATCTCTTGCCTCTTCTTGAGCCTTAGGGTAAATTGGTACAAGCTGAAGATTTATTGTAATCACCTTGTATTTATTCCAGGATAGACACAGAGATCTTCAGCTACTGAAATTCTGAGGGATAGGGTTACCACACAAGCCTTTTGGTTGGCACAGAAATCTTTTCTCGTGTATCTCGATTTAACACATTTTACATACGCAGACGTGTGCTACATACGGCATTCACTTGGGAGAGCTCCCACACAGTTACTTTAAATAACTAAGAAATAGGAAAGTTATTGCCAAACCCTTAAACATATGAGACATACAGAATTACATTAGGTGAAAGAAAATAAAAAGGACAAGGATTATCTCAGCAGGGAAGAGTACCAGTTACCTTGGTTTTGGAAAGAATAGGGGCACCACGATCCAGCAGCATTTCTACAACCTGTTCATGGCCACTTCTTGCTCCACAGTGGAGGGGGGTCAGCCCATCCTGTGGGAATCAGAGTTATAAATGATAAGTGTCAGACATGCTAAAATCTTGCACTCTTTTGTGAAGACCTGTGATGTCCTGGGAGGTTCATTAATTCCTGCAGGATGCTACTCCTCTGCAAATGAACAGTTGAACCTGTTTGTTCAAACCAACAGAGCACATTCTGGCTCTGATTTTCTGAACACGTAAATAGTCATATCACACTGGTGTTCATGCAATGGGCTTCTTCCAGGCCCTCACTGCACATGCAAAAAGAAGATGAGACTGCACTTCAAGTACTTTTTGCCTGCATGCCTTGGAGAAAACTGGGTCTCTCATTTGTCAGTATGCATCAAAGTCGGTGGATAATCAGTCTGAGAGGAAAAAAACTTCCTCCTCAGACTTTTTTATTACACTGATCTTGACAAGTGTACAGCAGATGAGAAAACCATCTTAATCCCAGGCGCTGGAAGTATGCTGGATTCACTTCTGCCTCTTGTTGTGCAGACTGTGCTCGTGTGACCTCCAGCTGAATGACAGGCCTGGAGTCAAGGCACACTGTCCATACCTCTTTTAGAATAGTTTGCTTAGTAACAGTCAACATCCTATTTCCTGTTGCAAATAACGATGCCAGAGTTTTCAGAAACTTTGGTTTCCCATTTACAAGTCATAAAGGAAGGGGCTTTTCTCCGATGTCTTCCAGTGCTCTTAGAACACATATGTTGTATTGTCTAGAATATGTATGTCACATCATTTTTATATAAGGGATTATCTAAAATTCCTTCTCACACACCCCATGCTCCCTTCACACACATGCACTTTCTCTCCACTTCTGTATGACAGCAAGTATTATTAAGGTACCTCCTTAGCCATGTTATTCATATGCAATTATAATATTCTTCCTTGATAACTCCTAGACCACACCCTAGTGGAATATCAGCTTAAGCCCTGCAAAATGCAGAGAGCAGCCAGGGAGAGGGAGAAGGTGGTTCAGAGACATTCTCCTGCTTCTACATTTTTGCCTGCTCCTAAAAAACCTATGAAAGATAACAGGTAGGAATTGTCATGATAAACTTTTCCTGCTGCTCTCACTTAAAACCTGTGTGGTTCTCACTGTGCATGTTCCTGCATTTGAAATAAGGCATATATTTTTGACACAGATGAAGAAAAGATTTGGGTTCAGACTTAACTCCCTTAACTCAGGGAGTCGTTTGTTCCCACAAGATGAATGCAGCTTGGCCCACAATGTTCTTAGTGACACCTCTCAAGTCAATTTTATTGTCATTTTTGCTTCTTCCTGCTATTTCAGCCCATAAGGTACTGGGAAGTGCATCTTGTTAAAACTATACTACACAAATTCCGGATGTATTGCTCAAAACACTGAAGTAAAGACAAAGAGAAAATACACCAAAACCCACAAACTATGCATTTTTCAGCTGAGTTGCAAATGTTTTGCCATAGCTTCACCAGTGTTTAAAATGGGTAATGCATATTTCTTATACCAGCAGTTTCCACAGGTAAAGGCATATCAAGTACTGAGCAGACAAAATATTTGATATGAAAGTATCACCTACAAAAAAACCCAACAACTTGTATGGGAAGGAAAATTGAACCCAGCAAGGATAGGTAACTACAGACCTGTAGGCAGGAGCTAAAGATCATCATGTACATTAGACTGCTTGTTCTTTTTACTTCCTATGATTATCACATTCTTCAGGCACATCAAAGATAGATACTCGAGGAGATCAGGCAAAAAAGTTAGAGACCATTTTCCAGATTTAATGCCTCCCCAACTCATTTCACCAGCATACCATGGTTAGTACATACCATGCTCACACAGAATGAGACACCCTTGATCATCTTCCTGTACCAGTTTAGACCCTTCCAGTCCTCCCAGGGCACAGTGCCCCAACCCTCCGTGGGTATTTCTGGTTGACAAGGTTTCTGTGGCTCAGGAGGAGCAGGCAGTCATGCTTGGCCAGCTGGAGCTCATTCTGGGCCACAGAGGAGTCACTACCACCACATGCATCACGTGTGACACAACATTACAACGCATGTGGGTGCTTGTTGGGACAGCTATCTGCAGCTATTGTTCACAAGATGTCAGGTCTCCCACTGCAAAGAGCAAATACACTCCAAGACAGATAATTTAGCTGCACAGAATTTTTTTCCTGTAGTTTCAAAAGACACTGTCTATTCACTGGTTCAGTTAATTGCTACATGACACTTAGAGCAGGTAAAGAAACGTGCAGAGACAATCTGAAATGCAGATCACAAAGACTTCTTTTTTAAAAAGATCTGAGATTAAAACAGACTGCTCTGAGCTCAGCAAGACTTCACTGACTTTGTCAGGAGATTTTCCAGTTGCTTATTTACTGTTCACATAGACTATACTATGTGAAGCATAAAATATATTACATGTATTAGGAAGCAAACTTGCCTTAATATGATAGTCTGCAATGGCTCAGAAAAACCATTACAAACGATTATGACAATAATCTGCAGATTAAGGACTCTGTAAGTATGCACTGACATGATAAATCATATCATCTGCATTATCTATCCCTCCAGAGAGGCTGAGAGCAGCTCCAGCAAAGCCAAGAGGACAATAGGAGGAGTTCTGATTAGGCACAAGCTTCCCATTAGCACTGCACACCCATCTCTGGGGCTGCTGCCTGCTTTAGCTTTTATTTCAAACACACGCACACACAAATAAATGAGACCTGCTCCCTGTTGAGACTCAGGTACCCGTGCAGCTCCCTGATCTTGTTACACTGGGGTCAAAACTGTCCTGAGACTGAGCCTCCCTGCTGCAGCGTGTTTCCTCACCACCACACGTGGCTTTAAGGGACCCCTGAGCAGCCTGGGTTCAGCACAGAGCAGCCTCCTCATACTCCCCAGCTGCCTCTTCCCTGTCAATGCTCACCCAGGACTCCCCTTGCATCATGGCATCCTCTGGGCTGCCTCCCAAAGCTGTAGCCTCAGTGCCACAGCTCTCACATCAGCGAGCGTCAGCTTCTAACCCAGTCTAAGAGCAATGAAACCAAGCACAACACCCAGTAAAAGCTTTAATGTGATGTAAACATCCACCAGGAGCTTGTCAGAGTTAGAGCCAACTCATGGAGCCTGTCCCTGGCCTTGGCAGGAGCAGCAGACATTCCGTCCCCTGGGCCAGAGGTAACAGCACACGCTCCCAGGGGAGCAGTTACTGCTGCCTCCAGCGTTTATGTGCCCAGCACTGCTGAGTGACTCTCCACACCCAGCCCAGCCCAGCCCACAGGGCTCTGTGTCCCACAGCCCCTCCGTGCTCCACGTCTCCTGAACTGGCACTGCTCACTCCGCTGGCACTGCTGCAAAGTGCCCCTTCTGGGCAGTAGGGCAACAAACGAGGTTTGCTCTCCCTGCACGTGCCCAGCACACTCAGAGTGCCAAGGCAGTGCTATTGTAGTTATTGTATATCTTAATACACATGGTTTTTCTGGAGCAGCTTAGGCATGATCTGATGCATCTTCAAAGAGCACGCCCCACATGTTTTCATGCAGATATGAGTGCTGGGCCTGTTATTTAGCTGCAAAATCAGTAGAATGAAGATTATAAACCCTTACTGTTAATCCAGGCTAAAACTTGCTTGCTGCCTGCTTCAGACACAAATTCACTTTGGCATATACAGTATTAGACAGCCAAAGCAAATCAAGCTAATTTCATCAACTTCTCTAATTAAATTTTACTTTTTAAAGTCTTTTCTGGAAGACAGAAAAAACATAATTAGGGCAACATTCAGTAAACATGTTACATGAGGCATTAACAGGCCTTTGCCCAGAATGTTAGCTAAAAACCAGAATGATTAAAGCTCCCCTGGCAGCACGTAGTTCTTGAGGGGTACGCTCAAGAATTCAGTACCCAGCCCCAAGTACCAGTTGCTAGACATCTCACACACAAAAAAAACAACAGAGAGAAGATGAACAGCTGGTTAAAATAAACAATGCAACATAAACGCGAACTAAAATGGAAAAAAAAGAAGCCACATCTGAGTCTCAAAATAATTTTAACATCATTTTTGGACGAGTCTCACACGTTCTCTTAACTCCCAGCTACAGTGTGCAGGTGTGTAAGGGTATAATGGTGCTCATCAAATCCCAGTCCTAATGAATCCAGAGAAAGCGGGAGCTCCTGGATTACCTCTACAATAATTTAAACAGGATAAGGATTCAGCCCTTCATGTTAACCTTTTGTGCAGTACTTCAGCACTACAGTTTCCTGGACCATCTGTCAGCAGCAAATGCAAATGCTCATGGAAATGACTCAGGAAAAGCAATCATTACCTTAACTTACTTATTACTCAGGAAAGGCTTTATGTGAATTTATCTGTAAAAGGATTCTGTTTGTGAACAATAAAAATAGGCATTATGTGGAGAGTATTCCAGTATCCCATATAGAGAATAGATTGCAGGAACAGACCACAAAATGCCAGCTGAATAGCTAAATCTGTCCCATCTAAGAGTCAGAGTAGCAAATCCTGGCTCTGTTAGTGTTTGGTCAACAACACAAAACAGTATGTTCTGCATTCTCATTTAAAGGTGAAATACAGACATGAAACAGAAGAAACAAAGGCCTAAAAATTTCTGCCTCTGAGCAATAGAAACCAGCGATTTCAAGATCTTTTTTTGTCCTTTCATAAGGGTAAAGAACCTTTGCCATTTACCTTTAAGGAGGTATTTTGTCTTCCATAATCAATCTTCGCATTAAATAAGATCATAATGTCCAAGACAAAAAACTATTTTAACAGGAAAAAAACCCCTGCTTATGTCTTACATACATAGAAATCTGTTCATCTCTTAAAAAAAATAGGAAAAAAGAGAGAGGTCTCACATTTATAAATGTGGTACTAGAAGCCTCACTTATTTTCACATGCAAATCCCACCTGTTATCAAGCTGTGTGTGCATTCAGCACCTGCCCCTCACAGAATACACAAAGCTGGGCTCTGCCTGGGCATCCAGCTGATAAGCAGGACTTGACACATGTATCAGAAAAACCAGCCTCAGCTGCTCTTTGCCTTTCAAGGCACTCAGCAGTGGTGATGCTGTTGTAAAGGATATGACCACAGCTTTTGTCATCCTGTATTTTTGTAGGGCCATTCTATAACTAGGACACTGAAAAGAAGAATAGTGCTTAAAAAAAAATGAAATATCTGCAAAGTTGACATATCTTAATTGTTCAGCCTTGGAAAACAACATTGGGGCAGGTCGGAACAACAGGAGAGACTTAGCAGGAACATGTGTTGTTCCAGCTCAGAGAAATCAATCTTTGCTATTGCACATGACAACCAGGCAGGCACTCCTGAAACAATGCCCTTTTTTCACCCAGCATCACGTTCCTCTCAGCCTTCTATTGCTTTTGGTATTGATTTCTGCACCCTGCTAGTGCTGTTCCCTTTCCTGATCACACAGCTGTGTGAGGCTCTGGAGCCTCCTCAGCAGAGACACCTGGCCACAGCCAGCAAACCCTGCCAGGATGAGTCAGTGCCCGGCGGGAGCACAGCTTCCATCACTCCCTGACTGCCAGGAAACGATGCCTTTGGTAATGCCAGCGAGTGCAACCATGAGTGACACACGTACAGCACAAGCAGCAAAAGTTATGCAAATCTCTTCTGACTTTTGGAGAGGATGGGTGTCTGGGGAAACAGGCAGTCTCTGGGGGAAGCCAGAAAAAACAAACCACTGCTTCATGAACCACAGTCATCCCTGCCTTTGCCTCACTGGGAAGCTGTGCCAGACGCAGGAGCTGTTAATGCTTCTGCCCTCTTCCGAGATCCTGTTTCCGTCCCAGCCTGTATTTTTAGTTACATAAATTATCCCAGTGTCTGACCCCGGAGCTTGTGATACAGGAAATGAAACAGAGCACGAATTTTCCTAACTAAAAGAACTAACTTGACTCCAACTATTTGAAGTACTGCTCCCTAATGATTTGGACTGCAGTGGGCCACATAAATACTTGCAGAGGGAAGCAACTAATCCCTCATCAAGTCCCTTTCTCCCTGCTCTGACCAAGTGCACATCTGTCACACCACCAGCATGTGGCCCTCTCCACCACAAGGCAGACTCACAGCCCTCAGCCTGGCAGCCCCTATGTAGCACGGAGGAGGCTGGTACTTTAGTCCAGAAGGTATACCACTGTCCGCATTAGCAATGAAAAGTCATCTCTTCCATGTTCCCCAACTAGAAAAAACTGCAACATTTTAGAAATGGATCATCAGCGACTACAGGTAAAATAGAAGAACTAAGAAAAAACATGTGGAGAGAATGAAGAGATGACAAAATAAATTGACCCAGTTTCTGAATTCGCCAGAGAAAAAAAATACGAATGTGCCTAACAAGCATTGCAGGAAATCTCAGAGACTGCAGAAACACTAGAAAACCAAACAGAAACCCACAAACACAGGAATAACTGTAGAAAAACTATTCTTAGGTTATTAATTTCTTTTGTTTAGAATGCTTCTGAACAGTAGAACTTCTACAGACTAATTCAAAATGGAAAAGGTAGAGGTGATAAATTAATATTTCAAGAAAACTACAATTGTCAAAAAGTTACTGGGACAGTTCTTTAGAGTTACCTCGAGCACACAGGAGCGTGTTGCAAAGACTGCCCTGACCAGAGCACCACTGGTTCCAGGTTTACTTCCAAACATTAGAACTATTTGTTTTTTTCTCTCCTTTCTGCTTTGTAAGTAAATAAAATATCCCTGGTTTGGTTGGGTTATAACTACAGCAATCAGGCATGACCATATGCATTGAGTTTCTAAGTCATTCAGGGCACTGAGTTAGGTGTCAGCCTGATGGAAACCATCCCTGTGCCCGACACACAGGCTGACAAATCCCAGCCAGCAGCCAAGCACCTCTCACACAGAGCCTGAGCTGCAGGAGGCTCATCAGCCACACCCAGCTCTGTGACACAGCTTGTGGATAGTGAAAGGCAAACACGTTGTGGCTCAAAATTACCCTGCTAGCATTCAAATTCTGAAATATCTGACTTGAATTCTCATCTCTTAGTGTTTTCCTGTACATCCACACCCAAGCAGATAGAAGTGGCTCCTAATTAAATACTGGAAAGGGAACATAGAAAATGGTTGGCTCTGAACTTTGCCATACTTGGTATTTCACACACTGCTGCAAGAGATGTAAGATGTTAGTATCCTACTGCAATCATTTCATAAAAAATAAATGCAGTGCAGCTGTACTAGCCTGCCAGGAAGATGAATGATTTAAGCCCTGCAGCAACACACAGGTCAGAGGCAATAATTCCACACAGTCACTCACAGCACTCACACTTGAGCTTACCCTTGTTTTGGCATCAATTTTAGCTCCTCGATCAAGTAGGAGTTTGACCATATTTGCGTTTCCCCTTTTTGATGCAACATGCAACGGCGTGATATCATTCTGTGGAAGAAAAAACCATGAAAATAAATATGCATATGTCTGTCTTTCATTACTTCCATTTTTGGTTTGCTCACAGAATGAAATATGCCCAGTTTGCTAAAACATAACACCATTTGTTTCCCTGGGAGCACGAAAGCAAACGGAAGCTGTGTTCAACCACACATGTGAATTACTGGCCTGACACCTAAACATGCACATGGTGAAGAAAAAAATCAAGTTGTGGTTAGAGTTATAAGATGGCATGGCTGTGTCTCAGCTCATGACTTTTGCTTAAGGGTTAAACTTATGCGATTTTACTGAATCCTAGCAATTTAATCCAGCTGTGGTTGTTTCTGAGCATGTAGTGATAAGGATTCATACCTCAACTTCTTTGGCCTCATAGGAGTCATAGGAAAATTACTAAAACCATTATATCTGTAGATCTCATTCAAAAATAATGAGATGCCAAAGCTACTTATTTCTGAACATTATCAGCGAACTCTGAAAGCCTGGCGAGCACCTTCCTTTCAGTTCCACCGTTAATTTTGCCTACCCAATTTGTTCCTGTAATGGATGTAACACCATGCTTGAAGTGGGGCTGCAGAGGGGTGTGTGTGGCTCCCTGAGCAGTGCCTGGCAGGCCGGCACAGGCAGGGATGCTGCACATCGAGGACAGTTACATAACCAACGCGTGCGCACACAGGGGCGCTTCTTTAACGAGATGCAGCCAGGACGTCTCTTCATGCTCTGATGAATCCTTTATCCTGTGGCCTATGAAGGCCATGTCCTGTATATATTTGATCATATGGAGCCAAGTAAAAATAAAAGGATCTAAATAGAGCACGCAGGCAGTGTACGCAGACAAACAGAATTGTAAAGGACGTGTTCCTGTGCGTTCGGGGGCAGCACAAACAGCTGGCTGCGTAAAGGCAGCATCCCCGGGACCCAGCAGAAAGCAGCACAGGCAGTGAGCATGTGTCCCGTGGCTGAATGAGTCAGAAAGGCACCCTGAGCAGCTGGGGAGAGGTACATGTGTCTGACCTGGCTAAGAGTGCTCACCAGTGCTTCCTCAGAACTGCAGGTGAGTGGAGTGATAGAGAACTAGCTCGGAGAAAAGATCCCCTCTCAGATGTGACAAGCTGACTCACAGCCTAATCACAACACCAAGTACCTCATGCAGTTGCTACATCTTCATTTACACAAAATTTCACTATGAAGCTAATTCACAGATACTAGAAAGTACTAATTAATATTATTACAGAGGTAAAATACATGTTAGCAAGGTTAAATGACAGAGATTCTTTCTACAATATTCATGATCATTAGAGTATCAAAGTGATGACTGTGCCAGGGTAGCTTCTCATTCCTTTAAAAAATGAAGTAAAGCAAAAAGATGCTTAGCACATTAAACAGAAAGTGCAGCATGTCTGGTCCTTTCAGGGAGGTAAAACTGTGTGATCACTTAAATTTTCTGTGAGTTGGTTTGACCGGGAGTTGACATTGGATATAATATGGGGTCACTACATTACTGTATCAGTCACAAAGAGGACAGAAAAAGAGAAGAGAAAAACAATTATGTGGAAATACTTTCTGCTTTTTCTCTCTTCCCAGGAGGAAAGATGTTACTAAGGTCAGAGAGAGAGATGAATTTTACTTTCCTGAGGAAAAAAACAGTGAATGAAAGAACTTTTGTGTCTTCAAGTAGAGAGTACTGCAGGTAATTTAGATTAAAGGAACACCTTTTTCCACTTGCTGATGTTGATGGGCAAAGAGGTTAACTCAGCCTAATAAAACCTCGTGCCCTGTTAATACATCCAAATAATTTAGTACTAATAATTTACTGCCTCATACACAGACAAGAAAAGCCTTTTCCAAGCATTAAGAAAGAAATGGAGGAGGAAGGGACAGCATTACGAAAGGCAGGACAAATTACCTATTACAAATCTGGTTCTCATTCATTTCAACACTAAGCTGAATCTAGTGCAGCACAGGGGAGAGCATAACCACATAAGAACGTGCACTTTGGATCTAATTATTTGCCAGTCAAAGCTCCTGTTGCCATAAATGAAGGAAAGTTGATTCTGGAATAGATGGATGAGTGCTGGCAAATACAAACCTCAAAATTAAGAGATGATTTCCACTTAGCAATTAAGGGTTAGGTCACATTGTTTCCTTGCAACAGGAGAAAAAAACGCTAAAAATATCCACTTTCAGGTTCAAAACCAAGTCATGTTCAAACAACATTCATATTTCTGGGTTGCTACCAAAACCATTAGGACAGCATAATTCTCTCCCAGCTTCTGACAGGGATGATCACCCTGGCTGGAAATGTGGGGAAATTCTCCAGCACCAAAGGACTGAGCTCCCCTGTGCAAGCTGGAGAGCTAGGCATCCATCATTGCTCTACGTGATCACCTGCCCTTACAAAAAACATATAAATTTAATGTCTTTAGCATCTTGAAACCTGGAGTCACATTTGGCTGAAAATAGGCAGCAAGTTCACACTACAGAGAGATGGATGGAGAAAGGATGTGATCACTCCAGAAACAGTTTGTGAGGAAAACTAACTACACACAGCCTCCCTGAAATACTTAACAGAGCAGGAGAAATCAAGCAAATTAAACTCTATGTGTCCAGTGTAATATCTGTCCTTATGAATGACCAAACAGCTCCTCTTCCCTGGGAAAGAGCACTCATTCCTTTGGAAGGAGTTTGCAGTTTTCGTTGTACTTAACTAACCTGATCATACAGTTCATAAAAAAAATTAAGACACAAAGGATTAAAAACACTTTTAGCCTTTTTCCCCCTTAACATCTCAGGAAAACACTGTGAGGAAATGAAGGGGAAAAAAGAGAAGGGGCAAGTCTCAATTCAGAATTTAATTTTGCCATTTAGGTATTTAAGCTTTCACTGGTAGCAAAGAATGTGAAGTAATAATTCTGCTGGATGAGAGTTCTCACTCCAAACAGATGGAGAGATGAATTATGTGAATGCTTAAATAATTGTGCACTGATGTTTAGGCCAAGCAGCTTGTCTTTGGTCAATACTGTGTTGTATCAAGCCTTAAAGAATCACAGCTAAAGGTTACATATGTATGGTCCTCCCCCATCTCTCATCTCACAACTAAGAATGTGAACTGAGAAGTGAATAAACCTCAGACAATACTATCATTAATTTTTCTGATGACAAAACATAAAGCAAGGAACTCAAAATGGGAGTTATTTGTACTTGTCACAAGAAACAAGAGATAAAAAAAGCTTCATAATATGTGCAACTTTGGTGTTGTTTATTAACAGTAAAACTGTGGTGTCAGCAAACAAAATAGCCACCAAATGTTAGGTTCTGAATTCTTCAGTGTATCAACAGCATCTGCTGTCTTTTCAGTCTATTTTTATCTGTTTGATCTTCTATAAATTTCTCCCTTTGTTCTGAAGATAGAATAGTAAATCAGGAAAATTTTGAAGATGTTTTCCTGCAGTAATAAAGCTGAAATGCCTTCCAAAAGTTGCCATTAAGAGATGTGGTTCAGATCTAGAATTCCTGCTGGAATGCTGCTTGCCCTTGCTGCGGAAATATCAGATGCTGGGCAACGTTTCAGGCAGACCCCTCGACACCGAGGTCCAATCTGTGAGTTAACGAATTCTGCAGGGACTATGAGGCATCACTTGTGAGAATGGCAAGCTAAAACTATGCAATAAATGCTCACAGGATTATCAACTAGAACATAACCCTTCCTCTCCTTCTTGGCAGATTTCCTGGGGCAGATGACTTGAAGTACCCTGAAACTGTACATAGCCCAAAATGCCATGGATTAGGTGCATGCAACTTTTTCTACACTTCATACGCTTCACAACATCGTGGGTGGTGGTTTTCCCTTTGTCTCCATGCACTGCCTGCTGCAGCCCACCACCCCTCACAGAGGGCTCGTGCCTTCCTCCAGAGCCACACAACATCCACAAATACAATGGGTGAAGAGCGACCTGCTTTTAGTCAGTGGCCTTTGCCTGTGCCTGATCAGAGGGAACACTAAGCCTTTCCAGCTGCAGCTCTCTATCTACAGCGCTTCACAAGAAAATTCAAAAACCTTTGAGTTATCTTGTGTTGAGAAATGAGCCACCTAACATTTCCCATCTGAAATGAGATCAGCTGCCCTCTGACACACGGCGTTATCCGTCACAGGTCGCCACAGCAGTCAGAATCGCTCCTTTCTGCTACACATTAGCAACACGAATGGTTAGGAAGTCAAGGCAAAAATAGGGTTAAGATTGTCAGTGTGCAAAGTAGATCTTATATGGTTATATTTTAATGCATTTAGAAAACCAGCAACTCCCCCTGGTTTCTGGTGTGCTATGCTGTCCTACGGGATCGCCTCTTTCTCCCATCACAGCTGGAGTTTACAAGCACAAGGATAACTAAGAAAAGTAAATGTTTGCACGTACAGCCTCATATTGGGCTCTGAAGTGCACCTTTAAAGGAAGGCACAAAACAAAGGCAAAACCTTTCCTAGTCATGTGCTGCATTGATTTAAATGCTGACTGAGCAGCTGATCACATCAAGACTGTGAAGACTCATTGCCAGTCACATGGACTTGGAATTTATCCTTGCTGCCAGTGAGAGAACTTACCTCCACCTCTGAGCTCTCCTCCCAGCCCCTCAGTGGAGCGCAGCTTTAATCAGAAAAAATTACACTTATCTGATTTCAAATTTCACTTCCTTGCTTTAAAACAAACCAGAAGAGTTTCACCAAAACGAAACTCTCATTTTAATCATTCCAAGATTAACTTGGAATTTAGTAAGATAGCTCTTCTCAATCCTCAACTGAGAGCAGACTCTAGGAAGAGCTTAATATTGGCATAGAATGTGTGAGTAAGACAGAAGCTGAAAAGAGCCAGACTGCTATAACAGAAATTTCTTATACAGTCTGGAAAATCCCTCCAGCACTAGGGGTTTTTAAGGAAAGAGCATAATGGTGGTTGTTGCACACTGGAATTGTCAGCAGAACCACAGCATTGATATTACCACAATTACCAGATCCTGGAGGTATGGGAAGATTGTGGTGTGCAGTTGAAGATTCTCATATGCAACTATGCAGCTACACCAACATGTTGTATGTTAAACACTCAATATCCTCCCCTGTATTTTTCTGCAATTCAGAACTGGAGCTACAACACAGCAGAATCCCTGCAGAGAAGAGTCTTATACTCCAGTAGCAGTTACTGGGATCACGGAGGCTTGTACAGATGTCTCAGAAATTAAAGACAAAAATGCACAATCAGATGCTTTCCAGGAAACCCTATAAGAGTTTATAATTTTCCAGCTTTTTTCCTCCTCTCCTTAATGGCAGTAAGTCTTATACTGTGCTATTTTAGTTCTTGTGTGCTTATATACTTAACTTTCTTCAGGGCTGAGATGTATAAAATGAATTCTAGAAGAAAAGAAGGAAGACTATAGAAAGGGGCTCTTACGGCAAACTACCACTGGGGAAATAAAGATTTTTTTCTCTTATGCCACTGTCACTTAGATATTGCCTGCTCTTTTTGATGGGCTAATGGTGTTCTGCTTCTCAGCCTCAGGGTCATCATTAATGCATGTTGTCCTCACACCAACCTCGAAATTACCAAATCCTTTCCTAACCTTCCAGTAAGCAAACTTTCTGCAGGCAAAGCCCACTCCCAGTGGAACTGAGATCTCCTCTAGGATAAGGAGTGCTGTGTATCAGGAAGGCTGTTCTCAGGGCTGGATGCAGTTTAATGGCACAGTGAGGAGTTCCTGTTTGCTTTGGCAAGAAAGAGAAAGAAACACAAGGAGAGGTCATCTTCACACAGAGGATTCCCTGGCTACCTCCATCTTCTGACTTGCTCAAGTACAGAGTGGATGTGGGGGTCACAGGGGTTTCTTTCAGCTGTTACTCTGGAAGCTGCAGAGAATTTCATCCTTCCTTCCTTTCTAATCACAGTTTCCTTCAGAGACAGGTGGAGCTTCAAAGGCATTTCCTCACCTGGGCTAAACAGATCTTTTCACTGGAAGATCATCTCAGACAGAAGAATGCTACCTGAAAACTCTGTGAACCCCCAAAAGACAACTTTTTCTTAATTATAATTCCCAGTTTATTCAAAACACCTTCAAAATTATTAAAACTCTAGGTAAGACATCAGATACAGTTCGATTTAAAGGCACAAGTGGATGATAAACAATAAAATGATAGGAATTAGTTTTTCCTGTTGAAAAAACTGAAAAAATAGATTCACTTAAAGACATGTGGCTGCCTTTCAGTGTGTAACTGGGATTCATCCACACCTCTCCAGCGTCAAGTGGCACTGTCAGCTAAGAGAATGGTGCCTGGAGTTGTTGCAATCCTTCAAAGCCCAAGTCGTGCCTGAACTTAAGTGTTAATCTGGCTAAGAAAGGAGGCCAACTTCACCCTCAGTTACCCTTTATTATCCTCCTCCACTTCTTTAGCCTCTGTGTGATTGTCTCCCAGCTAAGCAAGAGGGAAATACGGTGATGCAATGAAGTATTCGAAGTATTTTGGAGAAGCACAGCCGGACACATGATAATGTAGTACAGAAAAAGGATGATGAGTAGTCATAAAATGCCTGTTACTCTGCAATGCATGCCCTGCCAGTAATTGTGACAGGTTTTATGTTGAGTTTGAGCCCAAGAAGTCAAGCAATTTGGAATGATTGTTTTTCCTTCGTTACAAAATGGCAAACATCCAGCTGAATAAAGAGATCTTGTTTCACTTGGAATGAAGTTAGGATGGTTCCCAGAGCTGCCTCCTTGTTTATAGGTGGAATAAAGGGCATCACAAGCTGATTTACTGAAATGACTTCCATCCATCCCAATGGGGAGTTTGCTGTGCCATCTTCCCTGCACTTGCAGCAAGGCAAGAGAAGAAAGCACAGATAAAGAAGTGCTAATGCAGCTCAAGGGAAGAGCTGACATGACATCAGTCACTCGGCCTGCAGGAGTGCAAACCTGTAAAAGTAGGTACATTTCCAACCCCCAGCCTCTACAGTCAGCAGGTACACAGGCTGGCAGGCTGTGGCACCTGTAAGGGCTCCTGGAGCTGTGCCTGTCTCCTAGCTGTGGTGAAAGAGGGACCAAGGGAGTACGTGACAGCTGAGAGGCAGGCAGGTGTGTACCGGTGGGGCTGAGGGAGCAGCTGCTGCTGAGTATCTCTGGGGACATCCTTTACTTACAGTACAGCACCACTGCTCACCTCCTGCCACACACCGAGAGTCATCAGCAAGCTCATCTCTTTCCTTGCCTTCGCTGCTGGAACCTCTTTCTTCCCTCAGGACTCTTGGAAACACACTGAAAACAGCAGCTGAGGAGATCTCCTTTGCCACAGGCCTGCCCTCCTTTCTCTACATCCTTTCACCAGCTCTTCTTCTCACCTTGGCCTTAAGGCTCAGAGCTCTGCCTTCATCCTACACATCCATTCACATTTTCTCCACCTTTCTCCGCCCTGACTACACTGATGGTGGCAGCCGGCTACTTGTCCTGCCCTCACACATCTGTCTTCACATTGCCCCCTCACACAAGTTTCTTCTGTTACCATAATCCTCTCCTCTTGTTCAAATCTCTCCCCAGAATTCCTACTTTCCTGAAGAGTCTGAACATAAATTGAGAGATAGACAAGTAGTGTTGATTTGTCTTTATTTAATAAGAACAAAGGAAAAATGGTGGTTTGTGAAAGCACAAAGTACATCTGACACCCCATCTTAGAAGTCTGCCCTTTGCACTTCTGAAAGCTACAGTACATACGGTAATATTTTATTTGGGTTATGGCCCTCCCATATCTTTGCTCTGTTGCTCATCTCATATTGTCAGCAACTCAAGTAAGAGTCTTTCTCCAGAGGGAAAGACAGCACACTGTGGACAGTGCTTACAGAAATTTAAACAAGGGGCAGTGAGGTGGCAATGAGCAGGATGTACCCGTGGGTCAGTTTCAGTACCTGTTTTGCAATTTGGGTAATCGAAGATCAAGCAAGGGCTCTGCTACTTGGTGCTGATAATTGCATGTCCTATTGCCTGTTTGCCTACAAATCCACTGCTCTACCAGAACCTAACCCATCTCTCTGTGCAGCACCTTCTTCCCCCACAGCCTGATAAGCACTAAAGAACAAAATTCGACTCCATATTACTGCTATTTATCCTGCAATTCTTTCTGTCACAACAACTTTATCTGGATTTGCAACTGCAAAGAGAGAGAGATGAGCACTCCCTCTCTCTCTGGATGCCCCTGCCCCATATCACAAGCACAAACAGGTGCTCAGTGCTCCCTGAGCCACAGCCTCAGCCCACCGCTCCTTCAGGCTGATGTCACTGCATCCGCACTTCCCCAGCTACCCCAGAATTCCGTCTCCCTCTGATGATAACAACAAATGGAGGCAAAAATTAGAATGTCCAGATCTTGAAGGGGAGGCAAGAACAGCCTTATTACTTTGGAGGTACTCTCCGTAAGTGCCCCTAATCCAAAACAGAGCTGCTGAAGCCTAAGACTTATTATTTTATTAAAACAAGCACAGGCAGATGGTATTTAGAGCACTGGTACTAAAGCTGCTAATTGCGAATGTAGTAGCATTGCTAATCCCTAATCTTGTTTCTGAGTGGGAAAGAGTTGACCCAAGACCCCATTTGTCTTCCTTGCTTCTGTGATTAGGGCTCATCAAATACTCAATGCCAAAGCTTAGGATGGTATGAAATGCCTTAATGCTCTAATTGGGTCAGTTAAAGGACTTGGAAATCAGAGGTCAATGTTATCAGTGAAAACAAAGCAATGGGTTTGCAGTGCTTGTCATAAAAACTTTGCTGCATGTAAGTATGTTCCTTAACTACAGAAGCATTCCAGTTTTTACCTATATAATCTATTTGCAGTAAAATACTGCAAATTCACTTTTCCCTTTGTGCAAATGCTGTAAGCAGTGTCATAGTACTTTTCCTCTTGCAAAAGTAATAAACGTAACACATGATCAAAATCTCAGAAGAGGAGCTGCTGGATTATCCATGTGACATAATTCCCCTCATAAATATAATCTTGAATTTATATTGGCTTTTTTGTTTACTTTTTCTAGTTTAATTGAAAGATTGCTCCAGAATCTCATTTGTTATATTTAATATTCATTATCAAGCAATTATTAATTAAATGACATTAATTACTAAGATCTAATAGGAAATACCTAAATTTCTAGACAACCTTTATTCATGGCCAATTTATGCCTATTTACTCTTACATCAGCATTTGCCTTCACTTTGAATGCCTCTTGTTCCCTTGATTTTATCTCCCTATTGTCCTGGATCACTACCACATCTCTTCCCTGGCTCTGCTTTGGCAAGGTTTGGTGAGCCAAAGCCTTGCACAGCCTCAGTTTGTTTTGTTTGGGGGTTTATTTATTTATTTGGTCTCATGCCTGGCACCACAATCTTTCCTTGCCCTTCATATTGCAGCCCTATTCTTTGTGCTGTATCCCTATCCATGTAAGTTTTGGTTTTCCCCCTGCTCTTCCAACTCTATTTAACTTCCCTCTAACATTTCCTGTCTTTCTCCTGCTTACATTATGGACTCTGCTTCTAGATCTCGTTTCATTTCCTACTTGTCCAGTTTCTCAGATTTCCTTTGTGAACCACCTGGCTCTCGTGAAGGTGAAGGCAGTGATGATGCAGTGAAGGCACAGATGCTTTATTCACCACTACACCTGCACCTGATGTTCACTGGAAGCAACTGCACCGTGAGGGGAATTCAGCAGGGACACATCACTCCTGCCACATGTTACAGCTACAGGTGGAAGCATTCGTGTCACTGGATCCCAGCCCACCTTTTGCTGCTGTGAAAATAGCAGCTCCTTTTGATTAAAACAGAAGTTTTCAGAGGTGAGGTCTCGAGCTCAGGTTTGGTTCAGCAGCCCAGGGAAAGCCCCTTTACACCAGGTGGTGACAGAACCAGCTCAGCCAGGTCAGGCCCCTTGGCTGGTGAGAGTGATGTGCCTCTCACACCTCTGTGCAAAAGCTGTTGCCATGTGGGGATGAAGCAAATGAAGCACAACCCAGACTCCACACTTACCCTTGCAGTGAAGTCCACAGCAGCACCCCGATTTAACAGCAACGTGGCTACATTGATATTCCCATAGTGAGCAGCTATGTGGAGGGGAGTGAACCCACTCTGCAAAAAAACAAAACAAAACACAACCAATAGAAACTTTTTGTTAAACATCGCACTAGTATTCCACATTTCATAGCACATCACTGACAAAAGCTAGTAATAGGAGTCTGCTGCAAGTCACCACTCCAATTCTGTACTAGTTTTCACTCACTGATGTTTATTTATAGTATCTCAGGGAATCTAAATAAAATCACAGTGCTATGCAGGAGGAAAAAAAATTAACATAATTATTCTAGAAGATAAAAAGTTGAATAAAACTTTCAGTTATTCCAGAAAAATAGCAGCAAAACATTTGAGTATTAAAGACTTTTATAAGAAATTAGCTTCTAACTAGAAATATATAGTTATTGGTATTATGTCAGTCTTGCAAGTTAAATCTCTTAGAGATTCTTCGCAGAAGTTCAAATACAAGTCATTTAATGATATTTGCTAACTGGTTTTTATAAATTCAAAGTAGATGCAAATGAAAATAACATCAAAGACTATCTTAAATTATTAATATGGGTTGGGTTTTTTTCTTTTCCTAGGGTTAGCACCATAAAGATCAGTCTCCCACTGTGGGCAATCACACTGGGTTATGTTCAGACACCACGAGTTACCACCCTAATTAAAAGATGTCTTACTGATAAAATTACTTCAGCAACTGATTTTCATATTTAAGTAGTTTTACTTCCTTTTAAAATAATGCTAAAACATGCAGCAATTCCATCAGTCCTGCAAAGTATGAAACCTTATGGGAACTAGATGCATTTCTAAATTGTTAGCAAGCCATGCTAGCTGCCACTGCCTTGCTTTGGGAGTTTTGCAGCTATAAAACCACTCTCAGATCATTCTATTTGCTGACACCATCAAGGTAAGTGTCATGCAGAAGCCTAGAATCAGACCTGGATGCACAACATGACAGGGTTGTCTGCAGCTCTTAACACATCTGATAAACACGTGCTCCATGAGAATCCCTGAAAACTCCATCTCATACAATACGGCCCTTTTATGACGGCACTCAGTTCCCAAGAATGCTTCGCTCTTACTTTTAAACCCTAGTTTCAGCTGCAGAAAGCCCTGGTCTCTAAACTACAGTCTTCTCTAGCACATGCTACTTCATTTCATCTAAAGCAGGTGTCTATCCTATAATAGGCGATGCAGACAGGAGGGGGAAATGATGCAGCAGCACTAAGTCATGGAGGAGTGATGATGCATATATATATTTATATATACCTCTGTTGTTCTATTCACCATCATCTAGGTTAACACATTTGGAAGCAAAGAGGGGGAAAAAATGAACGGTTAGTCCACCACTGGTGACATGGATGCGGAAAGCTTCATGATGGCTGCGTGGCATGGCAGCTCGGGTGGCAGCACGCCCGGCACACACGGGAAGCTCCACGGGGGGAAGCCGAAGGAGCGAGTACTTTGAGTGCTAATTGTTACATGTTTACCAAAGTTCTCCAAGTAGCAGTTGCACAGACAACTGACTTTATTGCAGTATGACTTTACCAAATGACTTTACTGTACAGTACCTACAGCTCACCACTGCTTTCAGGAGTGGCTTTTGTTTCCAAGAGAATGATTCAAATAATATTGTGTTTATTATTTTCCATTTGCAAGGTTTCTACAAGATAAATGAACCCTGATTTAAACAGCAAGGGAACGGGGGAGAAAGAGGCAAAGGAGGCAAATGAAACGTTATTCTTAATCAGGTGCCAGAGGAGAAAGTTCTGTGTAACTGCAGCAAAATAATTCACACCGAGGGAGATCTCCCCTGGATGTGGTCAGCACCTGACAGCATCAGACCTTCTGGCTTTTCCCAACTGACCTTTGACTCCACGTCAGCGTTGTGGTCGTTCTGCAGGAGCAGAGCCGCCGCCTTCGTGTCGTCCTTGCGAGCCGCGATGTGAAGGGCAGGAAGGCGGACTTTTCCCTTCGTGTCATTTTCCAGCAGCAGGGAAACCACCTGGTCATGGCCTTGCTGCAAAGCTACTGCCAAAGGTGTGAAACCATCCTGCAACACACAACGGGCACCATCAACGTGTGTTCCAAACCTTTCGTGGGGAGGAAAGGGGAAGCGAAGAGATCTCAGCGTTAGGAACAGAGCTGGCTCAAACTCAACCAAGCGTAACATGGTGCAAGTTAAAAGCAGCCTGCAACGACCCTGAGATTGGAATAAAGTGTTGGTGAACAAGGTTTCAAATACTCAAAACACCTTTCTGGCACTCCAGACACAACATAAAATTGTAAGACACAAATGACTGAGACTCGAGGAAAAAAAAAGCGTGAAATTACTCACAAATTCACAGTTAATTATACAGATACTTATTTATGTAAGTGCTTAATTATATAAAAATGTATAAAAAGCCAGAATATTAAAATTACAATTGCTAATGATGTCTTCATAGTAAATTATCATCCATTCCTTACAGATTATAATCTACATTTTTATAATTATTTAAAAAAAACTCCAAACAACTAAACAAACCAAAACAAACAAAACACTTGAGCTCTATCCTCTAATATATTTTATATGTGGGTTTAAAATATAATAATTGATTAAGAATACCACATTCTTCTAGTGTACTGATGTTCTGCTACAATTTTTGTTTATGAAAATTTATATAATTTGACAGACAATCCTCTTACAAGAAATAGTTATTTCCTTTCAGATTTGCTAATAACCAAATCAATGGAGAATAAAAAACCTGAAAAACAGAAGGTTTTTATTTAACAGATTTTAGAGCAGATTCCTCAAACACATAAAAAGTACAATCTGGGATTTATAATTTTATGTCTTTAATTTTAATTTTATTTTACGGATTCTTAGAAAACTAAAGAATGAAGGAGTCGTCATTTATGCTCCTTTCCAAACATTTGTCATTGCAACCCAGGAGCACATCCATCTTTACCCACAATAATACCCATAAATCAGTCCAAAAAATCACAAAGGAAAAATACTTGGGATATTTATTTATTCCATTTGTCTCCTGATGAATATATCCAAAGTCTGTATCACCAAACCTCATTGCAGCTTAGCAAGCAAACGCATTCTTTCACTTTTCGACTACTGCTGTCATGGTGAAACCATGTAACTGTGAAATAAAAGTTCAGCAGTGACAGAGAAAGGTAGATCCTCACTCTATGTCAACAGTGCAGAGTCGAAGTGTTAACTTTTTAACTTTAGGAATGAAAAGTTATGTTTTCAGTAACAAATTTCTCTCTCTAACTTCAAAATAAAGAACACCTCTATTTAGGATGAGAAACAGGAGGGGTTCTGAAAAAGAGTGTTTTCAAAATTTTTGAGGGGAAGAAAACCCAAGAAAATCACTGAAATTCCTGGGTCCTAACAAGCAAGGTCCACCCCCCAGCCCGAGGAGTTTTATGCTCATTTACCCAGGTTTCCCTGCTGCCTGCATCTCCCAGCACCGGGGCAGGCTCTGGGCTGCAGTCCCAGGCCACGAGCAGCTCCTGGGGTCAAACAGCCACGGGCAGAGGGGCACGGGGTGTGAAAGATGCTTGTCAGTCCTGACGGCCAAAAACCCTCGCTGAGCATCCCCACAAGAGGGCTCTGGCAATACTGCTCTGCTGTACCTGCAGAAATGGGGGCTCTTGCCTGGAGAAACTGGAGTTTTTGGCTTCCTGCTCTATTTACACATCAGAAAATTCAGCCACTTCACAGAAAGGTGGTGTAGACACCTACAATGTCTTTTCTTACAGGAAATAGAACCAACTGTTTTCCTTTAATTAGATTAAAACACCATGATTAAATAGTTAATTTTAAAGAATATTTAGCTAAGTGGCAATCCTTTAGTTACAAAAGTTTTTGCACTTAGAATGATAGAGAGAAATTGGATTTACATGAAAACCTGTACCAAGAGAGAAAGTAAGAAAGAACCCATGAACAACTATCTCAAACAAGGAAGGCAATAAATGAACCACTGTTATGTAGTCTGGTATCTTCAAAGGAATTCTCATGGATAAAATTAGATTGCACCTTATCATCAAGCTGAGTTGGAAAAAAGCTCAACCTAAACTGACATACAGTGCTCAAGGGAAAAACAATACCAAAGAAAAAGAACCAAGTACCCACTCAAAACTTTTTAAAAAATCTGTTCTCAGAAAATCATACAGTGGCAAGAGTATTTTCAGAATTCAGAACCTGCTGTACATCTCTAGGAGGTCTATGTCTTCTTTCTTTCCAAGTTTTTATAAAGAAGTAGAAATAGTCCTCTGAAAACTAATTTTCAATTAATTTTCCAGATGTAAAGTACTTCATTTTGGTATTTCTTGACTTTCATATCTTTGAGCATTTCCAGAAAGTAGTGTGCACATCTCTAGTTATAACTAACTTTTAGTGATTTCGGAAACACAGTTTCGATCCATTAGCGATTCATTTTTACAGTGTTGACTTCAAAAGAATAAGATTTCCTTTTTACACCATTATACAGTGATACTATGAGGTATAGTGGCAATGAACTAATTGTGCAGTTCATATTTTTCAAAAAGTAGGCCTTTTTCAAATAAGCATTATTTCCTTCACGGAACAGTACTGGTAGAGCAATTAGAATTCAATAAATATTAAAGAGAGCACATCCTGAACTACCTTTTTACATTTTGGTTGCAAAATCCTGGTAATAAGGCAACTGAAAATTCATCAGATTCAACACCTTTCTCAATGCCATACATTTACAACTATTAATATATTTGTTATTTATTTTCCTCACAGGTTGTCTTTTTCGAGTTAGAATTACTTTTTAAAGAAAGAAATATGAAGTGTTCCTCTAGAAAGATCACAGAACACCTTTGAGGGTGGATCCTGTATCTTTCTGTCAGCTTGAAATGCTCTCTGCAGCACCAGGTGGGGTAACCAGGTGCCACAGGGAGGGTATCAACTCAGTAATGAAGCAACTCAGGAAATGCCCCAAACCCCAAGTAACCCTGGGTTCTCTCTGATATCCCAGTGCTGGCCCAAAGCAGAGGTGAACAGCTGCTCTTGCCTTATAGTTGCCGCCCTTCTCACTGCTCACTATTTTTACTGAAAGCACAAAGAACTTTTATATTATACACACAGCTTCCCTGTGTGAGCACTTAACCTGAAAGATTAGCAGTTATGACTAAGAACACATCTATATTTAGAACTGTCTCTAGTTAAAGTAATTTTTTTTAATTTCAGAAATGGCAAGAGATAGTTTAAATTGCTGAAAAGCCCATAACTCTATTCATTAGCACACTTCACAGAGACAGCTTTTTATTAATCTTTAATTTTGTATTTAAAAGACTAGTTTGATATACTCTGGCAGAAATCACTGCTGAAGCACATTTTGCTTTGTTCATAAAGTGTGAAATTCAAACTTTTACCTCTGTGGCAAGGCTTTGACTGGCACCATTGTCAAGAAGAAACTTAACAACCTCCAGGTGGTTTTCTTGGGCTGCCATATACAGTGGAGTGAAGCCATTCTGAAATACGAAAACAAAAGTGTTAACACCCCACAAACATCTTATACATACCACAGATCTGTCAAATGAGGGCAGATTGGGTGAAAAGCAAAAAAACTGTTAGCTCACAGACCAGTTAATGGCATGATCTACACTGGCTTAAGTGAAGATGGGAGAAGGGTAATATTTAAAAGGACACAGAGGAATCTTTCAGCTGACCAGATACAATTCCCACAGCTAAGCGAGAACAATTCCTTTCATATCTGTTGTGAAGTTAAACTAAAAATCAGTCTGGACAGATTATTTGGTGGCAATGAGCTCTGATTCCTGATAGCCACAGCACTGGAAATGCAAAACGGGACAGGGAAATACAATACAAGTCTGTAGTGAAAGCAAGAGCAGTGACTCTTCGGAGTAATCGACTTTTTTTTCCTCTTCTTTCCATTAGCTTTGACTTCTCTTTCACTTGTGCCAGCTACTTCTGCCTTCCATCTCCTCAAAGAGCTGCCTTCTGAGCACAGTCTGCTTGTGGGCACTGAGCTACTTCATATTTCAGGCACCAGGAGATGTGAGGATCGTTGGTTCTCAGCAGTTTGAGACAGAGGTTTAGCAGTGTTCCTGACCACATTAGAGCATCTCTCAAATTATGCTTACGTGAGTGATTTCTATCAATGCAATACAAGTATTAGAAGCTACAGAGTTTAACTCATTTGTTGGTGAATGCCTTCCTCTTACAATCAATGCTTCTGTCTTTACCTTAATTGTAAACAGGTCACAGCCTGTCAGAAATAGAATTTTTTGGGATTAATATTAAAGCAATGTATTTTTTACCTATTGTTCTAAGAATTTCTGAAATCTCTGCCACAGTTAGACAGGATAGTGACCTAGATTTTGCAAAAAACAATGGGGCTGAAAAGAGATGAGCTGAGGGAAGTTTGGCCACATATTTACATCAAACAAAAAACTGGGCTCTGGTGAGAGGTAGGGAGACCACAGCTTCAGACCTATGGCAGTGAAATTGGGCTGAGCTGTAGGAGCGCAGTGGGAACAGCTGAGAGGCATCTGCCAGTCAGAGCAGCGGGGCAGAGGGGCAGGGCACACATCCAGCACCGGGCACAGGAGAGCACAGGTGACCCGAGGCCAAGCACGCGGCCACGCTGGCAGCAGGGACAAAGAGGAGGTCACAACAAAGGACAGCTGCAGAGGAAACGGATGTTTGATCCAAGAGGAACTTTACCACCAGTGAGACACCGAGCAGCTGTGAAGCCACATGTTTACAAGGCCTGCACAGGCAGCAGGGCCTGCTGCTGTTCCAGGACTTTGATATTTTGATCTCTCTTCAAGAAAGCATCGCTACAAGCACAAAGAAGGGGTTGAAGGGCTCACAGAGCCCAAGCCCAAGGCTAGCAGTGTGTTAATGCACTCTCCAGGACAGAGGTTGAACACTTCAGTCACCATACAGTCAAAATTGTACTTAATTAAAAAGAAAAGAAGCCAGGAAGCACTCGCTAAGGTACCTCATATGTCACACTACAAGTTATTACAGTGAACAGCAGTCTGGCATTTGTCCCCATCATTTCATGGCATACTCTGTATCTATTTACTAACTCAGCTAGAAATAAAGATTAATTTTTTTTTTTTTTACTTTCAAACATTTGCTTTTAGAAAGGAAGTAGGAAACACCACCTAACTGCTAGTTTCATAAAACAATTAATAGGCAAAAGTTCTCAGGACCAAATATTATTAGCATTTGGAGGCAGAGCAGAACCTTTTCTCCTATGTTGAATTTTGTAGAGTTTTAAACATCTTTCCACCCCATATTTTACATTTTCTTTTCTCTTTACAAAGAGGCTGGAATTACCAGAAAGCCACAAGTCTGAAAAAAGCATTTTGTCTTCAGTAATAATAAATAGCCCTTAGAAGAAGTGTAAAATTCAGACTCAGCACAAATTTACGGTTTGCTTTTTGGTTTTTTTTACAGGCAGGAAGATTTGGTTGAAGAAGGCCTAACACTGGCACTGTTAGCATGGAAGAGCTGTTACCTCCAAGGAAAGAGGAGAAAAAGCTCAAGGGAAGCTCAATACCACAGACAAAGCTGGTCCAGGGGCAGTTTGATAACAGGGAGCACCAGGGACCTCCTCAAAAGACAAACCCCAGCTGGGACATCTCACTGCCAGGTATTGATGTGGAATGGCCAGAAGATGTGTTACATGGGTGTTCCAAGTAAAGACTTCAAAGGCCTCCATCATGGGGTGGGGGAGAAACAAATCTTTAATTCTTTTACGTTAGCAAAGTAAGAGTAACATGTGGCAAAACCTTAGGGTGTATGGACAATGCAGTTATATAAGATGTTTACAGTCTCAGATTATTTTTAGTTTCAGGGTTGAATACACAAGTTCTCAAACACAAGCAGAAAAGATTCTGTCAATTCCATCTTAATTTCTTTAACAGGAAAAGCATAGCTAATATTTCTGCTTTATTTTACTTCTTAACAGCCATGGGAGATTTTACCTAAAAATACTTTTTGTTGTTGTTGTTCTCTTTAAATTTAAGTTATATGGTTCCAAATATTGCTGTATCAAGCTAGTATAAAAGAGTAAGAAAGAAGAACTGAGTCATTTATTTCTTTCATTTAGGTGAAAAACCCATGAAATATAGACCACAACTAACTAACTAACTTCTTGAAACAGATCCCGTTATTTTTTGTTCCTATTATTTGAGAGACCAATAAAAAATCCCACCCTCCTCCTTTAAAATGTAATTTTTTTAAACAAACATTTATTTTCATGCCCACATCTTTATAATACAGAAAAATGGTAATCCTGGGCCAGATGAGAAGACTGTCTCTTCTCTGACACTGCCTGCCAGCCCCTGAACAGGGAGAACAGGAACAGGGTGGCTTGCAGGACACTGCTGGTCCAGCTGCCTAACTTTCAACAATCTGTAGTTTATGCATTGTTTGAGCCAGTGATTCTCTGTTTTGTTTTACTGCTGTGCTTGTAGCACCAGCGCTGTTTTCTCGTATTTCAAATTCTCTATAGTTGACCTAAACGTTCATTCAAAGGACTTGAACCAAACCTACAAACTCTGCATATGCCTGCAGTACCTCCTTGTGCAAGGAAAGGGGATGGGTTCAATTAAGCCTGAGACAGTGAATTATGTGAAACAGGATCCTTTGAAAACGTTCTCTCCCACTCTCCTGTTCTATCACCGTCTCTTCCAGCTCTAACAAGCAGCAGTTTGTAGGACACTCCTAGGGCAGATCTGAGGTTCATCTCACTGACTATCAACCCTACTTTCAAGAGCCAACATTAACACAGTAAGATCTACCAAATATACTTGCTAATATCGGAGTTTCTAGGAGAAGAACAATTTTAATGTCAGCAAAGTTGTTGGTACAGGGACATACGACTGTACCTGAGACTGTGCATTGACATTGGCCCGATTCGTGACCAACACTTTGACGACTTCTGCTTGTCCAGCGAGGGATGCTATGTGCAATGCTGTGTTTCCTTTCTGGAATTAGAGACAGTGACACTTGAAAAGGGTACAAAACCTGAGCATGAATACATAACAGTACAATCAAGAACACCTCCCACTTTAGAATATAGTATTTCTTGCAACAAAATACTCTTAAACTGAATACTGTTAATGGGTGTGTTATTCTAGAAGACATGGCATGGACAGAAACCAAAACAGGAATCCACAGTTTGTTCAGGAAATCTCCTCCCTAGCAATCTGTGACATTTACTATCATCTGCTATCATTGTTTCTATTAAACAATTATTGAAACCCCACCCTAGCAGTGGAAAATGGGCAATTACTGCTGCAGCACAGTCTGTAATCACTTGGCCAACACCTTGTGCACAGGCCAGCAGCGTGAACAAGGGAACAAGCAGATAGGCCTGACTGACCTTTGTGGCCGCATCCACACTGGCACCTCGCTGGATGAGCTCAGAGACAACTTCTACGTGCCCTTCTTTGGAAGCGAGATGGAGAGCATTCAACCCATTCTGATTTAAAAAAGGAAGGGGAAAAAGAAAAGCAATTAGAGGGATTACCAAAGGTTTTCCAGTTTACCAAGCAAAGAGGAGACAAATTATTATTATCCCACTGAGAGGACTGCTTACAAAAAGCTACACTTAGGTAAACTTTACAAGAGCTAGATTATAAGGACAGAGTAAGAATTAAGTCAAGATATACTGGCTCTGGGGTCTCAAGCTCTGTGTACTGTTCCATGATCTAATGCAATACAAACAGAATGAAAGATAAGGTTGAATAGCACATTCTCCAAGTGCAAGTGAAATGGTGTCTGAGTAAAGGGTTAAAATAAAAAGTTTTCATTGGGTAAGATATGTAAACATGGTTCATCAAAACCCACAAAGTTATCTTTGACATGAAGTTCAAATATAAAGAGAAATTTGAGCAACAGTGAGAAAGGTATTTATCCAGAAAATTTGACCAAAATATTTTTCAACCTGATTTGAAATGTTGATGTCCACTCCATTTTTTAAGTAGTCAAGAGCTTTTTCCAAGTTGCCAGCTCGAGCTGCTCTCAGGTAACTTGCATTTGTGTCAGACTACAAGAAAAAAAGAAAAGTCGCATTAGAAATTAAGGCACAGTATAAAACCACATTTTGGTGGCAAAGGAATTATTAATGATACAACATATTGTACATCCACTTAACTAGACACAAAGATCCCAAACCACCTTATCAAATGTGGGTCAAATTCTGAGCAGGCAGCACGAGGCTCGACTTCACTCATGAACATGAATTATGGAGCACTGTCTCACACGCAAGGCCAGCAGCCAGGGACACATCTGGCACCCAGCATGGCACACAAACAAAGGGAAGCTCAGCACTAGCCTGCATGGAAACCACGCTGCTCTTTCCAAAGGTGCCACACCACTTTCAGTGTCCAAGCTGAACAGAGCTGACCAGTGCTGTGAGAACTAACATGAGAGATTTAAAAAAAAAATCAGAATACTCAACCTTGAAGGACTGGATTAGTGGAATTAAAAACCCCATAGTGCTACAAATGAACACATTTCAAAATCTCATGTCTGCTAACATTTTGGTTTATTTTCTCCATTCTTCATTTTATAGTACATTTTATTGACAACATCTGTCTACATTCAATGAAGAAGCCAGAAATCTCTAGGTACAGTGCCATTACATAAACTGCATTTTCCTTTTTGTCAGACTTCGCATTAAAGATAGCTATGGAAATTTACTTCATGATGACTTCAGCTTTGAACGTAAGGACAGCAGAAATGTTGGTTAAGTCAGGAAGGAATCACTGAGAGCAAGTCCCATCCCCAGAGGGTTTTAACAAGTTATGCAAATATCCACGGAGGACAGTTTAGATAATGCTGATCCTGCCTTGGAGCAAATGGAATGAACTGGGTTAGCTTTCAAGAGGGACAAATCACATAATCTTTGATTTTATCTGTGCCACAGCTTTCCCTGGCATGTTGGGCAGTCAACACATTTTTTGTGCCCTCTTCTAGATTGGTATAGCAGGAATTGTCTGGGTTCTTTCACTCTCAGTATCATTTCATCCCAGGCTTACATCATTGCAGCTACCAGTGCATTGTAATCTTTTCACATTTCGGAAAGAGTGCAACAACTACCTTTAGACTAAACAATAAAGGTTGTGAGTGCTAAGAGGAATACAAAGCACCCTGGCACCAAAGCTCAGTTACTTATCTGTTGCTCAAATATAAATATATACATTTTAATTCCAAATTTCTGGATTGCTGTAGAGTTTTCTCCTCTCCTGTCGATACAGCCACTGCAAACTGGATGTTGTGTTCAAGCATTGCTCCAAGCCCATGGGGAGCCATTTTCATGTGCAGGATGAAGCAATCTTGGGCTCGACAACACCGAAATGGTAAGTGTGTAGGAAATCTGTTTTTCTCCTTGTACCCATACAAGCTACAAGACCATTTCACCAGTACTTCCACTACAACAAGATCTCACTTCTACGAAGAGGACCATTACTTACGAACCAATACTTATGAACTCCCTGTTTTCTCCTGAGTTTTGCACACTTGGTATTCCACTTTGCAGTGACAAGTCACCAGCTTACATTCTTCCCTGCTCTTTATCGCTCTTTTCCAAGCATGCCACACTGATCATCACAAACCAGCTTCTGCAACGTCCTTCCAACAAAACAGCCCCCAAATACTGGTGTTTGGTTAAGCTTCACCAAAAATAAGGTGCTGCTGCAAAGCACACGGTCATAACTGTAAAGACCATGGGGAAGAAGAGCTGCCTTGAGAGCTGCTTTCATTTGGGAGATCATCTGAATTGTGCAATGCAGATTATTACAGGAGACAGGTCATATTCTCAGTGCTTAGCAACAGCAGTCACTGGGGTAAAAAACAGGTCAGCATTTTATCAGCATTACTAAAGGTATGAGGGAGGACTCAATAGAGCGGGAGCCTTTTTGTCAGAGGGCAATGGCATCTCTGTTTGGCACAGTCAGCAGGGGGACAGAATTAACATCAGCTGTTTACAGCTGCTCCTGGGTGGGGAAGGGATGTGCCAGAGCAGCTCGCTCTGGAAAATCAGATTCCGCCAGGCGCATTAATACACACCAGACAAGGAACGCTGCTCGTCCGCAGACACATCCTAATCCAATCTGCTCAAACAAAATGCAGGGGGAGAGGCACAAGGAGCAATAAATAGCTGATAATCACGTTAATCACTAACTACAGTTTCACTGTGGAGGGAGAGCAATGTCTGTGTCTTTTACAGAGTTGGGCATGACTTTTGGACTTAAGGATTCTTGGAAGACTTAAGGACTCTTGGAAGCACTTGTTCACTAACAGGAGGAACGATAAAGTTCAGGTCACAGTCCCAGCCTTGAGGCAAAATAAAAATGTCTCAAACCAAGCTATCTCAGGTGCTGCTAAGTGGTGCACAAATCCACTCCTGAAATCCCTCAAGCTAACAGCAAGTCCTCCTTTGCTAGCCATCCCTCAAAACTCACTCCAAAACAGCTAAAAGTGTCCAGACACGCCACTGACACCGGCAGCCAGGCTGCCATCCGAGCAGTGGGGTCAGTGTGGTGCTGGGCCCAGCATCCCACTCACCTTTCAGCCTGGACTCCTAGTGCTCAAGCACAAGGGCACTGTGCAAGAAAAGCAGCACTGACACATGCAGGCATGACACCAGCAACTGGGAAGCACTCAGAGAAGCTGCCTTTAACAGCACACTGGCGATGACCCAAACCCTCCCTCGGTTCAGCTGGTCTGAGCTGGCACTTCCAGTTTCCACCTTACTGGTTTCCAGTTACTTGAACGTGATGTGAGCCAATGTGTGAAAGTGCATGAACTGCCTTAGCAGCCAGAGTGGAACACATCCCTGTGCTTTAAGAAAGGGGAAAACCTTTTTTTTCTGGCCTTGGCTGAAGGTCCAAAGCCCTCAGATGGGGTTAGCTCACCCATTCTGGGCCACCATGCACAGGAGCTTTGAGATTTGCACAGAGGGGTAACAGACTGAGGGTGTACAATTATGCAAGAAGCTCAGCAGGGTTTCTGGGATTCTCTCCATCCATTTCCACCTCTGCCATAAGCAGAAACAAGCAGTAACACTAGAGGGAAAACAGGGACAACATTGTTGGAAACCAAAAGCAGTTTCAGCCTCTCTAAAAGCAGCATTGCCATGGCATGACTTCAGACCTGCTCAGATAGAGGAGAGACTTTCAAGCCACCTTCTGCCCTGCAAAATGTCTTGAGTACCCCTGCTAAGGGGTAAACTTCCAAAATCAGGAGAACCAATGAACACTCTCCATCCAAAACCAAAGGAATTGATCAAAAACATCAATCCACAACTTTTATGTTTCTGAACCCAAAATTTCCCAACTTTACATTTGTATTTTAAGCCTAAATTTGTTGGGTTTGGTTCTTTGTTTTTAAATAGCTCAGTAGAATAGAAAAACGTTATTTGCAATTGGCACTGTTTTGTTCAAAAAAGAGCATCTTGGAGTCCCTGCTAGAGCCTGTAAATTGCCTCAGCGTTACAGTCAGAAACAGCACCAGAGCTAGGCTCAAATCACTGGAGGATTTTAAAGATCAATGAAGTGTAAGAATAATGTTAATAATTATTTTTCTGGATTGCCATCATTCCTGGAAGCCCATCTCAAAGACTGATAAAGGACCTGCTATATGAAGTGCATTAACAGCCACAGTAGGGGGGAAAAGGGTTTTGGGTTTCCAGCCATCGCCCAGGACACCCATGTGCTCCTCTCTGTGGGCAGTTCTTCTCCACATGCCCATTGTCACCTTCCAAACCAGCTGGTGTTGGAAAATAAGAACCCCACACAGACATAGGCACTCTGTCTACAGGACATTCCCCCACCAGACCCAATGCCTTTATTCTTCAATACTAATTAAACTTCAATATTCCTGAGAAGCATTCTGGATGCTTGCAGCCTGTTCAGATCCCTTTCTCTTCTTTTGTAATCAATCCAAATACGAAATGAAGATGAAAATTGGCTTTTGATTCTCCGTGGTCTTAACAAATATCAAGAGAACAACAGGCATGGGACATACATCAAAGCACCCTGAATCTTAGATGCTCTTGCAGTCAGCCACAAAGATTGAAGCCCTTCCTGTGCATTTGCACTGGATCCCTGTTGTCAGGCTGTGTCCCCAAAGCCTTTCCCTGCTCCCTCATGGGCTTCCTGTGGCTACTACCTTTTCAAATTCTAGATGCAGATTAAAATTAAAAATCAAGATTCTTACAAGTGTTTTAATTCTTGGAGAGACAAACTTCAGATCCCGTGCACAGCATTTAGCTCTGGAATGGTTATTCAGAGAGTATTTAATAAACAGTGGGTTTATGGGAGTACCAGTACTGATGAATACATAAAATCAAGCTTTTTCTTCACAGATGGAATGATTTCTCCCCTCTCTCCCCATACTTTCTTGGAAGAAAAAGGGACTGTTTCTAGTTTTAAGAAATGTGCAAATGCAGATGACTGGCTACTGAAGGCAGGTTTTATGCAATGTGTATTTCTTTTAGATTTGTGTATTTCCCTTTAACGTATGATGCTATAAAAAAACCCCTTCTCTAATGTACAGCAGGCTGATGAGCTTGCAGACTGCAGGCTGCCTGCAGCACACAACAGTTTTCCAGTCTGGAGCTCATTTTCAACAGCCTTCGTCCCAGGGACATCTCAGGAAAGGGCTGAGGCTGAATAAGCTGCGCTGGCAGCAGCACTCTGTTTGCCAACCCTTCTTTACCTTATGGTCCCCTAGTTCCACCACAAGATGAAGACTCTGTGGTGCACAGGGACCTGAGAACTGCTTCCCCATTTTGAGGAAAAGCTACAACAGTTTAAAATATTTCTATTGCAGCAAAGACTAACTCCTAAGTCACTTGGATATTACCTTAAGCCTCCAGAAAATGCTGATGCTGACTCACGCTAGCAAATACATATTCACTCTTTTTCTTCAAGTGCTTCCAGCGAAGTAAGAGACTATTTATCATGGCTAAAGATGAAAACTATTAGAAAATTTGCACTGACTGTCAATCCAGGGTCTGGCCCGTTTTTCCACTGCACTACAGAGGGTCCCTTAAGAAAACAGAGAATACCTATTATTGAGTGAACCCTTGAAAGTGCAAAGCCATTATTTTTAACGTGCACAGGCCTCCTCCCATATTGGTGGTATTTTATTATGCTCATCTCTCTTTCCTTTGTGTTCTGCTTACAGTGGCCTCTTTTTCAGATTAAAAATCCAGTCTTTTTCACATTGGGAGCAGGGTTTTGTTTTTCACTCCATCTTTAACAGTAGCTGTTGTGAAGGGAAACCCCCAGCAGGTTCCCATTGTGCCAGAGCAGGATGCATTCTGGCTTGAGTCCCAACAAAAAGATGCTAACCATGCCTAACATTTGTTGTGGGGAGAGGCAATGACCTCATTTTAAGGGATGAACTTATGTTACTTCCATTTGGAAATGTGCTCAACAAAGAGAGTCTTACAGCAGCATGAGGTGATCTGAGGAAATGGGTGATAACATTTTTGCTTATTTTTGATAATAGTGGGCTTACTGCAGCCACTGGCAATTTTTCTGCAGGAAAGCTTAACTCTGATGGGCACTAAGCATGACGCTGGAAATGGGAGGACCTTGGCATTGCTTAGATTTTGCTCCTATGCTAATTTAGAATTTTCCTCCAAGCAAATGTGTTACCCTCACTTGGTAAGCAACAAAATTTTATTCCAAATAAACTACAGCAGCCAATTAACAGCAGTGTCTGAACCACATGAAATAAACCAGCCACATCACTGTCATGGGGAGACTCTTCATCTGTCCTCCAAGAGGCTCTAATCCTTTGTATCTCCCTGCTACCTTTTAACTAAACCACTATTAAAATTTTCCAATTGTATCTTCTTTATTAGAAAGGGGGCTGATTGCACTGGATGAATGATGTTCTCTGTGCAAACAAATACTCATGCTTTACATCCCATACTACCGTATGCATTTCTTCTGATAAGGATGTACCAGCCTGGGGCCAATTGCTATCATCCTCAGCTGTGCTGTTAATTACCCTTCAGAGACATGCTTTGGGGATCACAGCCCGAAACACCACCTCAGGGCGGCAGGAAAAGCTCCACTCCTAGTGCCTGACAATTCAGAGGACGCATCTTTTGGCTAGGGAAGGCCAGCTGTTTTGAACATGATTGCAAAAGAGAAACAATATAATTACTAATCAAAACCCAAACGAATCCCTCTAATTGTTTGCCCTATCACACAATTTAATCATCAACTTTCTTTGATCATATTATTGTATTGAGCAGGATAAAGCAGCCAAAGATATGATGCTATTTGGAATGTCCCCATAAAGGGCCCTATTCCAACACGATAACTTCAGTATGTTTTCCACACGCTAAAAACCATGCTGGTTTTAGGCTGTGCAAAACTTTCTTCATGGTCTACCCTCGTGGAAACTAAAACTTCTTGTATTTCTGCAAAATTTGCATGTGAATCTATAATCGACTGCATTTTCAACAAGTGAGGATCAATCCCTGTACAGCAGTCAATCTTATCATGCTTGTAGAGAAAAATGAAACATCTCCTGAAATGTTTGAATGAAACATTAAAGCAGTTCAAAACAAGAGCAGAAAACTCACTTTAGGTGCAGCTCCTTCCTTCTAGAAATCTTTGGCCAAACCAGGAAAACAATCATGAAAACAAGTAAGCCTCTTTCCTTGCCAGACCACAAGACAAAGTGCAGGTTTAGTATGAACCATTTTCAAGATCACTTGCACCACTCGACCTCTTGGAGTCTGTCTTGGCAAAATGCTGAATATGCGCCCCGTTCCCATGAAAAATGAACCACTTGTAGTGGAAGGTGGTTCAAAAGGACCCACAGCCAGAGATGTCAAGGCTGGTACATCCAAGAACGTTTCACAGCTTCCAGTAAAGAAGGTGTTTGTGGCTGCCCTTAACAGCACAGAGAGGTCTAGAGCACATTGTTTGCTTGCAGTGACAAACGCCTGCTGTGGAGCTGTGATGCAGCTTGCTCACTGTGTAAGTTGCTTAGACTTTGTGCATGCAGCCTTCTTCAGTCAGTCCTGTGACTTGTGACACCACTAATCCCGCCTGGGTGTCTTTAAATGCCTGAATGACTGCTTCCTAAGAAAGCTCAAGCACGAGATAGAAAGGAAAACCAGCTGCTATTGTTTTGATTCTCTACGAATAGCAAAGGGGGTTGTGATTTCCAAGGCACAAAAGACACAGAGCTATGGCAAACTCTTGCCTAACATTCACATTTAATATCTGTAATATGTTGAACATAATATCCAAGTTGAAAATGCCCCTAAAGATGTCATCTCTACTTTATTTACTTGCCAACATAGATACTCAACAAATACAGAATAACTTAACTGCAATTCTATACAAAATTATGATCTGACAACCCAACCAAAACCATCTGAACTGAGACCAAACAGAGACACAGTTCAGACAGGAGGTGAGGGTCTACACTATTTCCGTACACTTTGCCCATTTGCACAGATGAAGTTTTGAGATTTTTGAAACACAGGTTTCACGTGCCAGCTTCACCTGAAGAATTTATGAAAACAATTACTGGTATGAATGTATTAAATTAGTAACACCAAAAGCAAGATCGAGGACTACAAAAATCAATGTACATCTGCAAAACACAGACAAGCTTTCTAAATATGCAAGAACAACAAAGTACAAGAATAATTTTAATGGGAAAACAACATAGAAGTGTATAAGAAGACTGTAAAAGTCTTTAATACTGACTTTTCAGCTATCAGACTGCTGGATGAAAAGACAAATGACAAGGTAAATTGGGACACACTGTTGAAGACCCTAAAACTGGCAAAATCCCTGGTTTCACCAGTGAATCACTGTACTCCATGACAAGTGACAACCAGGGTAAGAACCAGGCCCTTTGTGACCAACTCACATGTATAGGCAATGAAAAGGATCTGATGCATTAAAAGGCAAAAGATTTGGGCATTTCAAATTCAAGACTCATTCTCCAGGCTGAAGGTCTCAGCTGCTAGAAGTTTATTTCAAACTCTGGGAAGAAACTTCTGAACCCATAATGACTCATCTCTCACTCTCTTAAGTTTTCCTACCATACATTTACAAGTGAAAAATCCCTGGCTTTCATAACTGCTACCACAGTCACAAAGAGCCAGAGAAGGGCTGGATGTGCTTCGAGGGCTTCTTCTTATGTTTATATTCACCTGAAGATAATAACTCTCTCATACGTCAAGCTAGATGAGATGCCATTGATCTCCTCCCTGCTATTTTTCTCTCAGAAACTGACTATCCAATGAGCAAGGAGATAATTTCAGCACATCTCAGGCCCAAGTTTAAAGCCACTTCCATGCTAAAGTTACATTCTTCAGATCCCTGCATGAATAATACCAGCCAGTCCACCTCCTCTTCTCTTTGTGCATCTCATTTTAGAATCAGGACCCAAAAAGAAGAGGAAAAGAATTCAGCAACTCTTGTCAAAACATTTTGTAAAGGGTTTTTATTTGTCTATAATTTCAGATGGGGAAAAAAAAAAATCATATCAACCTACATGAGATAATACTGTTGATTTTAGGGAGAGAGATTTTATTTCATACCGAAATATTAACATAAATATGCTTCAATCAGATGTGGCGAAACTCAAGTCAGGGGAAGTGCAATGAACATAAATTTTCCCTAAAAATACTGTAGCAAATAAGCTATAGAAACTATAGACAAGCTACATAATCTATTAAGAGTTTTCAGTACCATGAATTCAGAAATTTCTACTTAATGCCTGCTTTTGAAGTCAACTTTCATTTAAAACCAAATTGATTCTGCCTTGGACTTTGAAATGATAACTATCATTACACTGAATGATTGTTTGATAATAACTGGTCAAGCCATTTCAGTAGTGGCAAAAATATACACAGGCACACACCAATTTACCCGGCCAGCACTGCAAACCCCACATATAATTACAGTTTAGGGTTTTTTAGGCTTAAAAGGCATTTGAATGGATAGCTTAAAGCTATCCACTAGACGTTTAATTTTTCTTTATTTTTGCAGGGGACATACAGTTTAGGATTCTTACAAGAATTACAAACCTTTATCAGTTTATGAGTGCCAGTGCATTGGTTTCCATAGCAGGGATTATGACCTGTATCAGGAGTAAAGAACCTCTTCCAATTACACACTTGGACACCTTGTTGAAGAGCTTCTATCTGGAAAACTCCACATGGCTGATGTGACAGACAGAGAACCTGAAGGGCCAGTGGAAATTATCTAAAGAGCTTTTGGGTACTAAGAGGACTCATGAGGCAAGATTTGCAACACAGCCATTAACTTGCTACCAGTGTGTTCTGCAGGGCCAGTTAGAGGCATCCCATGAGGTCTGTCGTAGCAACCTCAGGAGAGCTTGTAACATTTACAGAACCACCTGTCCTGACACCTCTTTGTAGACCTGCTGTGAAATAGATATACCCTGGTACAAGAAGAGAGAATCAATGGAACCAAGAAACCAAAGGATTCAAACATCCTCCTAGAGCCGAAGACTGACTGAGGTAATTTTGGTGGTTCAGGAGGAAAAATACCTAACTAGCACTTCCCAAGCTCATGAGGGCAATTTCACACAGGAGAGTTAACAGTCCTCAAATGCAGGAGCAGAGCAACCTGCCAGGAAACAATTTTAATCTTGGCCTGGGGATGCATGAGACCTATTGGAGAATACCATCAGGGAATACTTCAGGCTGTGCTGGCTTAGCCGTGTCCTCCTACAGGAGCTGCAATTCCCTGCTGACCACAACCTGCCATAGCTTGTTTTCCATTTCAGTCTGCTGTTGTGGATATGACCCAGTAACTCCAGGCCCATTTTGTAACCCACCACACCTCTGAAAACCACAAAGGCAATGCAGAGCAAGCCAGAGTAGATGTTAGACACACTGCTGCAAACACTGAGGAAAACGTGCCCCTTTCTCCCGGGCGTGGTGCCGTGGGACACGGCCCGCACGGAGCTGTGGGGCTGGGCACGGGAGAGCCACCGGCCTCCGCACCTCCCTGCAAGGCCTTTCCCCTCCTCTGCCATGATTCAACACTGACATTCACCGCTGTGAATCTGTGCAACGGCGTGGAAAGGTCTGTCGTAGCATTTGTTGGGGCTGTCTGGATGAAATGCATTCAGTGGCGTGCGCAGCAAACGTAAATTAGTTTACAACTGTTTTGTTCCTCACTCCACGTGTTCCAGGTTTGAGGATGAGCTCAGATTCCAATGGGAAAAGTGCTTTTTCCAGCCCAAGCACCAAAATCTGTGAGCAAAAATCAGAGCCCTGCAACTGTTATCTAAATTTAAACTCTAGTTTAAAGCTCTTAAGTCCTGTCCTAACTCTAAATACAAAATTCTATTCTAAAGCAAAAGGAGGGATCTAAATCACTGCTGGGGCAAGGGCAGGACCAGCATTTACAGGTATAAACAGATTGAAAACAGTGATGTAACAGAACAACCCGAGCTGTATGGGGTCTTTGAGATCAACAGGGGGAGAAAGAAAACACAGAGCTCAGTTTTATTCTTAGAGTGAGAGAAAATTACCAAATATACAGATAAATCACTGCAGATCAGGTGATGCCATTTTCACACAATGACTTTTCAGTTACAGAATTGAACTAGTATTTTTTTGGCTTTCAAACCATTGTGCATTAGAGAGCCAGGATTCTGCAGAACCACAATGATGAATTGATTAGCTCAGGAGAGACTTCAACTTTTTGAACAAAAATATAAACAGCAGAACTATTAAAACATTTTTCCTCACCTTGACCAGATTTGTTAATTTATTTTAATCCAAAAATTACCACTTCCTCTTAGCATCAGAATGAAATGTGTTTGAAAAACACGTAACAGTTTAATCAAATATAATGATACAATACTAATGAATTAAACTTTCTAAAGTGACCTAAAAGACTTTACTGCTACTATATTTAACAGACACAGATTTAGAACTAGTTTTCAGTGCTACCATTAAAGTGAAGATCAGTTTATCGCAGAAATAAGCTATGACCAACCACACCAGCCCTATACAGTGAATCATTTGATGACAGAATGGTCCATTACTGTACAATGTTAAAGTATCGCTCCTGAACAGCAAATTTACAGGATAAACGTGAAGTAGAGCTTGTTTCTCTCTTGCACCTCAGATACTCAGGGCAGCCTATGTAAGATTTAAGTATGTAAGGAATGAAAACAAAACTTACCATAAACATCAGCAAGGAAAAGCTTACTGAACAAATATATACTGTGCCCCTTTCCACTGCTAAACTCCATTTCAAACGCTGCTACACCTTCCCCAAACAACGTATATATGAACAGAAAGAGCACTTTCTATACAGCTTGTAATAAAGCCCTGTAAAGCAAGAGTAAATACCATTCTGGTGCAACACAGAGGGGCAGAGCATCCTGCAGACCAGCACATTGCCAATGCCACGGCTGAGGGCAGACGATTTTCAGCTCTCTCCACTCTCCAAACTGTTGCACACAGAAACCGGAGGGACTGTGTCTGTCAGGCTCTGTGCTGCTGAGGCTCATATAAAGCATCGGCAAAGATGTTTATCACCACGAAAATGGATACTATTGTGCTAAAAAACCCAGGAGAGAGTAAATAAAACTCTCGGGACTGAACAACAGAGAGTTTAATCAAGTACATAAAACATCTGAATAACGAAAGCTTCTCTTACAAAAAATTACTTCACAAAAAAATCTCCCCAGTAAATGTTTCCACAGTTTTGAAATTACTGGTGGAAATAAGCTTACGGACAAGAACATCTTCACTAGAAAACAACCAAAGTTTTCAAAGATGCTTTTTAGCAGGGAACAACATCCTGTCCTGTGCTGACAACAAGTAAACAACAACATACACATTTAAGAGAACTCACTGCAGTATTTTTCTCAGAGCACAAAGCTATTGCTGACATGGAAATTAGCTTTAAACGGCTGTGTTCTGGCATCAGTAGTATCTCTAAAAAATATTGCCACTGACTGACATTTCCACAAAGCTTGGCACTCATCAGTACTAAAAACACAAATCCACTTTCCTGGGAACCTGGTTTTTTAATTCTGCAGCAGAGTAGCCAAGAGAAGAACTGTTTTGGCTTTGCAGTTTTTAACTGATGTGAATAACCCAAGCTGTTGAAGACCCTCTGAACCTAGTTAACAGAGTATAGGGAAGTCCTTTCACAGCAGCTTCTTGAGGAATTTTTAAATCCCACAGGGAGCACCTTGAAGGTCACTGGGAGTAAGAGTGATACGGGTGCCTCCTTACAAGTCACTACTAGTACACTACCACCACTACAGCTGGCTCCTCTGGAAGTTTAATTGACCTGTGGATTGTCAGTATAAGAGGTGTATTATTTGAAAGATACACCTTAAAAGCACAGATTTTAAACTTTTTTTCTAAATACGCAAGATTGGCTAAGCGACTTCAATTGTTACAAATATTTGTGTTACTTAAGGCCTTGATCACAAGAACAAAATGTTACAAAATGTTTGTGCAACTTTAACCAGCGTCTTCTACAGAGTGTTCTGAACAGAATGCAGCCACTGGCAAGACAGAGAGAACAAATAATTGCAATATTCTATTTGACTGCCACCTCAGCCTACACCGTAATCCAGCCATCAGAAAACAAAATACACCAAACAATCCAAAACGTACCTCTGCCTACATCCAGCTTTGCCTCAAACAATCAAAGACTTAAAACACTAATACAAGAAACTCGATATGCAGATTTCACTCATTTCAGAATCCACAAATGCTTACTTGTTCTGGAAAGCATTCTCCCTCTTCCACTGCCATTTTCTGTGGCCAGATATGAAACCTGATGACTCAATTAGTTAACACTTTGGACACTGCACCATTGCTAAAAATAGCAGCCTCAGGAAGTGCTTTCTTTCTTTTTTTTCTTTTTTTTTTTTTTTGAAGGAACTAAGCACGGTCACTTGTTACACTTCCCTTGGCTGTTTAAATGGCAAAGGACAAGTGATCAGAAGACTATTAAGTTAGTAACAGAGCGTGTCCCAGGATTCCTGGCTCACTTACCATATTTGCTGCCTCCAATCATTCCCCGTGTATGTAATCATGATCTGTGGAATACCCAAAATAGCTGCAGCATCAGCTGATCAGAAAACCACTGCTGCTTGGAATCACTCATGAAACAAGCTTTTGTCATTCTGCTTATCAGCTCTTTCTAATGCAGACTACTTTGAACTATTTCTAAAGGCAACAATAACATCATTTTACACTCTGTGTGTTTTGAATACCACATATGCCTGCCTCCTACTCCGTGGTAATTTTATATTTATTCAGATTTTCTGATGACTAATTATGATAGGTTTGTGTCGCTGGTTCTAGAGGCTGTTTTCCTGAACTAAAAGGCTGTTCTCTTCGTACCTCAAGTTCCTAAACTAGAGAGATTAAAAGCAGTACCAGAGCAAAATAATTTTGCTTCAGAGGAAAGCCCAAAGAGAGGTTCCTGATTTTAGTAAAGCAGACTTCTTCCTTTTCAATGGAAGTTATCATGAGCAACAGGAATTTTCTTCATGCTTCCTTACAGTTACTTACATCAGGAGTGGCTTTAAAGCATGCCCACCTTCTGAGAAAGGAATATTGAAATCTCTTCAATTCACCACAAGCTCCTGCACAGCATGCACTGCACTTGCCTGTTAAACATCTCACCTCACACCTGTGAGCTCAGCACAGATATTCACTGGCACAGAAGAACAGCAAAGGGGAAGTGGAGGAAAAAGTAATCGAGGCCTAATATTTTGGTCAGACAAGATAGGCCTAACGTCTCATTTGTTGATGAAAGGAAATAAGCTGTATGTAAAATACTACTGGGATAATTTAAGTTTTCCAGAAATACATCTCCATGTTTGCATCAACCAGAGCCCAGCCACAAGGCAGGAGCTCTGTGCTCTTGAGCTTAAACACAGAACTTGTTGCCAATTATCTATGTAGACATCTCTGTATTCAGAAGGTGCAAAATTTGAGGCCCTGGTGCACAAGCCATGCACTCAGGTGGATCTGGCTTGAAAATACTTCATTAGTGTCACCGATGATGCATTCTATTAACAATCACCCTGTGCTCCTGCACATTTTTGCTGATGGCATTATAGCATCCATGACTAAGACCCACTTCTGCCACTGACTAAATACAGAGAAGCCAACAGCTGTCTGCAGGGTGGAGGAACCTCCTACCTTGATTTAAGTACAAAAGGATGACCAAGCCAGTTTAAATGAATTTACCTCATTGACATATCTGCACAGAGCTCCCTGTGGCAGAGATTTCAATCACTACCCCACAGCTACCTCAGCAATGCTGTTACTGCAAGCCACCACAACAAAACAAAGTATCCTGTACACTCAATTTCTAAAACTGAACAATTTAGCATTACTATTAGTTTTGAGAATGTTAATTTCAAAACAATAAATGCAAACATCCCAGTTCTAGAAACCCAAGATCACAGGGTTACTATCCCGTGTCTGAATTTTTGTTTCTAGCCAAAGAGAAGCTGGCTCTGAATAAAATCCAGGTACCTAGATACCTTTCTTCTGCCTTCGAAAAGGCGCTTGAGAACAAGGAGAAAGGAAATATGATTTCTGTAAGGGGATTGTTGGGGTTTTAGGAGCTCTCCTGGTTTTTTGGTTTTTTTCTGTTAAAGGAATTTCCCCCCATACATGTTGCTAGGGGAACAAATGGCTGGGTACTTCAGAAAAACAAAAGAGCTGGCTACTTTTTTGTTTCACCTGGGTGTGTACTCAGTAAGTCTCTGGCGTTTGGACAGAGAGGGAGTCTGCTTTCTTCGGCTGCTTTTTTTTCTGCTGGAGAAGCCCCGGGATCCCCAGCCCGCCTTCCCTGCCCCACTGGGAGCTGGGCCGTGGCCGCCCTGCCCCACTGCTTCGAGCCTTCGCTGCGTTGTAGCCGTGCTCGCCCTGCCTGCCCCAACCCCGGGGGGTTCCCCGTTTGGATGCATCGCATCTGCCACCCGGGATTTGTGCTCATCCCTGCCGCTCCAGCCTGCTGTTCCCGAGGGTCCGGCCAGACACCGGGATCGGCTGCCCAGGGGTTTGTGAAGCCTTTGTTCCATCCCTTCCCGGGATCCCAGGGCACCGGTGCCGCGTGCTCCCCGAGCTCGCTCCGGAGCGCCCCCTGCAGCCGCGGGGGAACCATCGCACCTGCCCTGCTCACCGGGAGCCGCCAGCGCCCCTGCCGGCTGCGAGCGGAACTGCACCCGAGGGGAAAGGGCCTGACAGCCGAGAGGGCTGGCACTGGGTTTGTGATTGTTCGCTGTTACTGCCATAGTTATTGCTGTTTGTTTGACTGGTTATACACATATAGATATATCATAGTAAAGAACTGTTATTCCTATTTCCCACATCTTTGCCTAAAAGCCCCTTGATTTCAAAATTATAATAACTCGGAGGGAAGGGGGTTGCATCTGCCATTCCAAGGGAGGCTTCTGCCTTCCTTAGCAGACACCTGTCTTTCAAACCAAGACAGGGATTCAAGGGAATCACACGAAGTTTAAAACTTGTCACATAGCTCTCTTTTGTAGGCGAAAGGATTAAACTGGGCAGTTTTATGGAAACTGACAATTCCCTGCAGAAGAGCAAGCCCACTGTGGGGTGGTGCCCCACGCCCCCGGACTGCAGCCTCCTGGCACGGGCTGTTGACACAGAACTGCCAATCCCGAAGCCAAGCTGGCAGTGGAGAAACAACGTTTTTAGGGACAAGGATTCTCTGCTGTTTTACTGGTGGGCCATCCCCCTGTCCCTCAGGCAGCCCAGGGCCATGGCCAGTGCCAGCACGGTCTGGGTGCCAGCCTGCTCCCTCCAGGAGCGCCCCGACACCGCTCTCCCCACACACTGCCTGCTCATTTATTCTGCTACAGCTACTGTGCTTTTCCACTTGCCGGCTCTTGGCCTTTGGAGCTCACGTCAGTGACACCAGTGATGTCTGACACCAGTGGATGACTGACCCAGGCCACTGCCTATTAACCTCCACAAAACCGGCCTGGTTCAGGCTGTGACATTCCCACAAGAGAAGTTGTCCAATTCTCTCTCCATTAATTTTAAAAGAGCGACGTTCAGAATTACAAAAGAAAAGCACAAAGAAAAATTAAAATCTGCCAGCACCAAAAATTCATCTCAGCACATTCATCCATCAATTCAGCTCTGATTACTGACTGCCATAAATCATAGTGACACTGTATTTTTTTTTTTTAACCTTGTGAATCAGTTTTAGAGCATTCAGTATGATTTCTCACATGCATGCTATTAACAAAGGGTAATAACAGAAAGGCTCAATACTAACGGCAAAATCAATTTCTTATAGATTTTGGGTAAAATTTCCAGGATCCTTTTATTACTTTGCATTGTGAATTACATGATCTGCAAATTCCAACAGTAATTCTTAGCTTGGGAGAAAGAAAGGGCCTTGGATACAATCCTGTAATGAGTAGATATGCAAGGAAAAAAACATCTCAACAATCAATCTCCTCCCCTCTTTGAAAAAGAAAAAAAGCAACAAAACCCCTTTACAATCTCATTAAAATGGCAGATTTGGTACAGATGGAGAATTCTTTTAAACAGAATAGTGGAAATGTCCTTTTACATTATCACTACGCTGCTCCTCGACCAGATGGAGTGCTTATGATTACTGGCTTGGAAGCGACGTGCAAACAAAGCAACACATGGCAGAATTTAGCAAAAAGAAAAACAGGGTTTGACATGAGATGCAAAACAATATAAATAACTCTCCAAGAAAGGGAAAGGCAAGCTGAAATAGTTGAAACCATAATCTGGAGTTACTGGTCCAGATTTTGCAAAGAGAAAGAATTTTTTTTTTTCCCTGAAACTTCAGACAGTTCAGAAAGATCAAGAGTCAGCTTTAGAACAGGAGTTCTAAAGACACAGACCCCTGTGCATGGCTAACAGGCTTTTACAAAGCTACTATCAAGATAACATTTGCTTAAATTTACATTACATTTACTCATTTATCCTTTAACTGTTGAAATTGCGGGCACAGAGAATGCGCAGCCACAGGAACAAAATTCAGAGAATTCAGAGTTATAAGGTGCCAAAAGGATCTGTGTGAATTGTGTATTACTTTTTTTTAAGTGTCTGTTCAACCACCATCCATTACGTTTGCTATACTGCCATTCAAATTACGCCAGCTCAGATCATCTGCTAGAACATACACAGAATTAGAATTCTATAGCCAGAAGCATATGTTCTCTCTCAATAATGAAAAAAAAATTAAACATAAAATGAGGATAGGAAAACAATACTCCAAATATTAAATAAGTTGAAGTCACCCAGCACAATATTTTTTTCCCAAAAATGTGCCGTATGTTCCTGTGTCGTCTATTGCTCTTGAATAGAAAGGATCTACCAAATCTGTAAATCCTTTAGTTAACTTTTTTCCTTTACTTTGACAAGGCTATCAGCTATCACACAGAACGAAAACCAGTAAATTCCGTAACTTCTGTTACAAGATAGTTAAAATCTCTCTTTAAAGGCTTTCCAAATGAGTGAACAGGCAGCCTATGGTCTCACCCTATTCTTCTTCAGCAGCACATAAGATCAAACCTCAAAGACTGCAATGCAATCACTTTTAAAGGACAGCCTGCAGTAATTTTTCAGAAGTCTCCAAACCCTTCCAAACAGCACACCTCGAAGCCAGCCCTGCTGTGACCTGTGAAATTCAGCCCTTTACAGATACTCAAAAAGCTGCAGAAGACACACTGAGGCACTGCAGTGTTTACTCTGCCAGGGCCCGCAGCAGCTCCTGTTCCCTCACTCCCAGCACTCCCCAGTAAACGCCTGTATTTTTAACAGCAAGGCAAAGGGCTCTTGGGATGAGGAACTAAAATAAATGATACACGCAAAGTATGAGTGGTATGCCCACAGCATCTAATCCACAAATCCGCTTCAAGTTCCTGTTCTTAACCCTGTATTGTCCCCTTAAGATATCAGAGTAGATTAAATGTTTCCAGTCTGCCCTGCTCGTCAACTCCCACTTTCTGAAAGAGCCCTTTTTGTTTCATTTTCATCCATCAGCTGTGGTTTTCATGCCCAAGTTCTAAAGCCCCTTTAAATTCCAGTGACCCTCGGACTAAAACATAACCCCGTGCGCTGGGAATAGGAAAAACTGTGACCAACTGGAATAAAAACTGTTAGCTAAACCCAAAAAAAGGGACCAGAAGTCAAATCACGGCTTCCACCACTGAGACTTCAGCAATTTCTCTTCCCCCATCAACACATTGCCTCAACATGGAAAAGCATCTTCCACCTTGCATTGTAGAGAAATGTGATTTTGCAAAACCACTGCCACAGTATCACAGAAATCCCACAATCAGCTGCTGTGTGAAAATAGAGGTTAAGATAATACTTATCAAGGCAACTTCTTGCTGTCAAGACCACTCTACACTCTTCAGATCACAAAGAACTAAAGGGAGCAGCAGAGCTTCATTATATCATCCTGTAAGCATCAAGAGAAGCAGCTCCAGCGAAGCCAACTAAAAGCCCTTGGCTTTATTAAGATTTCTTTCCCTCCCACTGATCACCCTAGAGGACATCCATGTCATTGATTTGCTCTGGACAGCACCTTTGGAAAATACCGAGGTAATAAAGCTGCAAACTGGAAGAAGTGTTTACACAAGCATTGTGATGTCACCTGATTGACTCCCGAGCAAATTGACTTGACACTATCATGCTTGAAAAACAACCAGTAAAAGCCAATTAGGAAGGCAAGAAACAAAAGGCAGAGACTCCAGGCAGCCTTGTGTTTAGTCAAACCACAAACCTCACATGAACTCTCGTGGAGATGAGGAGAAGAGCAAGGGCAAAGATCTATATATGGAAAGCACAAGGAGACATGGTATCAGATCTTCCTATATCATCTTGAAGCATTGCTGATGTTTGCAATTTCTCTGCTGATTAATCAGATGGCTTGTTGCATGCCGTGCATCTTGTTCCAAGCCATACTGAGAACTGGGATTTTGTACAGACTCAGAGCAGCACCTGCCTTGCTCCTTCTCTGGCATACCTCACCGACGCATAGGTTTCCAGAAAGTAAAGATTCCTTGGATATGAACAGTAGACCTCAGGATTTTCTCTAAATATAGAACTTCTGTTTGTTAACAGAACATAACACTGGTGCACTTGTGAAATTGGTGATCTCCATAGGCATGTGAACACACAGATGGGCACATAAAAATCACATGCAAACCTTATTATTTCACCACAGCACAAGAAAACAATGAACAGAGGTAACTTTTTAATTTTTTTAAGAATATACAAAAAACCTAGTTGAAAGTGTTAGAGGAATGTTACACAAAATATACCATCCATTTGTATATGGCATCCATGTGACAAGAAGTTGGCTCAGGCTCACTTAGTCTGGATCGTATTTCTAGCAATTTTCAATATTCCATGACTGCTAGGAGCAAAGAATTAATCATTAAGATTCATGGTGACAACAGCAAAGTATTTCATCCTGAAGTTAAGCACCAGAAATGTGACCACTGGCAAATTAGCCCTTCCAAACACTCTGTCTCTCTGTTGTCTATCTTTTAGGCTCATTCAGAACATTACCATGATATGAAGCCGCCAAACTGCCAGATGGCTTCAAAATGTTCAGACATGACTTCTGCACAGAAAAAGAAATTTCTATCATGTAGTATGTTCCAAAAGCAGCAATTTTTTGGGATACTGACAATTGAGTGTCTACAAGACCTTGGCCAAAAAAAGCCCCAACTCATTATTAAGATATTTGACCATGCAGCTTGATCCTGTTCATTCCTCAAGGACCACCTAAAGGAATAATTCAAATGAAAACAGAAGGAGGCTTCATTAAGAGAGAAATACAGCAACAATAGACAAGTGCATCTGCTCAGCACAGGCACATGAAGGTGTCCAACACCCTGGGAAATGAGCACAACTGAGCACAGCTCTCATTTAGTGGCTAAGTTTCATTTCTAGATGGTGTTCATCTAGGGTAGTATTCAATAAAAGAAAAACAGAAACACTAAACTAACTGTAACTAATCCCATGAGTCCATTCTCAAATGCAGTGGAGACAATTCAGTAGAGCAATATTATGACCAATGCTTTTGAACGACATTTAGCCTGTTAATCCAATAAACAGACTATGGCCACATGATTACACTGTAAAAATGTGTGCAGACACAAGGTAGAACTTTCATGAGAAGACTAACATGAGAATAGCTTGCCTAGGATTTCTAATATGTGCAGAGTTAGATTAAAAAATAGAATAAAAATAAGAAATTGGAAGGAAAAGAACAAAGACAATTATGGATGAAGGTAGACAAAGGGAGTTCTTGAAACCACACCTACCCCTATTTCCAGTGATTCTATGACTTACTGGGGAGTCTGAGCCCCTCTGCAGGCAAGCCACACTCAGGGTCAGTCACAGTGGGAGATGCCACTGAACAGAAGTCCCTGGGCAGGTAAAATCCACCTGAGCCCTGCCCCCAGACACTGCATGGGAGAACACGCTGCTCTCACAGGCCCTCAGTGCTGTTTTCCAGGGCTCCGTCAGGACTGAGGGACCTCTCAGCCTTTACCAGCCAGCATTTCAAAGCACTCTAAAATTTCTTCAAATTACACTTTGGAAGGACTTTCCAGGAAAACTGCAAGTTTAAAATTTCTCATAATTGTTACAAAGATGCAAACCCAAGATGTTACAATGCAACGAACCCAAAGAAAATTAGGTGAATGTAACTGTGGTTCAATTCAGCATCACTCAAAAGTTATCCCTAAGTCTCAGTATTAACACAGCCCAACTGCCAGGACACAAACTAGTCACCAATAGCCAAAAGACTGCTGTAGAGCAACCACTCACAGTTATATGGTGCTGTTCCCAGTTAAAAAATTAACCAGTATATGTGGTGCAGAATGACTAAAATCTAGTTTTACCCTCCACTAAGTTCTCTGGTCAATAGGCTCCTCCTTTCCTAAGGCACTATTATTTTCTAAGAAAGTGTGAACCAAGGGGAAAGCACCAGGAGTTACACAGTCTGAAGTGCACTGTTGCCCTTAAACACAGTCACAGCAAAATCTCAAATTATTTCTGAACCTTCACTCTGAGCTCTCCAGTTACACAAAATCAAGGCATGGACAATTTATAAAGCAATACAGATAAACTCACTGAATTTTCAGCTTCTTACAGGGTTAGTGTTCTGATCAGGTACAAAGTGGGTTTTCTCTCAGAAACCCCACACTGAAATGTCTGGGGAACAAATACAAGCAACTTCCACAACCTTTTCCTCCCAAATATTATGGTAGGGCAGTATCACTGGACTTCTATTGCCTCAACTTTGCTATTGCAACAGGGCCAACACTGTGAACAGAGCTTTCCAAGAACACTGGGAGCATTCAGATGTAATAACCTCAAGATGCCTTAGACCAGGAAGCAGTAAACATTCTTGTGCATTGGGGTTATGCAGGAATTTCCCCAAAAGAGAGGAAAAGCAGTAAAATGAATAAAAAAGTGACCTCATCAAGATCATTTCTGACATGCTGCTGGGGACGGGGACAGCTGTGCAAACTGCATTCCAAACAGGACTTCTATTTGTCAGCACAGATGTATAAAAACGTCTCTCAGTTGTCACTGGAGTGCTGGCAGCTTGGCTAAATACTAATGCTGTCCCTGGAGTGCTGCTACTGATTTTGTGTGCATCACACACGAGAGCCTGGCCACAGCTAAGATGCTTTCTGAAGTTGCATTAGAACTACAAAAGAAGTGAAAAGGGCAGCTTCAGAGACTGCATCAATCCTCATATGGCTCCCCAGGAATTATGGATGGGAGGGCGAGAGGAAACTGCAGAATACATAACTCCTGATGTTAGGCTGAGCCTTCCAGATGCACAGGAATTCAACATCGGATTATAGTCAGGTGTAGTGCAATACTTTCCAGCTACACTGCAGGTATATCAAGCTACAAAAACCCCCCTTTAATTTACAGTCAAGCAGTTCTCCTAGTTCAGAAATGTAGGGTTCCTTTTCCTATCTGTACGGAGAAATACAAGGGTCACAACTATCAGAGATCTTCATAAAGGAGATCTGTAGCTCTCTTTGCACTGCTCTAACTCCCATGCATCACACTCCACATCTAGTAGTCATGCTGTTCTTATCAAAATGTATTTCGAACCACATAAGGTTAGAATAATACTGGGTTTTTCTCAGTGCTACATCAATGAAACAGATTCATGAAGCTTCTGATGCCTGATTTCACATCAAACATTTTGAGCAGATGCAGAAATACACCTTGGAATGACCGCATGAATAATGCGGTCAATTACAACAGCACACATGGCCATAATCCCTTTCTTTCTAACCTGCTTACTTAGCACTGCATTTCTTTTCCTTGGGAGAACCTTCAAGCCCATAGCTATTATTGTAGCTAGCTCTCACGTTTCCTTTCTGTGAACTATTATTTTTTTATCTGATGTTAAATAGCTTTCACAGGGCTTCTAAAATTACTGTTCAGCAGTAGTATTTCTTATATCTGTATTACCTCCACGATGCTTCATGAGAAAGCAGTCCCTTGGCAGGACAAACTAGCTAGTGTTCACACTGCATAATGGAGGAGGCAGCAGCTGCTATTTTTAGGGTGCTGAATGCCATCCTCCATTATAAATCTATTTATTTTACAGATATTTTCCCATTACAGCTATGCCTTTTTTGATTGATGAAAATCCTATTTAACTTCAATTAACAACCCAGTAAGTTGGCATTTTCCCTTAGTTACCTATTTTCCGTAGTAAAATAAAAACTCTGTAGAAAAGCAGCCAGAGGAGCTGGTGCCTCACTGAACAGCATCCCTGGCTCACTGTGCTGCGGATTCAAGAGGAACCATCAGAGGGAGGAGGGCACCCTGCACAGACAAGAGCTTTCTCCTTTTCCACAAAACCCTTTCATTTCTGAACAAGACATGAACAATTAAAACTTCACAAATAACATAGAGATGGCACTTCCTAATTCTCTCCCCCCTAGCAGGCACTGGTATTTAACATACGTTTAGTATTCAGTATTTCACGTTGCAGCCCAGAGCTTTCTCCAAAATGATTAATGCATCCAAATAGCATGCTGGATTTGCTAACTGGAAATGTAATTATCTCCCATGAACTGCCAGGACAAACCATCAATCCTGTATCTACACCTTCTGTGAGTAATCTCACAAGTAAACTCCGCAAGTTTTTTGACTTTTCCCAACTCTTCTCTCCGGGCCAGTGGCTAATGAGCTCTACTCTGAGGCCATGTCAGATGAGCCAAGACTTTAATGTGCTTTTTTAGAAGACAGCTAAAGCACATTATAAATGTGTTGCTGATCCACTTCGGCTGAAGTCATCTCTCCAGTAACTCACCTATGTTTTTGTAATGGCAGGAAATGTGACAGACCTTTCCAAAGACTCATTTTTGTGTTTAGATAAGCAATCCTCTGCACGCACACAGAGTTTGTGTTTTTTAGACTGTCATAAAAACATTCCCTAGTCCAACACATTTGAACATGCAGATGGGCTGCTGAAAACCAGAGAATAGTGTGATCCTGAATGTACAACAAAAGGAAGCCATGGACCTCACCAACTGAATTTTAGCAAAGAGGAAGATGTAAGTAACATGGCTCCTGAGACTCCAAGCAGTATAACCACTAAGTAAAACACATCTTTTTTCCCATTAATAATGAAAGACTGCTTAGATTTGCACATGTACCAGTCCTGCTCAAAGTTAGGACAAGCCACTTCTGAATCTAAATACAAAATTTAACCCAGCTCCCCCATCATTTATTAAGGAATCTCATTTTTAATTACCAGGCATCATAAATTATTTGGCTGTATAAATTAAAGTGACAAACACCATGAAAAGGGTAAATGAATGCACCAGAAACTGTACTGTACTAACATCCTTTAGTACCTGTGCTTTAAATTGAATTGGATTTTTTTCATACTGTCTAACAAATATGATGCAGTTTGGAGCACGCAAGTAGTCTCTACAGTAACAATGGATATCATTTCTGATTTAACAGCAGAGAAGAGGAGGGGAAATACTTCCATTTTGATTTGGATTGTAAGCACCATCTTGTGGAACTACAAAGCCTGCAGATTAGTAAACATACAGATTTATAAATTCCTCTCATGAACTGGCTGGAAATGCCACCTGGACATGACACAAAGAACAAAAAAGAATAAAACTACTTCTCTCACCTCTTCCAGACCCACAATAAAAACACAAAGAAGCTTTTCTCCTACCCAAAGCATTAAGGAAATCTTGTCCCCACCTTCATAGAAAGCCCTACAGGCAGCAGAGCTGACATTCATTGGCAAAGAATTGTAGATCGGGATTCCTGGGCTGTAATGAGAAACTACAGTCCCTCCATAATACAGAGTTCAGCTCCATTTCCCTCTCTTCCCTTCCCTATCCCACAGCACTGTAATAAACTGTCATTTCTGATTTACAGAGCAAATGTCTTTCTCCCTAGAAGAGGTGCTCATCACAAAAGCTCAGATCCAGCACCAAGGAGAATACTGCTCTGGTAAAATGAACCTGCACTGTGGGTGCATAATGCTGACCTTCACCTGGGGATACTTGGTGTTTGGACTATGGAGAAGGCCAAAGAACAGACTGGATGGGAGGGCTTCCTCCGTTCAGAATAAACAGCAATATACATACGGTAAATGAAGGAAAAATATACAGCTACAGGACTTAATAGAATAAGGCACATGCAAATTTCTGTGATTTACTTATTTCCTTACCACTACTAATGATATTATTACTATTAATATTACTGCATCTATCAGCATTCAGCAGACAATTCTCTTGCTCCCATGCAATTCCATGGAATTACTTGAAATGTAAATAGAAAAAAAGCAGAAAAGCTCTTCTGTAAGGGCTAGTTCATCTACAAATATTAAATTAAAATGAACCCTCCTGAGAGCCCTGACAGACAGCTCCAAGATGGAAAACCATGTCATTACTAACATGAATCGTATTTCCTAAAATCAGTGGCAAAAGAGTGCTCTTTTAAATAAGCACCATTCACACATCTAATATCCAATCAGTATGTATGACCCAAATAAAAATTCATTATTCTTGTCCTTATTATTAAGATTGTTAGTAGAGATGCAAGTGGAATGTAAATAACTAGTCTTCTGTATTTTTGTTGTTGACTACTTTAACACTTTGATCTAATCTTACCATATCCATATAAAACTGAAAGATTGCTTATTAGAAGCTTACAAAAGGAGCAAAAGAGGTAGGCCTTGCCTCTTGTGACAATAGGGCTGGTGGGTGTGCTGCCCCTGGTGGTGTCCCCCTGCTTAATTCAGCCCATCATGTAAATCTGCACTGTGTGAAGAGTGCTGTGGTATCAGGAAAATATCACTGGACTGAGAAAAAATGATGAAAACATGAAGAGGGGGGAGTACTAGGATGAAACATCAGCAAGATTTGGGACTTAAATGTGTATTTATTAAAAAAACCTCACTGGACACAGATACAGCACATGGCTCTCACTCTATCATACAATCATTTGGGTTGAAAGGACCTTTAAGATCACCAAGCCCAACCATTAACCCAGCACTGCCAAGTCCTCCACTAAACCATGCTCCTAAGTGGTTTATCTGCACATCTTTCCAACACCCCCAAGGATAGCGGCTCCACCACTTCCCTGGGCAGCCCGTGCCAACGCTCACACACCTGTACAACTGTGTAAATTTACATCAAAAAGCTCCCCCACGTCTTTATGCTGCTATAGTTCACTTATTTATTACCACTCAGAGCTTGGATGAAGCACAACACCCCTTTAAAGTGTACAGTCTCCAAAGAACCCAGCGTGCCTTCTGCAAACTTAGAGGTAAATGGATGTCATGACAGAATTTCAGCTCAGGGAATTAAGCTCTCCCTAGCCCAGTTCCCAGAGCAGTGGCAATTACCTACATTAGTAGCCTTTATCTGCTGACCTCAGCTCCTGGCTGCCTTTGCTGCATTTTCAATGCCAACATTAGAGATTACTTACACTACTTTTTTTCCTCTTACTCTTCACACACACAAAAATATTGGATATACAAAAAACCCCAAATTATTCAGTTTGCAAAGTCCTTCAGGATTCTTCAAATGAAAATAAATGCTTTTTTTAAAAAATTCAAAATACAGTGAAATAATAGATAATGATAAAAACCACAAAAGAAAGACACAAAAAAGGCAACAGGTCAGTCAATGCCACTGAACACTCAGTCGCAGATATGTCTACAAAATCAATGCAAATAGCCCCAGTTTGACTCACATTTTCCACTGCTTTTTCAACTTGCCAGGCACTCAGCCTACCTTGACTACATCCACTATGACCAGAAATTATGCCTGTGTGATTTTTAGTTGTAACAATTAGCCAGTAAACTAGATACTAACCCTAAACAGCTTAGATTTCTAGCAACAGGGAACAATATACTTGATATTTTTTGAAAGACACCTTTAAAGCCATGTAATATATAGAGGACAAGTGAAAATGTGGAAAACCTGTGAGGATTAAATGCAAAAATAGTGTTCCTTCTTCTTTTGGGACAGTTTTATTAATGAGGTCTCAAGAACTGCAGAATGAAATACAACTTACTAAGAGAGATTCAGTTTCTTCACACATACTCTGAAGAAAGTGCAAACAAGAAATACCAGATTTTATTAATGTAGATATTTTATTTAGTTAGTTTAAATACAGTCAGCTGACAGCGGTTTAAAGAGCATCCCTGCCAAGCAGAATTTAGAGCCTTCCTGCACAGGTGTTCACTTCCGATACACTGAACAACAAACTCACAGCCATAAATCACAACATTCTGATAAGCTCCCTCTCAGGCCAGCAAGGCCATAAAATATCCACTGGGAGACACGATTTGACCTCATGGGTATGAGCTGGCACAGCTTGGGCACGGGGAAGCTGAATACCAACACATACAAAAGAACAAAGTCTGGCCCAGGCAGATGGAGCCAAGCTTGCCCTGGCTGACCTCAGGTGTCCAGTCAAGGTCACTCAGGAAGGTCAGCAACAACCCACGGGCATGGACAGAGGTTGCCTGAACTACTCTAAAGAGGCGCTCAGTCAGCTTCTGGAGGTGCCACTCTCTTCCCATGGATTACTGAGGGGCATGAGGGTCCTAATTCAGGTGCCATAAGCCTGATCCCAGAGACAGCTGAAAGCTGGGACAACCTTCTCACTTTCAGCATCAAAGATGTTCACAACAGTCCCTCTCATTTCTTTTGTGTGCACATGATGACCATCTGATCTGAGCAAGTACCCAGCTTTCTCTCCATTTAGGTTTTACCACCACCATAACAGCAGCAAATAACAAGTGCTGAACTGAAATATCTCATACGGATTTACAGACTACATTTAACAGTGGCTTTTAACTGTTAAATGACTAATGGATTAATTCCTGCTTTGGCACAAAGCCTTTACTCAGAGAGTATGTGAGCCTTTGCAAGCTGTTTTCCACAAAAACATATGGGAAACAGTAAACTCATCCAGGTTAAGTTTAAAATAGGATATTCTGTTGGAGTAATATTTTAGATAGTCCCCTTAGCAAGCAAAAATCAATCATCATGGGTTTTAATGTTCCATTGTGGGCAGTAGCTGAGCATATATCATAATGATTCTCTTTCCTTTCCACTTAATCCTGCTGCCTTCCCAACCACTGAATCATTGCTCTCCATTACTGAAATGCTGATTAGTGTCCCAGATGCTTGATAAGAGACAGTAATCAATACCTCTTCTTTAATCTGTCTGTGGAGGACATTTTGTCCCTTTGCTTTTGGACACAGGCTCTGCCACTGTGACCCACAGCTTTAATATTGCCTCTAGACTGGATCAGTGCAGAGCACTTTCTTTAGTTATTCCTCATCTTCCCTCGAAACAGAACATCACTGTGCCACAGCTGTTGCCTGTTTGCTGAGTTTGAAAGCTTTAAAAAAGTAAAGCTGTCAGTAGTTTTGGATCATTCTGCCCGACAGACTCATGCAGCCACCCCACAGCGCCACAGGGAGTGAGCAGAGCTGCAGCCCTTTACTGCCGAGCTCGTGGACAAGAACCACTGACACTCAACTTCCCCAGCTGCTCTAGGGTTTTGGTGGGGGCTTATTTTATTTATTTATTTATTTTAAGAGTCACAGTAGAAAAATACTTCCTTTCAGCAAATGCAGAGCTCCAACTGGACTTTCCTTCGGGCAACTGCAATATGGAAGATTCAGATTTTGGCCTGAGTTTTGCAAATAACAACCATGCAAATGCTGAGCTTTAAAGACAGGAGCCATTTCTCTGAAGATGAACAACAGACAGGTGCAGGCAAAAGTCCTATTATTTACTTCCCAGATATTTAATTTATAAACATATTCTTCTGTATGTGTTCTGTAAAAAGCCCAAGTCTCTTTAAAAATATCTTTTGTGTACCTTTTAAAAAAAATACTGCACAGTGATTTCACAATGTGACTACAGCTAAATATATCACCTACACTGCAGCTTTTACTGCACTATAAGGCAGCCCATTTTAAGAGAGTATCAATAATTTAGAAACTCAGCGATGTGTAGCCACCTAATTGGATTATCTCTGCTTGGCAATTTTTTCAGTATGATATTTGCTTTTACAGGAATTCATCGATGGAGATCTTTCAGCAAGCTCATGTCACACACAATCAATAGACATAAAACCACATGCAATTATACATTTTTCCCACCAAGTATTTTCCTTCTTCTCACAGCTCTGGCAAGAGGAATATGCTCTTCAAAATTAAGCTAACAGTGCAAATCAGGTTTTGACACAAAGTATCTCTGGAGACTGAGATTCAGAGAGCCTTCTCTAGAGAACAGCACAGCAGCTGCCAGAGCTACCACCTGCAGACACCACAGAGGTGCCAGGACCCAGTTTCCCATTTCTGTGGTGGCACTTCCTCACAATGCTTCCCCCCAGGAAAAGGCACTTTTACCTCCAACTGGCTGAAGAGCTCCCTTTCTACTGGGGAGCAACTGGGCAAGAGCAAAGGAAAATACCGTTTCTTCCCATGCTACGTTTTGTATGGTGTAAGGGATAGAAGCAACGTGACTTCAGGCTGAGGAGGTCACTCCTTGCTGATGACACAGAAGGCAGAAGAGGCGGTAAGTCCCTGCCCCTCATGTGTCAGCCTGGAGCCAGCCACAGCAAATACCAGGATCAGAGATTTAAGTGGGATACAACCTGCCCAAATAGAGTTCAAAGTAGCTGAGAGGATCTTCTGCCCACCAAGAGGAGGTGTGAAGGTTTGGGCTTTGGCTTTTTTTCTTTGCTTGATTGGTTTTTTGCTTTGCTCTTGGGGTTTTAGTTTATTTTTTTGTTTATTTGGTTTGGGGTTTTTTGTGATTTACAGCTATGACTGTATCTCTAGTGCCTCTGAAGAATTCAATTCAACCAGTCAGAGCATTTTTGAGGCCAAGTTGTCTATATTAAGACTTCAAACAAAAATCATACCAAAAAAACCCAAAACAACCCAAAAACCCAACCAAAGAACAAACAAATTCAAAACACACACAAAAATTCCTAGTTTTAAACCAAGCTCCCCTTTTTTAGTGCCCAAAAATGGACAGATATGAGGCTGAGATGGTTTCTTGTGTGCACAAGCACTACTGCCCTATTCTGCTATTGCTCCTGACATTTTAAAATCTGACAGAAACTGCACCATGCAGAAAGGACCACCACCATCACTGTGTGAGTCCCCACTGTCCAGCTGGTTCACTACTTCTTCAGATGGGAGGTGACCCACTCCAAAGTCCCTGTATGTTCTGTGATTCCATAAAGAAAACTGTCAGGTCCGAGGATTATCCCACCAGGGCCTTGCCTGGCTAAATGGATTCCCTCCAGAGCCAAGGACACACCCCGTTCACATGGGCTGCGAGCCAAAACCGTTTGCCAAAGCAGGGGCACGGAGCTGTGCTTTTCGGGGGGCTGACGCTCACTTCAGCTGAGGCGGGGGGAATGCAGAACGTCCCTCCATTGCCAGAATCCAGACGGGACTATTCAGGCTGAAGACTTTAATTACAAGTGACAGTGCGGGCATCCTGCTGATGGCAGCCATTTTACCGATGTCACAGCGTTATCCCCAGTGACACCAGCAGCAAGGAAGAGCTGCCAAATGACCCACATTCGTAGGCAGGACCTACTGACCTGAGGGAGACTGCTCAGGCCCAGCATCAACTGAGGCAAGTGACTTCCCAAAGAGCCACTAGAGAGCGAGGGATGCCAGTGAATGTGCTGACCCACCAGTGTCCTGCAGCTCCCGCTCCCCAGCACAGGTGGGAAGGATCAATAGCAGCTGCTGCACCGAGCACAGGCAGCAGGCTGGGAGCCCGGCAAGGGAACCACTTGTGCTGCCAGGTCTGCACTTCCACAGCCCATCCATCTGGGGCTGAGCTTAGCTTTCACCAAGGCCTGGCTTCCAACACGGGGGATTGCACAATATGCCTTCACCCCTTGTACAATCCATCCATACAATGCCAATCCCTCACTTGCAACAATCTTGTGGACCCTCTTTCCTTTCATTGCTCCGATATTCCTTATCTTCCTGCATGTAACCCAGCTCGCTCTATAGCAACTCCCAGATATCAGGTATTTTCCACTTATTCTCATTTAAAGCAGCAACAAAAGGGAAAGAGCACCTCAGCAGCAAATACTCCATGGGCCTCTAATGGTTTACAGATGAGTGAGTGAGAGCCATTAACCTACAGACTCAGTGAGAATTCTGGGGAATGGCAGGGAAGCATCAGTAGAAGTTTCCACTATGGACTATTTGCAGACCTGGCCTGGAGACTTCGACTTGTGAGACTGCGATGAAATGAAAGGAGGGAGTTCATGCGACAACAAAAAGCCTGGTTTTGACAGACACACAGCCAGAACACAAAGATGTGTCTTAACAGCAGACTCCTACCTTACAGAATGCCCTCAGGTGTACACATTCCAAACACTTTGCTACTTAAAACATCCAGTGAAGTATTCCGCAGTATCGTCTCTGAGTTCCTCCCTCAAGCTTAGGGGCTCACGTGGAAGCCAATATATTAAGTAGTGTTACCAGAAACGCCTAAAGACCCTCTGGCAGAGAAAGAGGGTCTTCTTTTGAGTCCACTTCCACCCACTTTTTTTTTTCAAAAACAATTAATCTGTTTTTAGGAATATGGTTCACTTTGAAAGGCTGCATCTCAATGCTGTTTTCTTGCACAAAGGTAACAGAGAAGCAGGTACCCAAGAGCTATATATTACTGTTATGTCTGTTGTCTTGCATCAAACCCTAATAGCCCCTTAGAAAATTTAAGATATTTCTTGGAAAGAAACAGCAGTGGAAAATTATCACAAATGACATTCACAACCACACTGTAGATTAACAAGCCCCAAGACATTTCTGAAGACTGGAAATGAATTCATATTCAAAATGACAAACTCTGTTATGACTAGTAGAATATTTGTAGTTAAGCTGTTTACAGGGGCAATTACAGATTATTTTTTCTAAATAGTATTGTTTTAAAAACAAAAATAAGACAAAAGCATCTTCAAAAATATTCAACTAGTGGTGACACCAAAGCTCACAACTATCACAACGATAAGAAGCAATCAGTACAGAAGTGGAATGTGCTTCTAAGCTTTCAGTCCCTTGCAGAGCATTTTCCTTTGGTCTCACCTCAATATGGAAAATGCCAAAGACATACCAAGTGTGACAGCCTACCACAAAAATAGGTATGTTCTCATAAGCCTATTAGAAGTGCTTTTCTATGAGCATTTGACTTGGCATATATTTTACTATATGTCTTTAACTGTTGTACTTTACATAGAAAATACAACACACAGCAAAAGTGTAGAGGGAATAAGATCATGTACAGCTAAAGAAATGACCTCTGGTATTTGCTTTCCCATTAAAGATGAATACACTCCATGAACAGAAGTGGATACTGCAAACCCTGTCTCTGACACTGCCTCCTGAGGAAGTCAGAGGGATTCAATTCCAATGCCATAAAGGTTCACAATTGAAATACTAACACATAGAGCAAAATGCTCTATATCATAAAGAACATGCTCTTCCCTAGACTAAGTCCATATTAAAATTGAATCTCTAAATTTCAGCAAGAGGAAATTCTAAGCCCAAAGATATTCATGCCTTATTGCATGTTTAATGGCCTGAAATCATCCCTCTTTTCACCTCAGGCATGGAGGCAAAAAAACCACAAATCCAAATGCCATCCTTTTGGCCTGTCCTTATTACAACTGGAAATCTCCTTCTCAGAAGAAAGCCAGTAATGGGATACAAAAAAAAAAAAAAAAAAAAAAAAAAGAAACAATGCAAGGCAGGAGGAATAAGACTAGGCCAAAGGAAGAGAGTATCAAATACTTCCCATACTGGGACAAATTTTGGACAAAACAAACCCAAAGAAATCTAGATAAAGTAACATCTTGTCACTGAGATAACAAAATCCTCAAGATGAGCACAAAGCAGATGTTTCTCCCTATTTTATTACTATTTAGTTTTGAAATCAGGAATAATTGCACACTTACATTTACAGAACAGCAAAAAGCAGCAAGGGTTCCATTATATCCCAGACCAGTTCTTTTTTCCTCCCCAAAATTTCAGCGTTGGCTGTAATTTGTTGGTGCCTGCCAGATGAGCTGAGGCCCTGCACCAGCCCAGGAGAGCAGGTGTCTTAAGGGCACACGGGAATTGTGCCTGGCTCCACCACAGTCCTCAGTTTATACATTCACATAGATCACAGAAAATCTTCAGGCGTCCAACAGATCCAATCTCACTTTTTAACTAAATTCTTTCACTTTTCAACAAAAATTCTCTCTTTTAGTCACACTCAGAACAGTAGGAATAATCAGCTAATAACCCTTTGCAAGGTTTTCTTACTTTTCTTTGAAGAAATTAAGAGGTTGCAGTCCTAAATGGCTTCAGATACAAATCTCCAAGAAGCAAGGCCTGCAGCATATCCTACAAGGCTATGACTGTGGAAGAAAATGAAACATTTGAGAGATGACAAAGATTTTTCTAATGTGACAAATCTGAGGAAGGAATGCTGTGGAGCAACTCAGAAATTAAGTGAAAATTAGGAAGAGGTGAGAGCATCTTTTCTTTTTCCCTTCCAGTCCAGTATTTTCAGTAACTAGTAAATAAATCCCCAGATGCACTAATGGCTGCCATCCAGGAAATGCATCTGCTGTGTTTATGAGATCTGCAGTTCATAAATAATTGCCAAATATAGAATTATTCACTTCAGTGCTATCAGAGGTTGTTTCATAAGAAGAGAGAACATACCGGAATCACGCTTATGAGGTAGATCAATCAGATTGATTTAGAATTCACGTGCATGAGTGCCAAAGCTTAGCTTTTGTGGAAAAGGACCATTTACAGTTTTTGCATGAACCATCTGACTGGCAACTGAAGCTTTCTGAGCCTGCCACACTGCCACTGGCCCCCTTGCCACTGGTACCCCTCTTGTAGTTGGATCTGTGTGGGTACACTTCAGTCCCTCAGCCTATGAAAACCCTAACTCCATTTTGTCAGTGATTTCTTACACAAACTCATGTGCTGTGTAACAAAGGAGCCATTTCCAGGCTGTACGTGCCAAACACCACACAGTGCCTTTATGGCTCCACACAGAAGGCTACAGCTCCACCAGCCCATAACAACCTAAACTGAGATCCATCCACTCAGGACAGTGCAAAAACACCCACTGGATGATACCTGAACTGATCCAGGAATGCAAAAGTACAGCAAAGGTACAGTTGGTTGTATGACACTCACATATTTAAATACGAAAGAAATTTTCCCAGTTATGATCAACTTTTATAAGCACTGAAAAGATAATGCTGAACAAAAAATATAATGAAGGTACATCTGTACAAGAATGACAGCAAAGAGAAAAAGATGTAAATGCTTCATAATTGAGCACTCTGTCCCTGATTTCTACTTCTGAACTGAGTTCATGTCAACACTTGCAATAAGCCAGCAACTGCAGAGTAGGCAGTCTTCTGCAAATAAACCTAACTTCAACTTTGGTTCCAACACGTTGGACCTGAATAAACTCTGCTGTGAAGGCCACCTCAGCTCTTTGGATGCTGCTGTACTCCTAGCATGGCTCTCCACCTTAACTCCACCACTATTTTAGGAACACAAGAGTCTGCCCAGATAAAAGGCCACAGAGGTATAGTCTACAATATAGACAGAAAGCTTGAGTAAAAGTTTTACGTGGAGACAATCAAGTTCTGGACACACAGGCAATCCTAGGGCAACAGCACAAGCACTACGCAGATGCAGTCCCAATGCATTCTTTTTCTAAAGGGTTGGCTGGGAAAAGAGCTGCAACAAATTCCCTCACAGGTGTGGGGAGCTGACTCTTTGCAGAGGGCTGAGTATTTCCAAGTGTCTTCAGCAGCCTGGACACCCACAACACAATGTCCACAGAAGCTCCCAGCTGTGTCTGGCCTGTGAGCCACAAGTCTCTGGTCCCTTGCCGAGTACTAGGAAAAAACAAAGCTCCTCAGCTCCCAGGCAGTGGGATACAGAGGAACATTTAAACCGAGAGGCCAACAGGGGTCAGCCCTGCCTAGCACAGAGGCCGTTACGGGCCACTGCCACCTCCACTGCCCCCCATGTGACAAGGGCAAAAGCCACAACTCAGAAGCACACAAAGCTTGAATAATTACTGTTACAGAATATCTCCAGCCATGAAAAAGCTGGAAAAGGAAACATTTGGCAGAAGGAACCTTCCGAAAGAAGCTTCTCAGCTTCCTGACATCAGTCCAAATAATCTCAGTTCTGGAATTTTGTACATGAAAGAAGCATGGAAGAGAGATCCGATGGGCTCAGCTCCCTTCTCCTGTGGCAGGACATTCAGAATCAGGATGAAACTCCGTTCACAGGTCACATCTAGTGGCTCCAGCACCACCTGGACATGGGAGCTATAGTACCTCCTGGCTACTCAGGGATGGTCCTGTCAACAAAGGTTTGGTGTGAACAGTGCAAGTTGCACCTTCACCAGTTGTGAACCTTACTTGTGGGGGTGCTCGTCCACAAGACAGCAGTCATATAATGAAAAGAAGAAAATCCTTCTTGGATAGTTAAGGGATATGTTTAATACCACCCTCAGTCATCTTCCACCATGGAAAGCATGAATGATGCGCAGACACCCCATGCCACAGACTCTATGTGAGCCACAAAAACGTGAAGGAGAGGCTCAGCCACTAAACCTAACATTGCAACCAGCTGAATGTGCTAGCACTCAAGAAGTGGCTGTGCTTGGCCTGAACGTCCCTGTTGCTTAGCTAATGTCAGTGATGAAACAGGGCGAGTGTTTCAGACACAGCAACGTGCCTCAAACAGGCACGCACAGCTCCCGCTGACTGCAGGAGGAGCTGCACGGGCAAGCCAGAGAGGAGAGAGGAGCCCTTTGTGTCCTACCAAACACTGGAGCATCCACCAGATGATCTACTTTTTAGTCACACTTTATCTCATGATCAGCTGGGCTGGAATACTGAATGTATTGTCAATTGTTTAATGATGGAAAAATAAAGCTGCAGGCTGCAGTTGATGTTTACTAAGGCATTGATGAGCTATTCATTTCATCAGGGCAGAAATCACTGCAGAAGAAATGCTGGGGAATGTAATCTAGTGCTGAAAAATATTTAATTCTCTTTCTGTGTCACGGTGGCCATGTAATTTCATCGGCATTTTGCAGGAACTATGCAGGGTACTCCATAACTTCAGTGTATGCACACACACATGTAAACTCAGACAAATTATCATGGACTTTTGCACATGAGAAATATTTACCATTTAAAAAAAACTGGCTAATGCTAACCCTCAAAAGGAATATAAATATTATGGTTTCCCTGAGACTTCCTATGCTTATTGAGACACTGAGAATTGAATATTGCAGGTATATTCCATACACTAACATCAAGGAGAAAAGTGAGACTCAACCCTGTGAAGAAAAGTTCTGCTAATTTAGTTTTAAAAAAAATCCCCAAGCCTAACAACCAAAACAATGAACAGCCACAACACTGGGGATGTGCTGAATTCCACAACAGTTCTGCAGCCAAAGTGGTCTCCCAAGATGTGCTACTTATTCCTACCTTCTGCTCAGTCTCCTGAGAAGCCACAGGCAACAAATAACATGTTATCTGTACAATGCACAGCCAGCAACAATTCAAAATCTTCAGCTTTCATTCTAAAATGAATAAACTAACAAAGAAACCAAAGCAAAAAAACTCAGAAATCACTCTTTTCTCTAATTACTGTGAAGACCCTGGGCCAGAACAGGTGCAGAGTATAAAGGTTTCTAGATTAATTTGCTGCTTTCATTTTCAGTTTCTGTAGTCTTTAAGAGTTTATATTTGCTCACCCACAAGAATGTGTCTGCTTTTACTGCTGTGCTATATATACACTCAAGAGCTTCCATTTGAAGGGTGCTTTCTTATGATACTGCAAGAAAACCCCACCTACACAATTTTCTTCTATGAGGAACCCTGGAATCACTTGTTCCCTTGGAGAAATGTTAGTGTTCAGTATCAAAACAGGATGCAACTGGAATTAAGTGTATTGATTCTTTTTCATACACAGACTGCTGTCAGCAAGCAACTAACAAACTTTCTCTATAAGCAAAATATATGTTTTCAAAGAAATCACACATACCAGTTGATCCTAAATAATGACAAGAAATCCTTGTGTTTAGCTATTCTGATTCTTCCTTGTCATGTGTATGCTTGCTGGTAGGTTTAAATGGAAAGTTCTTAACTCTTCCTCCTTGAAACATTAAATGGGATAAATCTGCTTGCTAGGGTCTGTTTCTTTGAGGCTCTATACATCGTGGAACCATTTACATCTGAACCAAAAGGGGTGAGAGATTAACCATTAAGAGAGCTGAATCTCATAGCACTCCTTTCAAACAAACAGGTAAACAAACACATAAGGCACAACATAAAAACAAATTAAGTCTAAACTCTCCTCTTCTTTAATAAAAATGACCTGAGCTAAGGGGAATTTTTAAACCACTGCTCATGATTATTTCTTTTCTTGTACCACTGTTAAGAAACCTCAAGCCCTCCTCCTGAACATATTTTCAGACATATTCATATCTCTGATTATGTTAAAACATCATTAAAGGATAATAGCATTAGTCTACCTGTCAATTTGCCACAGCAGAAGGTTTTCTGGTGCTTGGAAAGCCATTCTTAGAGGACTTGTTCAACATATGGCCAACTCTTACATAGAAAGGTACCCAACATATGCTCAGCATGATGGAGGAAAGAAGGAGGAAAGTGGAAAGTATTGGTAAAAGTCAGCCTCTGGTAGCATTCACCTTGTTTTCCATGAAAGATTAAGTCCCAGGATTCTATGTCTGTCTTCAGCCCTACTGCATTGTCAGTAATGCTGGGAGAAGTTACATCTAAGAGCCTGTAGGTTTCTCTGGAGCTCAAAGCTCCTGGTTAGTCAGCACTCCCCATCCAGCCAGGGAACAGGCAGATCACACCTGCCTTTGCTCCCTCCCAGGCACTCCATTTGTACCTTAGCACACACTTGGATGTCACTGATGCTGTGACTCATGCTTCATGTGCAGCAAAAGCCTCACTAACCAGCTTTTCTTCAGTTTCTTCTTAAGAGGAAATTAAAATATTTTAATGTTAAAGCTCAGAGATTTGACAGCAACATGACTTTTAGGGTCAGATTTTGAAAACTCACAGTGCTCTTTCACAGTTACTTCTGGGGCCGAAATTGCAATCAAGTTTATGGAAACAAAGATGACTGGGCTTTAAAGTTCTGACACCTGCAAAATCCACCACAGGAACAAGGGAACACTAGTGAACCCTAAACCTAAAAGCAAATCACTGCCAAACCATAAAGGTCTGGGACTCCAGACACCAGCCAGGATTAAGCCTTCCATTCTTGAGTGTTAAACTCTCAAATCTCACTGCCCTGGAACTCCCTGATACTGTGAGATGGGAGAAAATCTCACTGTCCCTCCTACTGAAGGTAAAAAAATCCTTTCTAATGGCAAGTTTTGACACTGACAACCACTGTCAGAAACTGTAAATCTGCTCAAGGCAGGGCAGCCAACAGAGTCAAGCAGCTCTAAAACTAAACAGGTGGGAGGGAATATTCCAGGTCCAGGGAGCTGCTCTTCTCCAGTCTGTGGAAAGCCAAAAGAACCAGGAAGGACAAACTGCTACCTAAGGTACAGATAGGTACTTGCCCTCCCCTAGACCTTCACCTCAAACCTGTTACATTTTCTCCCTCCCACTTGAGCCCAGTGAGCCAGACACCCCTATAGCTCTCTGCAGATGATCTGCAGCCAGGCTTCTGCAGGGTTCCCTTTGTGATGTCCAGCTGGGGACTGTGCTCTGTGACCTTCAAACAAGACCACAGTGCCCCAAGGGTGCTGGGGCCCACTTACACTCATTGCCAGTCTTTGGTCAAAGTCACTGCATCTACAGTCCCAGAGCTGCTGAGTGCCTGCACAAAGTGCAGGCAGATTTCACATCCCCCACGTTTACCTTTGCAAAGAGGAGAGAGACCAAAGTTTGTAGTACCAACAGCCAATGTCATGAACATGAATGGCCTCAGAATTCTGAGGATTTTGCAAAGCCCTCCAAATCAATTATCTACTGTTCGCCCAGCCCCCACCAGCACAGAATGCTACTGGCAGAGAACACTTGGTAAGTACCCTAGGCATATGAAAAGTACCATTTGAACACATCTTTGTTTAATTCAAACCAACCATTCCCCCACTTACAGTGCTGTACCTGGTTGACTTGTTCCTACTTCAGAAAAAACTTTTTATCACTTCAAAACAAATTATTCAGATAAAATGGTCTCTGACTAAAGAACTCTTCTGTATGTCACTGTTTAAGCATCCCCCAAGTATACATATTTTGAGAAGCACAAATACACACAGTACATGTGTAAAACTCCACCTCTCCTTATGTTATGGAAATTTTGCATGCCTGCTTCCTGCAAATGAAATTTCCCAGTTTCAAATGCATTGCCCTTGAGGGTATTAAGTAATGCGATGAAATAATGAAGGGTTTCTGCTGTTACAATGAAGGTCAGTATACAGTCGGCCACTTCTTTTGTCTCACTTTTCAGGATGATCAGAGCAGTAAGGCAATAAGAGGGAAGCCAGTGCTTTTGTGTGATGCAAAATCATCAAGCTGTATGTCCAGTCATTGCCTGGTGCTGCACTGCAGCTCCTGAAACAAATCCTTGCCTGTCCCCAATGACATTAGGAGAGCTCAGGGCCTGCTTCTATTTTAAAATGCCAGAAGCATTTTCCCTTTAAGGTTGAAAATACTCACAATCACAGTATCTGACACTCTTGTTTTAGAAGCATCCTAATTTATAATGGCATTCATTTGTTAAACACATACATGTGGACGTTAAATAAAGGGAGAGGAAAAAAGTGTAAATAGTATGCATGGAGCCCACTGTGAATTCAGATGGGTTTTATACGGTTCACCTGACTCTCGTCGGACTTAATGAAGACAGTAAATTGCTCTGCACAGTAACTGCATTCCATGCTGCACACACCACTTCGCAGCTGCAGCTACTGGGGACAGATATTCCCTTTCTTCCGGCTTTGCAATATTCTCTCTGATTTATCACATGTGGGATATTGGAGAATGGTCTCCAGGTTATAGGAGGAAGTCAATAACTTAAGCATACTAGAAAAATGGATACGAGGAAAACACATTATTTTCCTCTCCCCTACCCTCCCCACACATAGTAAGCTGAAGAATAGATTAATTCTTTGTCTGGTTGCCATGAAAACTAAGAGATGTAGCCTTACCTCAGAGGAAATGATGTTATGCTCACACAATGAATAAGAAATGAGAGCTGTGAGGTCCTATCTCAGCAACACAAAAGCTGAGTCAAAAAAGAGTCTTTCTAAAATCCAGGCATGTGTGGATTCTAATCAGCTCTGTTTATAACATATGATCATAGTTAATTGTTCATTAATTCCACCATGTCATTTGTTCAGAGATTATACCCTCCACATAATGAATGTTTTGGGGTACACTCCAGCAGAGAAAATTAAAATAGATAATAGCTGTGATTTTAAATAGTCTTCTTCACAGTCTTAAGTTCGATTCCACTGACCTCAACCAGTTTCTAAAGGGTTTCAAAACATAAAAAATTGTCTATTATCTCAGAAAAAAAGGAAATGTTCAATTGTAAATCGACACGTCTACAGAACTGATGTGTTTTTCTCTGGCCCTGACATCTACCTCCATACAAAGCCTTCCCCTCAGGGGCTGGGAAGGTGAAGGACCTTGAACCTCCAGATGCATAATTCACCCCAGTTCAGCAGGCAGCCCAGATTTTAGTGACTTGTAATTAGCAAGCGCTGAATGGAACAGTCACTAGAAGAGCACAGAGTGTGAAATGTCTGTATTAATGATAATGGAGATGTTCATGTTTCACCCCTGGATTTGGGAAAACACTTAAGAAAATTAATTTCCTTTGCTTTACAAGATGAGCTCTACTTGTGCAATGTCACCAAGAACACACTCTTCTAAATAACACCAATACTTAACCATTTTACTGCTTATTGGAGTCTCCAGAACCCAGATGTGACAGGAATGACAGTACATGCTTAATGCAATCACCTTGGGCTCAGGCTTCATTTCACTTGCAGACTTAGGGTAAGTTGATCCTTAATACTTTTCACAAGACTGATTTTGCTATCAGGTCATAACGTATTTGAAGGGCTGTCACAAAGAGAGCAGCATGAGTGATTGAAAGGCTCCCTTTGCTCACAGAAATATAAAAAAATAATCTGGGAAAACCCCCACCAGATTACACAGAAATTATTTCAGCAATCCCTTGCTTAATTTAAATGACACATTGTAATCAAAATTTTCAGCTTCCAGAAACACTCACAAAGAAATTTCAAAGCACAAAAAACCTAATGAACAAACAAAAAAATCCTTTGGTCCAACATGCCAAAACAAAGCTTTCAAGTGATGGACCTTTTAATTTTCAGAACTCAATCAGCATTTTATGGGTTGTTTGGTTTGGTGTTGGTTTCTTTGTGCTTTTCCACAATGTGTTCATCTTGTTATTGATTTGAATGCATTGTTGAGCTTAAAATTTGTGACTTTGAGCATATTAAGCTCTGTATTTTTCAAATTAAGAAACTCTTATCTGAAAAAGTTGGCCTAAATTAGCTGCTAGGCTTTGGCCAGTATCTTCCAAATTTACAGCTGTTTGTGGCATACAAATAATTACCCAAAGGAGAATTTCTGTACTTACACTTTACATATAGGATGAATACCTCTGTAACACTATCCATATAATGAGTTAATTAGCTGCTTAATAAGCATGATTAAATCAATAATAAGAATGCAATTTTCAACTGTGACAGTGCTAGGTGGCCTTCCATGCCATGTGTAATGTACAAATATTGATAACACCAGTTTTTGAAAAGCGTCTATGAAGAAAAAATGTCTTTGAAATACCAAGTTTTTGAACTGACCAGATTTCCATCTGCTATTCAAGGTAAATGATGTCAGCTCCAGCTCTCAGGTGCTCACACCCATCCTTGAGAGCTGGGATAACCCAGAGCATTTCAGGATGGATCTTTCCTCCTGAAAACTCTCTTCTGATGGGGTAATCACACATCACTACAGACTGGTCTCAGCTTTAAGCACTCAGTGCTCCCTCTGTACTCACCTCAGTTACAAACAGGCTTGAGTGCAGGCTTAGGAAATTGACTGGATTAGTGCCAGAATATTGGGCACTTTTGACTAATCAAATCCATGACAACAAAAGCAAAGATACCATGCACTTTGCTTAGTCATTTGTGAGCTCTGACAAACAACAGTGCACCTTTCCACTGGCTGCTTTTCTGTCTGAAAGTAGAAGTAAAAACTAAATATTTCAAAACCAGAAGCTCCACAAAGCTTTTCTTTGCTATCAGCTAAACCATAAAGCTGATGAATCTATCTAGTTGCAAAATATTTTGTTTTCTGAAACCCAAAATCTATGCCTAGTACACAGCATCATTTTCTCCCATGCATTTCAACTGCAACAGCTCATACATCATCAGCAGCCAGAGGGTTTTAAAAGCAGAGAGAAGCCTTCCTTGCTCTAATGCAAAGGTTTTCTAGAGGGAAAGATTTAAGTCCTTCCTTTCTGATGGGATAGGTGAGTTCCCCTCATTTTGCAGGCTGTGCTGCCAGTGGTTGGACTGCCATGTGCACTCCCATTGCCTTTGCCAGCATTACTCAGGAAAGGAAACAATGCCCTGGCCCATGGCTCTAACAGTTTTGAAAATTCCAAGCACAATGTAACCAGACTTCGGAGACCTGCAGCATCTTTTAAAGTGAAACCTTCATGTTTTTAACATAATCAGAAGTGAAGAAAATCTTTCTCTAAAATATCAGCAGTACATGAACAGCGCAAGGCCGAAGGACCAGGCTCCCTCCCCTGACTGCACTGTTTGTATCCAGTACCAGCACAGAGTCTCCCAGAAAACAACCCACCCTTTTCTCATTACAGAGGGAAGCCCAAAATCCTTCATCTTTATTACTGCTCTGCTATTAAACATTCTGGGTCTGCCATCTCCAACACGTGCGTGTCGTCATCCTGAGGCTGGCTAACACAACCCCCCTGAGTTACCTCTGACCTTGTCCTCTCCTGCCACCACTCTCCCCTGAGCACACACCAATGTCTCTTCACCAAACAGCAGGATGTACTCAAAATAAGGTCACTACATGTGAAACCTAAATTTTACTGCTAGGAAATGCTCCCTAAAGCTATGCAGCCTGAATCTGTAACTGTCATGTAAGAACTACAGACAATAGCATTTATTGAATCACAGTAACTGGCTACTTCAGAAATAAAACTGGTTCCAGGCAGCCCTCATGTTAATAAGGCTTCATATGTTCAATTTATGTTCTCATGAACGGAACTATCCAAGAGGCACAGGACTGAATCTTCATCTGAACAACAAATGCATAAAATAACTGATACTAACGAAATCAACTGCCACTACTTAGCATGCATGTATATTTAAAAAGAAAAGAAAAAAAGAAAAAAAAAAAGCTATTTTGAATAACTAAGACAAAGTGAAGCAACAGGAGGACCCAACATCTTGTAAAGTTCCAGTCAGAAGCCTCCAGAAGCTCTGGCAGGGATTTTGCTGGCTAGCTTTGCCCAATCTCTCCCTGCTTCCCCTCCACTTTTATTTTTCCTTTTTGTGTATTTCCTTAACCTTTCCTTAAGATATTGTTAAGTTTGAATATGAATATAATCTGTGACTTTTTTTTCCTTTTTGGGATATGACCTTTGCTGCTTTGTCAGGCAACTCATGCGGACAACTATTTTCTAGGAAACAGGCAGGAATGCACAGAGAGCACGTCTTGCAAAAACTAGGACAGAGATTTTGACTTGTCAAGAAAATGTGAGAAAATTTTACTGCAAATGAAAAAGAAACACACTAAGACAAGAAGAAAGACATTAAGCTGAATTTCGTTTTCACCCCTAAACTTTAAGAATTAAAAAGAATATATTTTGGTTAGCAGACTACAATTTCAGGGAACAATTGATATTTTGTGGGCGTACATTAATTGCTCGACTTTGTACCAGAAATACCTTAAACCTGACAAGCCCCGATTAATTTGTGGTTAACTCTTTGGAGGTGGACCTTGGCAAAGCACTAGACTCTATACCCCCTGTGTAAATTCCATACCCCCTGTGTAAATTCATGCAACCAGATAACAGATAAGTGATATTATCTTTTCAAGGACTTAATCAGATGATTGCTTGGATGTCCTCCAAACAATTAAATGCTATACAGAGCTAGAGGGTTTTTGTCATTTTGCCTACCTGGAGGCCTGAATCCCTCCCCCAGCCAAGGCAGCATCTCTGCCTGGGCAGGGCAGGTTTGCAAGGACTGCAGTCCCCCAGCAGCCCTGCACTCAGAGCAGTAGCCCTGCAGGCAGATCCCTGCTTGCTCACTTGCAGCACAGAGGATGCTCTCATGGAAGAGAGATGTCCCCCTGGCCACGTTATCAGCCATCCATGGCCCCTGCTGCCCAGAGAGCCTGCCTGCACTGGCCTGGGAGGAACTGAAGCCCTCCCTGAGCTCCGCAGGGTTTGGAGCCCAGGCCCCTGCAGAGGCTGCATTTTTGCTGGCTTTGTCCTTCCTGCTCTGCTCCCTTCTCTCCCAGGTTTTATCTACTGATGTGGCATTGAGAAAACACTGTGAGTTAGTAAGGAGCTCCTCAGAATGAGGAGTTCATCTCCCACCACCTAGTTACAGCCAAAATAAACCCAAACTTCTGGGACAGCTGCCTCAATCACTCCTTCCCTCTCTGCCATTGCTGTTCCCATCCAAACGCTGCTCCCATTTCAACATCAAGGCCCTTTCTAATCCTTTTATTCCTTCTTTCTCGTCTTTCTTCAAACTGACTGGTCTTAAAAGTTCACCAGCCTTGTTTGCTCATTTGCATTTGGTAGTAAACAAGGAGAAAGGGGAAGCTTTGCTGTTGGGAACAAAGGGCTACAATTTTGACCAGCTTCCCTGCGGATCTTGTTTGGTCACAGCATCTCTTGGCTTTCCAACCCAAGGCAGATTGTGCATGTGGCCTTTCAAGCTGAATTTATTGCGTATGTTCAGTGGTTCTGCTAATTGGACCTCTGACTTGACCACAATTCAGTGAGTTTAGCTTCAAGGATAACAAGCATGTAGGCCAAGAAGATACATACAACGTTATAAAATACACTACATTTAGCTGTTTCAGATTAAACTCATGCACTTCTGAAACCAGGATTTGGATAACTTTCCTGTATATTAGGTGGGCTAAACAGAAAAAATTCTGAAAGAGCTTTAAAAAATCTTTGTAAACAACATGGGTTTCTATCGGTAACTTAAAGAATATGATCAGTCTTTCTAAAACAGCCTTTAATCAAAGTCTTGGTATACTATTAAAAAAATTAATCTAAATAACAGTAAATTGGATATTTATACTGAATACCAAGAACCATAATTAGAACTGTTACCATGCATGCTTCCTCTCCACCAAAAGCTTTTCAAAAAGCACAAAATTCTTAAAAAAACTTACTTCTCCTCCAGAATTATGGTAAGACACAAGCAAAAACTGTTCCTGAGGGCTGTGGACACAACCAATAGGTCACACACCAGGACAGCACTCAGCAGCTCAGAGGTCATTAAAAAACTATAAAACCCGCCCAGGCCTTATTTTGTAGCCATGATCCTTATGCAAGACATGCAAAATACATTCTGTATCAAGAACAGAAAAACAGCCAGTGCTTGCCATTTCAAAGTGGTCCTTAAAATGCACAAAAACAAAAACATGGAGATACTTTATGGACACAAACCCCAGCGATTAAATAAACTGTTTAACATCAAACTAGAAGAATCAGTGGTGAACCCCCTACTCTTTGTTTGTTGCTTGGATGACTTGGAAGTTTTCATACTTTTCCTCTTTTATGTGGGCAGTGTGTGCTGAGTGTGCAAAACATTTCTTGAGCCTTCTTTAAGCATAAACAGACAGTCTGATAGTACAAAAAAAGGTAGACAGAAAAATATCAGATAGGAACATCAAACAACATACACTTTCCCATAACTGTTAAAAAGCGTTGGCTGCTCCTCAGGCTGCCCTACTTAGAAACTTTGATTGTGCACCCACTGTCATGAGACATGTTTTCCTCTCATCATCTTTTTAATCTTTTCAGACTGGTAGAAAAACAGCAGTCTTTAGTTATCAGAATTTTGATGTTTAACAGCTTCAAAGTGCTGGTGGTTTCAAATTAAATCAAGTGGCAAGAAAAACTAGGACTGCAGGTATCCAGTGCATTCACCAATTCTCCTCGAAGATGTTTTTTCTGCTTAGATGGTGAAAATGTAATAGAGGAAACCTTTGCCACCCACTTCTGAGCAGTATCTCACCATGGGATGTTTCAACTTTTCAGAGTTTTGTTCTGCAGAAGCTGTCCATAGGCACCCTCCAGAACATACTGTTTGTTACTGCCTGGCCAAAAAGAAAAAGGCTTGTTTTGAAAGAGGCTTCCTCAGCACTATGGGAAAATGCTGCATTTACTCACACATAGATTGAGCTTCTTTTCTGACTTGCTGCACCATGAGGTGCTTGGTGCACATCCCTCTCCTCTGGGGAGATCTTTCCCCTCAGGCATAGAGAGCACCCTGGCTGGGCTTACCCACCTGTGCTTCAGGGGCTGGTCAGAGTCTATATCTGAAAAATATCTGTATTCACTTTCCTACAGTCTGACCATGAAAACTGGCCCAAGCATCAGAGGTGATTGCCAGATTCACACAAATCCAAAGGGAGCAGGAGAACAGGTTACTGAGAGCACTCAGACACCGCTATTTCCTCATGGGCCAGTGGTACATTGAGCTGTTGGGATGGTTGCAAATGCTCACCATTGAGCCAGTGATTAATGAAAGGGAAATGATTACAGTTCCAGAGATACCCTAGCAGGGGTCCAGAAGGAGTGGTAATGCAGTTATGGGAGAAAGAAAAAAAGCTGTGTGGGAGAAAATAAAATTATTCAACCTCTGAAGGAGTTTCATCTAAAGCTCTGAATGCCTGTATTTATAAGACACTCTGATTCAACGCTGGAAAAGTGACTGAAGCTAACTACAGTCAGTGCCTCAGCTCCACCTTTGCCTTCTGTTAGTAAAATACTCCATAAATTCATGTTGGGAAGCGGAGGGAACACCTGTCCAATGGATATTGCCCAACTCTGCTTTTCTACAAGTTCCCAGAGAACACTGCCGAGCACGTCCTCAAGTTCACCCATCTGGAGAGAACACAGCAAAGGACATCAGCACAGCTACCTGTGAAAATCTTGTTCAACTAAAGGAAGTCAATGATGGAGTTATTCTGCATCCTGACATTTACAATTCACCAGAAAATGAACCAACGTGCTGAAGAGAAAGTGAGTTCCACAACTGTATCTTCTAACAACAATCAGGGCAGGTAAAAGTGGGGTTTCTTAGAGGGCACAGCCAGGATAGCACCACGTGGTATCTCTTTATTATACTGCCTTTAAGGAAAGCTCTGTAGATTATGCAAACAAGGGGGCTCTAACTGAAAGGTTAGATATCAACAACTGCACTGACTCGTGAATTGCTCTGAGCTTTGTGAACTCAGAATGTGATGCAGAAATTGCCGGTGACACTGTAATTTGAAGAATTTTAAAGGAAATTTGACAGAAGTTTAAAAAGACCATTAAACTTTTTGATCTAACAAATTCTTTTCAAAGTGTCTATTCATTAAGAACAGGATTTATAATTCCATTAGGAATTAATGACAGCAATGGAACAGGATCACACTGTAAATTACAGAAATGAAGAAACAGAGTATTTATACACAGCCACAGCACTTCTGAAAACGCCATTAACAACTTTGTGGACAGCTTCTCCCTAGGGACCCAGCCTGGCCAACAGCTCTGGCATTGGGCTGAGCCAGGCTTTCCTGGATCCACTGCAAAGGGAACACGCTTCCTCTGGAATTAAACCCCTTGCAGCACCACGCCACCTCTCCCAGGGTAAGTGCCCCCTAACAGAGACTCACTGTGGGAAGCAGCGACACTCTGGAGATGCCCAACTCAGGGCTGTGGATGGACGGCTACAGAACACACAGGTGGGGAGTCCCAGCCAGGTCCTGACCCCCAGCTCCCCCCGGCTCCTGCCCTGCACACACACAAACCCATGCTGTACGTGCATTACAGATGTTTTGCTGTGTGTACAGCCTGTAATTGTAGAGGGCAGCAGGACTGGTACACAGGCTGATGAGAGCACAAAGATGCCACACAAGCAGCTGTGTACCAGAGCACCATCCCCAGCCTGGCAGATCACATTAGTGCAGGGGGGTACTTGTGTGACACCCTGTGGTTTCTCCTCACTACTAGGGAACCATGCAAGTACTTGGATGTGTATCACTTACTAGCTGCCCATAGTCTATCAGAGTTCAAGGATCTGCTTTGAAAATATGATAATGCACAAGCAGCCACTTCAGCAGCTCCTGGAAATGCTTTCCTGGCACTCACACTTCAGCTACCTGTCTCCTCTTCTGACTCTCCTCTCTCTCTCCAGCAGAGCCTGGGTACTTAAGAGCATCTTACTTGAAGAGGCAGCGGCCAGAGGGGTAAGGACAGGCCTGTAGCTCAGAGCTGAGCTGACAGGATTTCTGCTTTCAAAAATACAAACAACTGACATACCTTTATCTCATCTATGCACTTGTACTTATAGGGGTATTACAAATACATGACTACAAGTGAGTGTGGAATACATGAACGCAATTCATGGAGTGGCTTGGGTTGGAAGGGACCTCAGATATCTCCCCGTTCTAACCTCCCTACCATGGGCAGGGACACCTCCCACTAAACCAGGTGTCTCTTTCTTCACAGGGGAAGCAAGTGACAAGATCACAGTGGGGATTTTTTGTATTTTAAATTATTAATTTAATGGGTGAAGTACCAGGCACACTCAGGAGCCCAACTGGCTCCTGGTAGAGATGGGGTGGCCAGAGACATCAGGCTTAATACCACTGGTAGAGATGTTGTTGAGGTAGCTCCAACAGGCTCTGTGATACGTGTCATGTAGCACCCATTAAATAAATGTAGACCTTGTGTCTGTATACCTTGCCATGATGGGGTAGTGGATACCTGTTAAGGTACAGACCTTCATTTCCTGCTTGCACTCACTAGCAATCAATTAGAGGACATGGATTGCACCACTTTTATCAAGAAGTAACTTCTTTCATAAAATCCCCTTGATTTAAATTGCATAAATATGGACTAGGGTATCAGAAACAGAAGTGAACCCTTCTGTCTTGGACTTTTCTCTCTAATTCTGAATGACTTTCAACGAAAAAATAGAAAGATGCTGAAGTGAATTCTCAAACTGAGATGTAAAATTGATAATTAAACTGTGATAGCATTCAGCTGCCCAGTAAGCTGAAATCCAAAACTGTGACTAGAACACAGCTAAACAAACAAAACGTTGGGTAAAACACATAATTTATGTTTTTAAAACAAAATCATAAGAAGTTGTCTAAAGTTTTCAGATGAAGGTGACTATGAAGTACAACATGTCCCGTGTCTTTCTGCAACTAAAAAGGCAAAATAAAGTTTTAGTTCTGGTACATAACACAAAGGCAACTGCTTGTGTAAATCTCAGGACAATAAATCTTACATGGGATGAATTTGTATTACTAAACTGTCATAGCTTTCAGCTTATTGGCAAAATTATGATTTATAAAAAAATAAAACACATCCCAGAGTGAATTTTCTTTTCAATTAACAAGACAATCTTCTTATTTCATCTAGTTATCTTCTTATTTCAATCTAGTTCTCCCTTCCACATTAGTCTTCCTTGAATAAATACTAAAGAAATATAATGTTGGATTTCCCTTCCAAGTCACCACACAGTGATCGCTGTAAAAAATAAAAAGAGAAGCTGATCTCTTCCATGCTGGTCACTAATTACCCACCTTGTAGAGCACTGGTCAACCAAGCAGAACTCCACAAAAATACCACATCAGGCAAGAGACACAATAAAAAGATTTTTTGAAAGTGTTACATGAGCCCATACATCCACCAGAGATATCAGAGCCTGATGTGCAGAATGCCCAGAGCTGAAGCTGCAAGGCTGGAGGACACTCAATACTTTGAAAATGAGGGCATTCCTTTAACTTGTCCCACACACACTGAATTATCCTCTGAAGGCATGTATAGCTCTGGATTTAAAATACATGGGTGTAGCCTGCATTAGGTAACTGAGGTGAGGAACAACCTGGGGCAGCTGGTCCGTAAGCTCATCAGCTGAAGTGCCTCCCCAGCACGTCCCAGTCTAACAGGGAGGGATTCTTTTTATAGAGTGCTAAAAGGCCGGAGAGGTTTCCAGCTGGACAGGAACACTGGAGCCCATCAAACCCTGCAGGCCCCGTGCTCTGCCTTCACAAGGCACTTCTGCGCTAGTCCCACTCCTCAGCCAGAAAATCCCTGACACCACTCTACCAGTGGCCTAAACAGCTGCACAAATTCCTGAACAGCAGCAAATCCAGCCTTTTATTGTCTGAACTTCAGGCAAATCACTGTGAGAATACATCAGGCTTTGTGTGAGCAGTAATTTTTTTTTTTAATACAGCTTACAACTCAGACTTTATTTTTTCTCTGTTTCTTTCCTCCATCCACACATGTTCCACATCATCCACCAAGAGCCTAGTTCTCAACTCACCTCCTCCCCCCAGCAGCCTGTTCCAGTCAAACTAGGTCTGACTGAGTCTAACACTCAATTTTAGCAGGTGCTCAGTCAGTTCCACTAGTTGACAAGTATTTTGGCTCACAGTAACAAACATTTAGTAAACGCCCAAAGGGAATAGCATCAAAGTATGCATTACTTATCCTGAAGCCATCAATTCAGGCAAGTTAAGAGCTTGAAATTAGCAGAGTTTTGACTTTTGGCACAGGGTTGAATATTCATACACCCATAATCATATAAGAAATTTTTTTCTTCTTAAATCACTGTTCACTAACCGTCTTGGAATTTTCTTTTACTTTCAAGAGCATCCCATTTCCCCTTCCCTCAACTCTCAAAAAAAATCCCAAAGAAACCAAACAGAAAAACCAAACACCAAAAAACCAACTCAGCCTGGGTGGAAAAAACAGGATAAAAGACTCTGTGTTAATACCAACCAGGTAATAGCAACAGTATTGATTTACACTGCCTGAGAGTCCAGCTGTAAATCCAGTCATGCAGGCACCTCTCTGTAACAGCGAGGCTGCCCATGGCTGGTCCTCCCTCCTCTTGCTCATCCCCTCCCTCCACAAGCTGCCAGCATTTGGCACAACACAGGTTATAACCCAAAGTGACACTTGCATAGTGACTAATGGCCATCCCTTGTGACAGCACAACCCTGAGGCATCAAGAAGGTGAAAAGGAAAAGGTAAATGTTCTCAGCCCGGCTAAATAAAAATGTAACAGCGCAAAATTTTTTCTGGGTTTATAAACAACAAAGTAATGCTGAGCAGTGCCCACTTCAAATGATGCTGTAGTGCTCGACACACAATACAACGCAATAGTTTCAGTCCCTTAGGGGTCATCTTCAAAGAAGGAATTGTTTCTCCAGCTGAACAGAAACACTTTCACCACCAAGCTCCACACTGGTAAGAATACAGCATTGTTAGTAGATATCCCATCCACCAGTGCCCCTAAACATCTATCAAAAATACCTTTCTATTTCATTTGCCTCTGACAGAACATCATGTCTAAAATCAAGGATATGGCTGAAATTTTCCTCACACCTACAAAAGATTCACTGACTTAATTCTTCTTTCAGACCCTTAATCTACACCATCTTCTCACTTACCATAGGTCATGTTCCCAGATGTTAGAGCAACGTCTGCCTGGTTTGTGCTTTAACACAAATGAGTTAAAGAACAATTACTTGTACTCAACTTGTCTAGATTCTACTATGCTCAAGTTCAACTGTTCAGAAGCCATGAAACAGATCTCTAATCAAGATTTGTTTATAAACAATGAAGCTACTTTTAAAAAAATGGATGGGGATTTTTACTTATTGTCTGAGTTAAGAGCTTTACCTGTTAGACTTGCTTGCACATGAAATTGACATTTGTACTAAAACCTTCACATGGCTGAGATCTGTAAAACATCTGACAGCCCTGAGAGAGCTGAGGGGAAAGGAAAAGGAGGGAATCTCCCAGCTAGGATATGATGATGCCCTCCTGGGGTCCCGCTGCCCCTGGGAGGTGTTCCCAGCTCTGCTGTGCCCAAGACATCTCTCACAGGCCCTTGGAGCTGGCAGCCCAGCCCAGAAGATGCACAAACTCCTCAAAGCCACATGAGCAGCTGCAACACCTACAGGCTGATCATTCCTGACACAGCATTTCAATTTATATCCATTAGGAAATTGCAAGGCAATTTTTTTCAGCATACCTGAGAGTTAAGTAAAACCTTCAAACACCATGAGTCTTATGATGAAATTAGCAGGATTTATTTTCCCTGCTGCCCACAAGTTTGCAGCAGCAGGGCTGTGACAACAGCCTTTAACATCTCAGGGACAGTATGCAGCCAGGCTTTGCATTATGATCAAATTATTCCCTGTTCCCAAAGAACACAAGAGCTCCTGAGCACTGCACGCAAATGGAAACCACTTCAGTCCTACTAAATATTGTATAAAACATAAATCATTGAGTATGAGCCAAGACCTGTCCTTCTCTTCTACTAGGTACCGAACAGAGAACACAAAAAACTCCTCAGAGATTTCACCTTTATTTTAGGAAAGGCACTGACTAAGCAACCAATTGCTGTCCAGACATTATTACAGGATAAACAATTTCCAGTTTTCACAAACCAAACTATGCATGACAGAGCTGCACTGTAAAGTATCAAGCAAGCCATCCTATCCATCACTTACTTTTCAGAGCGGTTTGGCTTGTTCTGTGATACCATTAAAAGGTCAGGTGTGCCCTTGGATGTACTCAAACTATTTGCAGTGTAGGACACTGCACAACCGTCCAGAGGCAGAACTGCATGAAGCTGTAATAAAAACTTCAACAGAATAAATGGGAAACCTGTATAATGCAGATCCTTCAATTGCTGGCCCCATCCCTTTCTCTTGCCTGAGTTAAGCTGGGTAAGCTCTGAATCTTTTAGATCCTTTGGCTAATGACTGGAATGTCCTGAATGCAGGCAAACAGAGTGGTGGGGCCATAGGGTACAGAAGCACAGCCTCTCTACAGAGCTAAGTGCTGCAATTCAAAAATATCTCACCTTGAAATTAAATGGGATGGGACATAACACAGGTTTTTGTTTTGTATGTTTTTAAAAAGGTCATTTCTCTCATACAAGTCTTGAAGCAAGCCTTCACAGGAACATTATTACACTGTAAATTGCTTAACCAGTCAAAAGCAGTGAAATATTACCCTCGGACTGCCATCCTCCAACTAAACAGGAACATAAATCAGCATGACTGTTGCTAGTATCACACAAGGCTAAGACACTGGCTGATCCCACCAGTCTTACTTTCTAACCATTGGTTGCCTTGGGCTCCTTACTGTATAAATTATCCAGAACCATTAGCATTCTTTGTTGTTCCGATGTGATTGGAAGACTCTAAAGGATATTTCTGCATGCTGCTTAAGCAAAGGGTAAGCTTTGTGCAGTATCATGTGATCAACAAAAAAATCCCCAAGTACTGCCTGCTTGTGGGTGGTGCAGAGGAACAAGAAGTGACTCACAACTCATAGTGGAAAATTTGGGGGGAAAATGTTTTAAATAGTCAGGAAAAGTACAAAATGGCCAACCACAATTATTGGACTTCCTACGCCCCATGTACTGGGTAATAAAACCATATCTTTGATGTGGGACAACAGATGCCCAAATGTATGAGAGTTAAGTGAAGCAATTCCTAGGTTTTGCTCCATTCTCCTACTAGAGAGGGCCTCTACCTGTCCTGAATCTGCAGAGTCCTAAGGAAACTCAGAAAGAAACTGGAATAAGCTACCAAATTCCAGTCTGATGCGAAGGGGTCGGGGGGGGGGGGAGAACCCAAAAAAAGCATCTGGTGGAGCAAAAGCTCTCTATTTTCTCTCACTCTTGAGGCAGAAATAAAATGCTGAAAGAAATCCATATATTTGGGATTAATAGACAGATATTTATCCATGTGCCACTCTGGTTGCTGAGAGATTTCCTCTCTACAGCAGTGTTGTATAAACAATAAAGCATTTTTGTCCACAAAGCAATTGTCTCACCTCACTGAATCAAGAGCCTCTCACTGCTGTATCCCTTCTATATTGTTCTAATTCTGAGTTGTGAGGAAGCTCCCTCACACAAAGACAGTGCATGGATCTGGTTGGGCACGCTATTGTTAAACTTGAGCACTTCAAGTACAACGTGGGCTTCCTGCAGCATGAGTAGAGTTAGCTGAGAGACTGCACATTTTAGCTCACAAGCCATAGGTAAATATGGACTGAGGGGACAGCTCCTACAATTAATTCCTTACTGCTACGGTCATTTTCAGCTGGGGCAGGGGGAACCCACCCTGACAACATTACAAACCTGCACATAACCTAAACAGCAGGCAAGAAAAATATTACTAATTCAGGCCAGTTTCAAACAGCAGCATCTCAAAATTCACCTCAAAGACAGAAACTTCTTTATACTGTCCTTTATCCTGGAAAATGATTCAGAAGATCTATACATTCACACAGAAAAAATACCGACAGTGTAGATGGCTGCAGCAAATGTACTGCAGCATGTTAAGAGTCTCCTAATATGCTGGCTAGAACAGAAGGCAGTGGGTTTCTCAGTGCTTTCATCATGGATAGTACTGCCACAGCAGAGAGAAAAAGAGGAAAGGGCAGGGAAATGCTGACTCTCGCCCAACCAAAGGATGCACATATGTTAGAGGAAATCTACATGTCGTTTAGGAAGCACATGCACTGCTTCTCTGAGCATATGAAGATTATCCAATCCCCCCCTTAGGGGGATTTCACAAAGGCACACAGAAATACTACATGCCCAGGTTTCTGTAAAGACAACTGGCTCCTTGATATGTTCTTGAAAAAATTATCATAAGATACAGCCAAAGACAAGAAATCGTGGCAGGGCCTTATTTCTATGGAGCAGAGTACAAGATGTCATTTATAAGGACATATCCTCAGAGCTGCCAAAGTAGCTGGCCTCTTTATCTGTCATTATGCCACAAACCATAACTATTTTGCTTTATACCTTAGAGAGAAACAGTAAGCCTGGAATCACACGGAGGCTCCTGACCTGAACAATGAGCAATGCAGTGCCTACTGAATTTTTCAGATCCTAGTTTGCTGAAGGGTTTTCTGCAGCTAAATCAAATCTACAGCAGAGAAAAACCAGGCTCTGTAATCTCAGCCACGTATTTCCCTAACAAAAGAAAGTTGCTAATAACAGACTGTTACAGCTCACCGTTAGGAAAAAAGAGAAACACTGAAACACCTTATTTCTGTAACATTATCCCAAAAATGGATGTTTCAGAAGCCAGACATGTGACACAGTCCCAACACAAAAAAAATCTGCCTCTACACACATCCCTTTTAAGTACATGTATGTAAGACTAAACTATTATGCTATGCTTTGCTATTAAACCTACAAGAAAGCTCAGCATTAAACCTCACATGATGGTTACAAACTATTTCCAACTCACAGACAGTTTGCATATCACAGCAACATAAGTGGGAAATGAAAGCACACCTTCTGCATCATCACTGCAATCAACTAACCTCCAATTAAACATTCAATTGCTTTGCAAACCCCACAACCATGGTTACAAATGCTATTTTACAATGTTAACAAATTACTCCGACAGCTACCAAGTTACAGGCAAGAACAAGCTTTGATACTTCAATTGCAAGGTAAGAAAATTAAAACAAAAGAATCCCTGTTCAGAATTTGGCACAGATCTAGATACCTTTTTCTTCCGATCCCGGGATCTTTTCCTGTGTTTTCTTTTTTTCTCAGTTTCTTCCTCAGCATTTATTTCTAAATCCCTGTTTTTCTTTAACTGTGATGCTGCGTGAGCCATAATGCATTAAAAATCCTTTACAACAATGTTCCCTTGTAAAAGGTGATTTCCTCGGGCACCTTTAGCCAGCCCTTACAGCAAATGTTCCAGTGATTGGAAAGAAATCTGTGACCAGAGCCAGGAACACATTCAGGATTCAGAGATCTCGCAGAAGCTTGCAGTCACTACAAAAACACATAGTTGCAGATTTCTTCCTATACCTTTCTGCACCTGCACCTTTGTAAAACAGTGCAGCCATCGTAATGCATTTAACGTAATGAAAAAGACAGCTGGGACAGAGAAAGCTGTATTATGGCTGTATCCCCTGCCACCAGCTGGAAGTGCCTAAGTGACTCCACTGAAGGGGGAATGCTGAAAAGGAGCGCTTTCTATTAAAAGAATTCCAGAACAATAACATATGCTGCATTGTTTTCTCATCACTAATCTTCAAGCACGTTTTTAAAACCTATTAAAAATAGCAGTGCTAATGTTGTACGTCTCTCAGCTAGTTTTGTGTAGTAAGCCATTTAACCTATAACGAAATGGAGCAGCTCCTACTTTAGGTTAACTGCTGATGGTGACAAAAAAAATAAAATAAAAATTTCTTTCTACCATGGAGACTCTGACTGCATTATGTAGAAAACAATGCATGCATTGCCATATCTTAACAGTGTGTCCTTTATACCCATTTTTCAATTCCAACACATTTTGTGAGAGAGGATTACAGAAAGCCCTGTTGTATTTTTTCCCCCTCTTTTTTTTTTTAAACATACTTATTACAACACATCATACTGAAAGAAAGATGCAATCACACTGGTGTGTGAAACAGGCATTAAATTCATGGGAGATTTTCTGGCACCGTTCATTTACGTGGTCAGAAAGGGAAATCGGCACTATTTCCACGTAGTTGGAAATGTACTTTTAGGCTTTTATGTCAAGGCTTGCTTCAATCATCTTACTATTTTTGCCACCTGAGTCCTCAATGACTGCAGCTTTTGAATATTCATTATGGGAGGTAAAATAGCAGCAGTATTAAGGCCCGCAGGAGGATCTTTTACTAGGATGAACACAGAGCAAGCATCTAGTAAATATGGAACCATATTTTTCTGCACAAATATGAACAATCAGCAGCTTGCCTCAAGACTGCTGTTTTTAACCTTTCCCATTGTTCCTAGTAGCATGTTTCACTGTAATGAAGATTAGCAGTCTAATCTCTTTCAGATAAAACCCCAAAGTCTCTCCAAGTGAAACCAGAGTATTTCACATGGTATTAGCACTTCTTTCCAGAAGGAAAAAAATCAGATTCTGTTGTAAAAATGAAGTTAAATTTAAATTCGAAGTGCAACTAGCCAAATCAGGCTGCATCTTCTCAGCGCAACATAAAACCCAGAGATGTCTCACACGGTTGTAAATATTCTTCCCCTGAACTTGAGAGACATTTTCTGAATTCTCGTTGCTGAGGCCCAGCAAGCAACATGCTTTAGAGTTTTCACATAACATGGCTAAAAGAAAAATAGTATTTTAAACCTCCAAAACAGAAACTGCTTTGAACACATCATATGTTGTCGAAAAGGCAGTACATAGTGCACTGCCTGTCTCCTGTTCCCAGGCTAGGAAACTGGGTTTAAAAAGTTGATTTTTTTTGGAGTGACTTTAAAGAAATGCCCAAGGATGGAGGCCACAGTTATGTGACCTTAGGGATTTTTCTTCCTGCTGCAGTAAAATCACAGGTTTCTGTGTGCATCCAAAGCTCCTATACACCACCTATAAAACCTATACACCAGCATGTACCTCTCCATACTCCCCCTCCACCACTGAAAGACCTCTGAAGCCTCATATAATGCCACTTTGGAAAGCTGTGGGAAGAGGAGTGCTGCCCTTGGGCAATGCCTGGTTTTGAACTGGAAGCAGCAAATTCCCACTTCTTGATGTTCTGCAGAGACTTGAGTAAACACGTTTCTAGAGATGCAAAGAGTACGCCCCAGAGATGCTTTGAACTGCAAGGCACAACTGCAAGCTGTCAAAGGCCACTCTCAGGCAGGCACCTGGATTTTGGCCCAGCTCTCCAAGGAAGCCCACGGCAGCAGTGAGGAGACTCTGCTCTAGCACAGGAGCCCTACTAGAGAGAGGAGCTAGCCAGGCTGCTGATTTATGGGGGCTGAAGAAGGTACTTCAAGAAGGACGGTGGCCAAACTATCAAGTTTTGGCGGGAAATGGAAGACTGCCTCGTGCCTATTAAAAAAAATAAAATAAAAAAAGGCAAAGAAAAAGCACCCAAAGCTTCACTTTCTAGCCTGCAAGCTGGCTGCAGGACCTTGGCAGTTATCCTCTTGGAAAGTCAGTTCTCTGTCTGTAAAATAAAGTTGATGTTAGTTCCCCTGTCTGACATAACGCAGTTATTAGCACAGAAGTGCTTAGAAAATACAGCAGAACCAGAACTGAAAGTGGATTCAACAAAGTTCAATAGAGGTGGATCCCTCTTATTCCCAGCACATTTCCATCTGGATTTGAAAGACTCATGAGTCTTTGCCTTAGGAAACCAACTTTATTCGAGCCACACTTGAAGTGAATGCTGCTGTCATTCACCGCTTGCTGGCTAATCCTGTGACGTCCTATAAGCCTTTTAACCATACTAGCCTGTAATTTATGCCTAAATAACCTCATTAAATGAAAATACAAATGATGCATTATCAAGTGTTAGGTGTTAAAAATACTTGAAGCATACTTTCAAAAATGTTGGCACAGAGAAAACCATGCACATATCCAGCTTAAAGCCCAAGTGCCACCTTATGCACAGGTTGTATTCTATGAAGGTAGAAAGCAGCCCAAGCTTTTATTAATGAGAATAATGCTAAGAAATGAGGATAATAAGTGAACTCACCCAATCCCTTGAGATACGCATAAATTGAAGGATTTTATCTGTCAGCCAAGACTGCTTCATCCCGAGGATCTTTTCAGCTAATTAATCAATTGGACATAACATGCAGATGTTTTTATTATGTGGATTACAATCCTTGCTTCAACTAGAGAGTCCAAACTCCTCCAGAATTAGATTTCAGAAAGAGAAAATGCCTTTTCAAGTTAGGGTTTTGAGAAATACTATTTTAGCTAGTAAAGCAATGATTAAAAAAAAAAAATCAGCATAAGAAAAAAAAGATCCCTTATAGTTAGAGAGACACTAACTAGGGAGATTTTGTGTAGCTTATAGGCTGGGATAGTCTCAAACAGAAAAGAGGTTACAAAAGAAGTGTGAATAAAAGATTCAGACCTCTGTGGAAGAGTGACTGTGTATGTACAACTCCTGGTTTTGGGGAAATGGTGAACTGGCACCATTCACTGGAAGGTGACAGGGCACTGCCAGATGAAAGCTGGATGAAGTGTGAAGGTTTTCATGCCAGATATGTCATAACTCACTCCAAGGGAATTGGGTACTGGAAATCTTCATTAAGTGCTTCTTTTCAGACTTCACTAAAATAATTAAGCTATTTGATTTCACCCTTAATTACAAAGTTAATGAAATGCCAATGAGTGTTTCAGCACAATCCATAGGGTCCTGATAAAGAATGATAAACTGTATCTTACTTGAACAATGGGAAATTTACACTTTCTGTTAGCACAAGGATAACGTCTACTTAGCTTCATCTGCTCACAAAGTCATAGTAATAATGGCTGGAAGTGATTTTATCAACCTGAAAGTCAAGTGTGTCATTTGGTTTAGTTTAAGATGCTAGTCCCACTGTTAAAACTAGATTCAAGAGACTGCAAAACAGCATTAGCATATAACATTGAGATGGATTTGGAAAAAACCCACAAGTTATAGGGGGAAAAGATGTTCACAGTCTAATTACTGGTGTTAATTCATCAATTGGTCAGCAGCTTATAGAGCAAAGATAGTACTATCACTTTTACAGTTCTTTTAAACAAATTATACAGCCCTAGAAAAAAAAGATAAGACACTCATGAAAATATTGGCTTATTGAGAAAATGCCAAAAAATAGCTCTATGAAAATCTAAGTGTTTTTAGGTAAGATGGAACGCCATAGAAACATTCAGTATTTACACTTCTCAGATCACTATGGATCCAAAAAGGTTTATAATCACACACAGTGCTAGAAGGTCACTATGAAAACTTTTACTGGTAAGCAAAGTATGCTACATTTTCCCAAAGATGAAAAGACCACTATAGGTAGACTAGAAATAGAAGAGAGTAAAGGAAAGGAAAACACATGGAGAAAAAGAAATCCAATTCTTACTACATTACTCTTAAATTCTTAATTTCTGAGGTTTCTGGTGCAGAACACATGCCCCTATTGCCCTGCTTTGGATTATTTTGTTGAGTAAAGCAATAGAAATGAGAAGGGGGAAAAAAAAGAAGAACAAGACTTACTGGAAATAATAAACCAATTCATGAAAATAACATTCTGGGAGAATACAAGGTAGAAGAAATAAAAAAAAAATTATTTGTGAAAATAAGTTTACCATAAAAAACTTTCTAACGAGTCTCATAATGTTCATCTGCTCACGTGTTAGACTAGCAGGCCTTGTGTCTCAAAATCAAACAAAAAGTACCAAACAAGACTAAAAGCTTATTTAGCATTTAATTTTACTTTTTAGCTCCTGTTCACACATTTGATGTCCAGGATAGGATGGACCCATCTCCAAACATGCAGAAAATCAAGGCCACTAAGTTGTAAATGAATGGAAAATAAGAGAAGTTAAGGCTTGCTTGGCTCTTCTGTGTTGTTGCATTGAGTTTCTCCCACCACCTGCTTCTTCTAGCAGAATTCTATTTTGGCAATAACAATCCCAGAGAAACTGGGGAAACATGTCAGAAAGGAACGCATGCACTACACAAAAGAGCAGGAAAATACCTAAATTGTACTTTATACACCACTTTTACAGTGCTAACCCCCTCAACTTCTTTGAATTTATAGTATAAAATGTGGAAATGCACTGAATTATGTTCTGTTTCTTAATTGACTTCTTTAGGGCACAAGGGCTTAAAAAATGCTTTGGAAATGACACAAATTCAGGGATGCAGTGATAAAGGCCAGAGGCTTACTACTTCTTAAATGACCCTTCTTAAATTTCCTACTGGAAATTCAGGTAGAAATGGTAACAATTGTAAAAACAAAAACAAGCAAACAAACAAAAACCCAAGCCCAAACAAACCACCACAACAACAAAAACCACAACTAAGCCAAACCACCCCAAAAAACCTCAACCCCTCCCCGAAACACCCACACAGAAAACAATCATAGAACATGTTTTCCACTAAGCACTCTCCAGACACATCACCTGCCCTCTGAGCTGAAACAAGATCAAAGCAGCAGCCACTTTTGAGCTCGTAGAATTAAGTGCAAAATTACTACTTCCCTATGTAGGGATGACACTTTTTGGCTTAACTGATGATGTTACACCTGCTGTGGTCCAGCTTACTCAGAACATGAGGATGGCTGTCACATCTGTGAATTTTAACTCCAAGCTGGAGGCATGAAAATGACTACAGGTTTTTGTTTGCCCTTAAGACTTGCACTGTAAATCCAGACAGTTCAAAGCTGACTCAGGGCTCGCATGGTTTCAGGGGCAGGGGAAATGGGGAAATAAATCTTCAGCTGTCCCAGGCCACCACGCAAGCATGGTGAATCCTCCTGCAAACAAACTGGGAGAAGGGAACAATGTGCTCATGCAAAGGCAGAGGAGGAAGGACTTCAGAAGACTGAAGAGCACTCAGGACCTGGAGATCACCAACCCTGTCTTTCAAAACAGGGTTTTGATTTTGTTTGAGGCCTACACAGAGAAAGGGAGCTCACGGTGACAAATTAATAGTAACTCTTCTGTGAAGATGGTGTAAAGAGTTTCATCTCTGACTCATAACAAACTAAGAAAAAGGTACCTATGTATCTTATTTATAGAGGGACACTAATTGCAAGATAGATTTTGTGTGGGTTTGTGGATGGAATTGCCGAGCAGCCCAGAAAACTTACCCAATGCAAGGAATACTGGTGAGAAAAAGATATATAACCCCTAAATTGTTGCTGAGCACACACACCAAAAACTTTCTCCCCATTCTTCCTCTGCCAAGAAGAATATTGCTAAAACCCTACATTTACTGGGAGCCACTGAAAGTGTAGCAAGCACACACTTTTGAAAAATGCCTTTGTACTTTTTTTCCCCTGCAATTCAAAGACCACACTACAACCAGGGCTGAAACTCCCATGGAGAGCGTCAGCGTCTTAGGGATGCTGATGAAGATCCCTAGGAAATGGCATCGAACTGATTCCACACATCTTAAGGGGTAGAAGTTCTATCCCAGACTGACACTAGAACACAGTGACATAGCTTTCAACCCTCACTTGGAACTACTGAAACTGTACATTCAGAATACTAACTTCCCTCCGATTCCGACTTTAATTATTTCTCTTTGCCTAGTCCACCACGCTCTCCTAGCTACTGCAAGCCCCAGTAGGGCGACCAGGAGGTCAGCGGAATGGTGCTACAGGGCACCAAACTGAGTTCTGATCTCAAAATTTCCTTAGATGTATCTGCATATTACACCAAGAGAGCCAGGAAAAGCTACCCCTGTATATACAGGAGGTAAAAAAATAGGCAGGGTTGGAATCAGCTTTGCACTCCCACATGCAGAAATTGAATGCTGTCTGTGATGTGATAGGAGGATCAATCCTGTCCTGGTGAGCTTCAAAAAAAGAAATGCAAAATGCCATTCATCAGGATTTTATGATTCAGCTACAAACTTCACCATGAGTGGTCAATTAATCACTGCTGCATCTGTTAACTTCTGCTCCAACACATGAAAGCAATCTGCTCACACATCCAGCAAACACTGAGCCCGAGCTGGGGTTTCCTCCAACATAAGGAAAGCAGGTATCAAGGAGGAGGCTCTCAGAAGCTCCTCTGCCAGGTCATCCAGTCCCCCAGATACAAGATGAGTTATTCCCTGCTCATCTCTGATGGAAAACTCCCTGTCTCAGAGTGGTTTAAAAATAACCCAAAACAGCAGCAGAAAATGTCTTTGTGGTATTTCAAGTTTCTCAGCATTGAGTCCCCGCCTGCTGTCTCTTTTCTGGAGCAGCAGCAGTCTCATCATAATAAAAGCTACACAAAAAGCTTTTATTAAAAACCACTGCAGAACCTGCAAAGGTGCCAGGAAGCAAATGTGCCTAAGCAAATGAAGCTACCAGAGAGTGGGATGGCACCAGTCACAAATAGATGCAACACCTTTGCCTGTAGTTAGTAGATCACTTTCCAGTACCCTTTACTTCGTATTCATTTATTTTTGTTAGGTTTGGGTCAAAAATGTATACTTCAGGCTCAAAGAAATTTTGACCAAGTGAGCCTTTCCATGAATGACTGCACAATGAGCATCCAGGGGCGTTAGGCCTCTCTGCCTTAGCAAGATACTGTGATCATGAAAATATCATTCAACCTTCCCTACCTCTCCAAAAAGAGAAGTACTTTTAACTGTGGACAATGCCAGCACTTTATCACCTTCTGAAATAGGTTATTCTCCCCCACCCACTGCCAACTGACTGACCCAGTGCCTGCATATTTTCCTGTTGCCAAGCTCTGTGCATTAGGAGCAGCTTACTTGTTTTATTTTGAAATAAAAAGTTGCTGAATGAGTGTAACGAAGGACCCATCTGCAAAGGTCACAAGAAAGGCTCTTGGAAGTTTCCAGCATTCCCCAGCTGCCCCAAGGCTTTCAACAGTATAAACTTTTTGGTTGAATTTCTGTGGCGCAAAAACGCAGAAATTTTAAGAAAGGAAGGAAAATGGTTTCTCAGCTTGTTTGTAGGGTAGGTGGGTTTTCTCATTTTTAATATCCCTGAACTACCTGCGTATGTAAAAAATCTACTACTAACATGCAATACTCCTAAGACAAGGACAACAGGTACACGTGAGCCAACAAGGAGACTGCAGTTTCAGTTCCCTCCCTGATCACTGCCACACTTGAGTGCTGGACCAAGGCTCCCTCAGCAAGTACAGAGGACATATTTACTCACTCTAACTGCAAACTTCCCATTTTAGCCAAACCAAGTGCAGAATTTTCAGTGAAGACACCAGTCCCTGCCAGTGTACACACCATTTCTTAACCTTTAAGGAAATATTTGAAATGAAAATATAAAAGCGAAAAAGAAACCTCCAACCCACTCCAGCATAAGAAACTCATTTAACTAGATTCCTTAATTATTCATTATTCTTTTTCTTATGTTGAAATGACCATCTTTGCCTCATTCCCAAAGGATTGCCTCCATAATTAAGTGAGGGAATCATTAAAATCTTAACATGCTGTCCGAGTGAGATTTTAGTGCTTTAAGTGTTCTGCATGCTCCATGCAGCAGTAAGTTGACTTTTATAGGAAAAAAATGCAAAAAAGCAGAATCATTAGCAATCAATAAAAAGAGGCAGAAGGGTATCAAATGCATATTTTTCAGGTGACATTTTTCTCACTTTCTCGTAAGTAAATTAATGTACCAGTCATAAAATCTACACGTTTACACTTAAAACAATGGCATGTGAAAATTCTCAGTTTCCTTAAAATAACAACCAATATTTAAAAAAACCCCTCAGGATAATTTTAGGAACAGAGATTATCTCTCACTTGAAAAAAAATCCCAACCGAAACCTAAAAAATCCCAAACCAAACAACGAAGTCCAGCTATTAGTACTTTGATACTAAAATCCTGCTGGAAGAAACCCTTGCAGCAAGAAAGGTAACTATGAAAGATTCATAAAAAATCTAAACATCACTGCCACTACAAAAAGTCAGAAATGTTTTGTTTCTTCACAGATTTCACATAAAGCTATTAACGCTCACAGGAGGCCAAGTTCTTTCTTGGCCTGGCAAGAGCAAGTGGGCATATAAAAAAAACCCACTTACCTGTGTAATAATTACAATTATCACAGAATAGGTGCATTGATGTGATGCCTGAAAGCCCAGGTAATGTTAGTGCCCTATTCAGAACAGCAGAGCGAGAGGCAATTCCTGTCCAGATCTGCCTGTAAGCTGCACACACAGTACATAGAGGGTGGGAGGCAATGTAGCCCTCCTGCTTTAGAGAGAGAGAGGGCAAACAGGAGAGGATGAAGTTGGAGGGGGAGTTGCTGAGTTTGTGTTGCATGGCAAACAACGTACATCAACACAAGTTTATGTGCTGGGGATGTAAACACAAAAGTAACAGCCTGGAAGACGCAGGAAAGAAATCTCTCTCTCTCTCTCTCTCTCCTACACAGCTTTGCTTGGGTCTCATCTGGAACACTGTGTCCTATTTCAGCACTAAACTTCTAGGAAAAAGTTGTCAGCTGAAGATGTGAAGATTTTATTGCTTTAACTCTGAAATCCCTCTTTTTCAGAAAACAACCCTGAATGCTTCTCTGAATCTGTGGTTAGTAATAAATAACTTTGGATATGCATATCCACACACTCTTAGCAAAGACAAATACCAGCCAGCACTGCATCCTTGCTCATTTGCCTGTCTCCCCACACCAGCCCTTCTGGATTTTTATTTTTCCCCCCAAAATAGGCAAACCCATAGGAGACTGGAGGCAAACCTCCATAAAAACTAAAGATCACTCTCCAATTTTTATTTTTTTATGTTCCTATGATTTATCTTAAACTGGCTTGTGGAGGGGCTGAGAAGGAGGAACGTTACACGGAAATTCTGTTCAGGGATAAAGGGACTGTTCCCTTTTTAAAGATAGAATAAATTCCAACTAAAATGTTTAACAAACCTAAACTTTAAATAATCAATACTTCACAGAGCAGAAGAGAAGAAAACATACAAGGACTGTTGCCCAGAACAGCTCCAAGGGTACTGAAACAGGTGCATAACAACAGGGGTACATAACAACAATAACTCTGTACAGTTCATGCTAGGACACAGGAATTACATAGGCTTAAGATGAAATTCCAGCCACTAGAGTTTTTTGATGTTCTGGGTTTCGTTTTGGAGGCAGGGGGGTGGTTTGAGACTTCCTGGAAAATAGGCAGGATAGCAAAAGACTGTTGAAGACCAAATTAGTACTAAACTAGAACAGGGAGGGGAAAGAAAACGCAAAAAACCAGGAGATAATAAAATTGTACACCGGTCTGGTTAAATTTCCAGTCCTAGCTATCCTCCCATATCTGTATCTGAATCTATCACTACCTGGAAGTTACTGGGATGAACTGCAATTAATCTGGATTTGTCAAGAGGAAACCGCATAAAAGTAATTTAATTTTATTTCATGGAAAGGCAACAGGCATTGGAGACTGGAGAACAGCAATACTTGTACCTGACATTCTCATAAGCAAGGTAAGGAACATGGTGTTGATGAAAAGATTGTTAGATTAATCCAAGAGGGACCTGGTAACTGAACTCAGGAACAAGATATTAACATTCATTGTCAAAAAGGATGGATGTTCTGCAAGAGTCTGTCCTGGATTTGCTTCTCTCCAATGTTTTATTAATGATTTGGGCAATACGAAAAGTTTATTATCAATACAAACATGAAATTACAAGAAGCATGTGCATGTTAAAGAGTGAAAGTTTAGACCAAAATGATAAGTAAGACCAGAGGAATGGTGTGGGGGGGAAAAAACCCCCATGCAATACAGACAAATTGCAGTGGAAATAAGGAGGAAAATGTTTTTACACAGGCTAGAGAGCAAATAAGAACTGTTCTTCAGCATTGTCTGCAGGGGATAAAATCTTGCAGGTTCAACACAGGACAAAAGACAAGCAGCAGAGTAAAGTGCAGAAGTACAGCCTGCACAGTGAAATCATCTTTCTCTTCTATTTAGTATTTGCAAAGCTGCAGGTATACTGTGACTGACTTCTGCTATTCTGCTGCCAGGAAGATATGAATATTTGGGAAACAACAAGAGCAATCAGAAGTCTGTAAAACACATCCTCCTTTAGCCTGAAGAAAAGATGACTGATGGAACATGGCAACAGTCCTCAAGTCCATCAAAACCTTACAAAATGCAGAAGAAAATAGTCTGTTCTCCACCATTACTATGGATAGTAAGAGGAGTAGCAAGTTTCAGTTGCAGCCACCAGATTTGGGTGAGATATTATGAGGACTTTTAACAATAAGGAACCTCTTCAACAGCACGCAAGGGACCAGAATGGAAACTTTACAACTTTCCCAAGTAAAATACGTATTAGGATCCCCTTAGCAATCCTTACATCTGTGCTGCTCATGACAATCCTATGAGCACTGGATCAAGGGGTATCCCAGCTTCCAAAAGTCTGTTCTTACTTCAACCTTACTGAGACAGTACAAAACTATTTTATTGATTTCAGTGTTGTATACTTTAGTACGGTTGACAGTTAGAAATGTATTTTCTTAACACAAAAATCTATGACTATTACCTGCTTCACATCATCAGAAGCAGAGCTCCAAATGAAGATCCAAATCAAAAGAGAACAGTGATGTGTTTGAATTATTCTGGCAAGTCTGAAAGTCTTAAAAAGGTATTTCTCTGTGTATCAAAAATAGAATTTAAAAAACCTACTTTAATTCTATAAGGTTAAAAATTAAGAGGAGTTAAACACAATAAACTATATAGAACTATACAATATGCTGAGAAGCCTGGTCTAAGTTACAGGCACACTAAAGAACTCTAAAAAAAATGCAGTCCAAAATCCTTAAAGCCAGCAAGGAGGGGCACAGCAAGCTCGCTGCCCTGGTCTTCAGGAGAGCAGACTTTGTCCTCTTCAGGGATCTGCCTGGTAGAGAGACATGGGATAAAGCCTCCAGAGGGAAGAGGGACTCAGGAAAGCTGGTTGACATTCAAGGAGCACCTCCTCCAAGCTCGGAAGTGATGCATCTCAACAAGAGGAAGCCAGGCAAAACCACCAGGAGGTCTGCATGGATGAACAAGGAGTTCCTGGATTAACTCAAGCATGAAGCCTGTAGAGGGTGGAAGCAAGGACTGGTAGCCTGGGAAGGATACAGAGAAATTGTATCCAGGAACCAGGTTAGGAAATTTAAAGCCCTGATGGAACTAAGCCTGGCCAGGAACATCAAGTGCAACAGGAAAAGCCTCTATAGGTATGTTGGTGATAAAAGGAAGACTTAGAAAAATGTGGGCCTTCACTGGAAGGAAACAGGAAACCAGGTTACCCGGGATATGGAGAAGACTGAGATACTTGACAAGGTTTTTGCCTCAGCCTTCACCAACAAATGCTCCAGCTGCACTGCATGAGTCCCAGGAGACAAAGGCAGGGCCTGGGAGAATAAGGAACTGCCCACTACTGGAGATCTTGTTTGAGACCATCCGAGGAACCCGAAGGTGCGCAAGTCCATGGGACCTGACGAGATCCAACTGCAGGTCCTGAGGGAACTGGCAGCTGAAGCTCCTAAGCCACTACCCACCATATTCGAGAAGCTGTGGTAGGCTGGTGAAGATCCCACTGACTGGAAAAAGGGAAGCACAACCCCCATTTTTTTAAAAAGACCATCCAGGGAAATACAGGGAACCCATCAGTCTCATACCAGTGCGTGCCACGGTAGGAGGGTCAGAGTGAGATGATCTTTCAGGTCCATTCCAGCCCAATCCAAACCTTTTTATGATGGAGTACTAGGCACCATTTTCTTCCTACACATTAAGATGCTCTGTTTGATAGCACACAGAAAATCAAGACTTTACATGGACTCTTTAGGGGCATTGCAACATTTTTGGCATTAACTTGCAAAACCACTGCATAGAATTACAGCTACTTAGAGAAATCAGAGTGGTTGATAATGCATCTCTTCTAAGCATATATTACATACTTAAGAAAGCAAGAAAAATATTAAAATTCAATTTTTAGCCTTAGAGCTGCTTTCTAGAGTTACAGTGTATATTCTGAAGGGTATTCACAGGCTGCATAAAGGCAGACTAACAAACTTTCAAGCTATAGAGGCCACAATCCAGTATAACTGCAGTTTGAGTCGCTGTGTAGTCTGGCAAGAGGCTACAGCCAGAGCGATAATGAAAATCAAATTTGGGACTGCATCACAAGAACTGTGTGAACAGTAAATTAACAACTTACACACTATTCAGCAAAAAAATTTTTAAAAAGAGAAGCACTAATCAGAATCAGCCAGTTCTCACAGGCTCCCAGTGCGTAGGCTGAATAATTGTCTCATCATGATAATAGCTCTTATGACAACCATGATCTCACCACTGCACTCCAAGATCCAGAATGCTGCTGGTACTCTCACACCCACAACAAGGCACACTCGCTCTTTGCATTTGAAGAAAATCCTACTCTGCAGCTCCAACCCTTGGCTGTTAATGCAGGCAGGGTATAATCTTGTTATTTTTTATGCCTTTGCTTTCAAGCCACAAAACCTATGTATTTCCTCTGTAGACAGAATAGCACAGACTACAATTCCTATTGTTATGAAGACATCTCCCATTCCACCATTAATTCAAAACAAATAGCAGAGTTAACAGCAGTAGTAAAAATCAGCAGTATGCACCTGATAAATAAAATAAAAATTGAGATGCAATTTTATGTTTCGTAGCTCATTTTCTCCATCTAATTTCTGCTTTACAGAGGCAGCGGGTTACAATCTATTCTGCACTGAGACCAGGGCATAAAACATGCCTTTTGCCACCACTTCCCCTTCCCTCCTCTCTTACTGGAGGCCTGGCACCATCTGTTTTTAAGTGTAGTTCTATCGTTTTCTCTGGGTTAACAAAGCAGTGAAAATTAGCACCAGCCACAGGTCTGGTTAAGCATGTAAACTCAGGCAAAAAGGAAGGAAGCATTCATCAGTGTTCCATCAACACCCATTGAAAAACCCAAGGTATGAAAAAGAACATCAGATGAGAGATCTCTGTTCCTGAAGGACAGGCAGGAAGAGCACCCTTGCTGCAGTGTGTTCACTGTGCCCTGACACATGAGCTGCCACTGTCTCTTCTGGAAAGGGCAGAAGCTACTGCCCCATGACAAAGCTGTTACAAGCAGCACACCCCCAGAACTGAAGCATCTCTCTATTTTCCTTAGTAAGATATTAATATATTTCATGGTGAAGTGACTGGGTTCACACACAACAATAGGTCAAGGAAGAGAGAAGAACTTGCAACAACTTAAAAGCACCAGCCAAGACTTATCATCAGTTCAAACTAGTGTCAGGGAAGGCTGTGGACTGCTGCCAGCTGGATATCCATCCTACAGTCTCATTCCCACCTGTTTTAAGCACTGGATACACAGTGCCACCCTCCAAAATGTCATGAAAGTATGTCTATCCTTTTTAGTTTTTACAGCACACGAGGTTTCAACAGCCCCAGCCTCAGTGCAGAAGAGAACAGCTGCCACAGCACCAGTGTGTGCCAGCTCCTGGAATGCTGCTGGAGCCAGCTCTGGGGCAGCCTGACCTCCCTGACAAAGCCTGGCTCCTGCTGTAGGCAGGAAAAAGGAAAAGCACTCTGGCAGTTTGTTGTCATGCTGCCTGGAGTAGGGGCTGGCCTGCCAGGACACGACAGATATGAATAGGAGCCTCTCTGAAGGACACACTTATTCCTAAAAAAAAATAAACCATTACTCCATGAATGACATACTCAGTCCGATGTGCATGTGAATTCACTCCATCTGCAACCCCAGGTAAACTGTCCAAATTCCCACATTATGTCTCAAATTTAAACAAGCTGCTCCCTGAAAAGCAGAGCTGATTAAGTCTGATTTTCCATATCCCCTTGGATGATGTGTCTCCACAGTACTCATTGCACAACAGCTTCAGGTCCCCCCCCATCCCTTTCAGGCCACAGCTCCCCTGCCAGCCCCTTCCAGTCCTTCCCTGGGCGCTGGTGTCCCCACCCTCACCACGCCTCAAGGTCCCTGCCCACACCACGAAATCCGCAGAGCATCCTGTCCTCTGACACATTCCCTACAGCTCACAAAATGCCTTTTATGATTGTGTAGGCTTACATTTCCTTGGGAAACTAGAGTTAAATTGCACACACAGACTGAAAAGCAGAAGCACTGTGGGAAACTGTAGGTATTTTGTTATAAAAGGTAAGAAGAACCAGTTTTTCTCTACACTTCAATACTTCCCCACCACAAGGCACAACGACAGCAACATCAGAGAGACTTTGTGGAATAATGGCTCTCTGCACTTTTTAAATTTTACTTAAAATTAATTAGCCCAGTAATAGGTAAACAGGAAGATGAATTTTCAATTTCTTGCTTGGGTAATCTTCAGGGCATCTAGAAAAGATCACAGTGAGTAAGGCTGAATCCCTCAATGTTCTCCTTCAGTTGGCAGATTTTTGGATGGATCTTTATTCTCTCAGTGGGACAACTTCCAGTACTTGAGGCTTTTAAAAATCAAAAATAGAAGTAACTTGCATGATGACAAAACTGAAAAGGCCCAAAGGGGATTTTGAAGTCAAAACCTGTGGAGATTCAGAATAATGCAATCTCTTGTACAGAAAAAACCCAGTTTATTGATACAGTCAATATTACCAGATAATACTAAGAACCTGATAAAAAAAATTAAGCCTACCTACAAAGTGCACTCCTACCATGTTCTACTGCTCTCCAAATGGAAGTTGTGGAAACAGAGATAATTACTGCCTTAAAGTACATCAGCAAAAAGTGCAACCAAGTCAATTAAGTCAAATGAAGAAAGGATTTACCAACCAGAACTGGCAAGACATCTCTGCCTGACCCACAAGAGGAAAACAAAAACAGTCTTCCACATTGCTTCTTGTGATCATTCTTTGTGATGTTTTGACACATCAAAACCATTTTAAGAAGTTCCAATTAAAACTTATATTTAACAAAAAAAAAAAAAAAAAAGAGAAAGAAATAAAGAAAAAATAAAATATACGCAAGGGACCCCACTGTGAAAAGGTGTCTTATTTAAAGAATCTTTAAAGCTGCACAGTGGGGTACTGAGTAATTTTTTTTTTTTTTTTTTTTAATTAAGCTCCAAGCACAAATCAAAGATGTTCTTTACCTTTGTCATCAAGTCTGCTAAGGAAAACATCAGACTCATAGACCCAGATGTGGTGAGTAGGCACCCAAGTATATTGACTAGATTATTGAACATAGCTGTTTTAAAAATTATAGATGAGGACACAGTTTATTACCACAGCAATCTGACCCAGCAGCATAAACCTAAAATTCTCCAGAACTTTCATTTCCAAAGCACCAAAATACTTTCGCTTCTTTCATATTTCTTAGCACTGAAAATAATTTGCTAGGGAAAAACATATTCTCCAAAGCCATGCTTCTGTGGACAGCTTTTATAACCTTATGCATAAATCTGCCAAGTGAAAGAATTTTGGTTTTGGAGAACTATTTAAAAATTTGGACAATTAACATTATCAACATCACAGACAAAAAAAAAAAATTAGCTAAATGATATCCTTGTCACAACAGATGATTTTGATGAGCAGCAAATTTTGAGGCCTGGGCAAACTGTTTGCGCATAACTTAGACCCTTAAATCAAGGGAGAGCAAGAAATAGCTAGATAGCACTTTTGTCCAGAATTCCTTTCCAAGAAAGGAAATAGGAGCCATGCTCACATTGCTTAAATTCCATCTACATACCTGCACCTAGCATGTCCTGCCCTGTGGAAAGGCCTGGCCAAGAGACTAGGCTATGTTCAAGGACTTGGAACAGGATTTTCCCTCTCTGAAAACGACCTTTGGTCCATTTCTACTTAACCTGAAGAGTATAAGCTACAATAAAGGCAAAAATCGTTGGGGTTTGAGGCTGAGGTGGGTTTTTGGTTTTACTGGAGAAGTTCCAGCAAGACCAGGGTTGGTTGAAGAACAGTAAGCCAGAAAAGACAAACCTGAGCATACTCACTGCCACCTGGCAGGTCTAAGATTAGGACCAGAGGTAATAAAGACAAACTTCTCTAGGATCCCATAGGAGCTTTGCAGGAAAAATTGAGAAGGACCATCATGGGCGTAAGAAAGCAGGCAGTCCTTTTTTACTCTCCATTTGTCTAGAAGGGATGGCAGCCTCCAGGAGTCTGCATGGAAAGGAAGCCTGATGTCGATGCAAGGCTTTGGCTGAGGTGTCTGACAAGCACTTCCAAGGCCTGTGGTTATGAAGGGGTTGCGTGAACTGACACCTGGTGGCTCCAAAGTGACAGATGTGACTACAGAGAAATGAGTAGGCAAGTAAGGCTGGAAGCAGGAACTGCTGCTGGAAGCACAGACACTTTCTGCATTCATACCCATACAGCAGAAAGCTCCACAATTTAACTGTGCCTTGCACATGGAAATGTTATTTCCTTTAAATTGTATAAAAACACCAGTGATTCATTCCTGCTCATTTGCCTCCACGTCAGGCACGATTTTATTCACCTTTACCGTATTCCCCTTTATTCATTCCTCTTCAAGCTGTACAGATCTGCTCTATTTAACTTCCCCTCACACAAGAAGTGATTCTTTTGCTATTCTTAAAACATATTCCCATTTTACATTCTTTTAGTAAGTAGGATGTGGGGTAGTGGAGAAACAGAAGCTCTTCTCAGTGCAAGACTCAACAAAGGAATAAAATTTTGTTTTGTTTTCTGTTTTCTTCTAAACTATTCCCAGTGTTACTTACCAACCTTTTTGATCATACTCCTGGACTGCGAGCAGACACATCAAGGAGATACCTGCACGTTCTAAATTGTTACTAAACAAAAAAGTAAAGAAATCCAAAACACCAAGGCTCCGTTCAAATACTGAAATATACCAGATGAAAGAAGACAGGCATTAATCTTGCCTAGTTTCCCCTCCAGGAAAGAGGAGTTATATATATTTACTCTTCATCTGCTTTATCCAATTCTGATTTAAGTGACTGACTCTCCTCTTTTCCCCAAGAGTACAACGTATTTTTCAATAGTAGTCAAACTTCACAAAGGATTTGAAATCACTGGATATCTTTAAATGCTTTTATGGACAAAGGATGCAATTCTGATCTCACTCTATGTGTGCACAAATCAGGAGTCATTCCACTGAGGCAAATGAAGTAATAGCTGAGTAACTGATAGAAAGTAAAGCAAGGCAAACCTAAAAGCATGTTCCCAGAAATGCCACCAAGTCAAGAAAGCCATTTGCAAATGGCAGTACAGAAGAAAGAGTGAGCAACAGACAAATGAATGCTCAATTTATTTCAGACAAGAGTGACAAGAGTTTCTGGAAATGACATAACAGGAGCTACTAACAGCTTGGCAGAAGCAAGAGCAACAAGATATTCCCTCATCCAGGGGCTCGGCAGCATGCCAGTAAGGGGCTGAAACTTGCCTGTATTGTTAAAACCATCAGTTAAATACAACCCAGGTGGAAAGTCACCCTAAAGTTTAAAAGGCTTTCCCAACAATCCACTGAAAAAGGCAGCAGGGAAGGGGGCTTAGGCATTTCCGAAGGTGAAGTGATGAATTCCGGCCTCTAACCTACGAACGATCTCCTTGCTTCACAATGATCTGACTTCTGGATGACTGAGTGTAAAATCCTTCTGAGTTGCTTCCTGACTCTTATGGTAAGGTGTTGCAGTTTTATTATAATGGCCAGCCATTTTCTTAAAGTTTAAGACCTTTCTTTTCACAATTGCAAAAGCTACCTGATGCCAATACCATTAAAAAAACCCCAAAAACCAAGCAAACCAATAACAAAAAACAAATGTGAAAGCTGAAGTGGGCTGAGACTAATTGCTGGAAAAACATAGCACAGCATAACTGAGTAGGACCTGCTGAGCTTACACCTTAAGTCTTCCTTCAGAGGCAAAAGAGAACCTTGCAGTTCCACCCCAATCTGTTTAAATGCACGCGCTTCACTTCTGCCTTCTCCAGTATTAATCTTTCCCACAAGCCTAACTTCAGCCATCATGGATCACAAGACACAGCAAACTTCAGCTCTGTATTTGGAATTAATAAATTCAACTCAGAATTTATTTGCTTCATCAAATCAAGAAATAAAGTTATTTTCGTCACTGGGACTTCAGACTCTTTTCATAAAAGAGCACTGTAGCAAGAAGTGAATAAACCCAGTTCTCTCCAGCTCAAATTTCAAGGCAATATATTGGGTGGGGTTTTTTGTTTTGTTATTATTAAAACAAACTCACTCAGCTTGGATCAGCAATGGTTTCACGTTTTGCTCATATTTTACATCTTTCTCAAGGAAGCTGTGAATAACCCAAAGCATCATTTATCATCCTCTTTTTGGCAGGGGATAAAATTATAGAACAAGTAGAAATCCAGGCAGCAGAGACATTAAAAAATGCAGGCAGCCCAGCGACTACCACTATCCTACATATATATGATACTGGAAAAGGCTGACTTCACCCAATCCTACAGAGTAGGTGAATTTTCAGGTCACTGTTCACCATGGTGATGAAAATACAGCGCCTAGGAGCAGAAGGCAAGCACTGGGCACCTTAAAATAAGTAAATGAGTAAATAAATAAAAGTGAGGCAAAGGTATCAAAAAAAAAAAAAAAAGCCTTGAGCCAAGAATTTACTGAATGCTTCTGCAAAACCATTGTAAGAACAGAGACTGGATTTCAACAAAGCCACTCAAAACCTGGCCCCGAGCAGAACATTTCCTCCCCTTTTGGATCACGCTGCTTTTAGGACATGTTGTTCACATTGGCAACTGCAAAGGGTTGTGTCATACCTGGCACAGATGAAGCCATAGGCAAATAGTCAAGGCCATGCAAGAAGAAGCAGCAGAGGGACTCAACCATGTCAAAATATGCCTCAGGGGCATACTCACTGAACAACAACATTACCAAAATATTTCTAGCTGGCACTGTAAATTAACCAAAAGTAAGGAATGCAGCCCAACTTAGGAGCAAAGCTCATAAAAAAATCCCAACAAAACCAAGCTGGTTTTACCTTAAAGTCTTCAAAAAGATGAATTAAGGATATGGTGAAATTACACATCATACCAACTACCTCCTGTCAATACAGATTTTAAGATACCTGTGAAAGTAGCTTTTCACTTTGAAGGTTCACATTATTGTGACATCAGGCTGGAAGGGCTAGAGTTAAGTGTCTGTTGCTATTTTCATTAAAGACCATTTTATGCCTCAATTGCTGGAAAAAAATGATTTTACTTTAAAACTAGTCTTGGCAGGCAAATGCTGTAGCCAAACGTGGGTTAATAGATTTGTCAAAATGAAAAACATCTAACAAATAAAAAAAAAGAAATGGAAGGAAGCTCACGCAGCAACTGACACCTGACACTAACCTGATCCACGAAGTTGACATTTAATCCACCTATCACCTATTTAGAGAAACACAAACTGGTATTTATTAACCAGCTTTACTGTCTCACTGCTATGTTATCCATCAGCAATCTACTGATTTTTCTTTAAAACTATAAACACTCAGGCAGGTCTAGAAATCAGCATTCTTCTTCATGTATCAGTATGTGCAATCATTATATCCCCTCAACAGCATGTCCACAGGCTTTGGGCTCACTAAGACATTACATCTCCCCAAATCTGCAATTCCAGCACTTCAAAGACTTAAAACCTTGCTGCCATTGAACGGCCTGTAGAGCACAGCCTCCTGCTGCTCCCAGAAAGGGTGTGGAAAAGCTTCCCTACAGCACACATATCCCTGTCCAACCCATACAAATCCTCTTCTTGTTGCAGGGGACAACTGCAAGCTCAGCTGCTTGGAGGAATTGAGATAAATGCAAGTTGCTGAGAGGGAAGCAGTGCCTGTGAGCACCCCAGAGGGGAATGCTTGCAAGGCTCAGTAGGACCTGCTGCTGTGGGACAACAGGATCTGACAGCTGGCAGCCTGGAAGCTGAGAGCAGGGACCATTCACACCAACACCACCCACTGCCGTGCTTCTCCCTGAAACAAAGCTGCTGAAGAAGGCAACTCCAGTCACTAATAAAATGGCATTCCTTTTCTGCATCTCCAGGTTAGACACAATCCAATGCCCCTTAGACCCAGTGGAGGCCCAGAAAGGGACAGAGGTGCTACAAGTCTGAGAGTACCTGTAACCTGTATTTCTAATTATTCAGGAACTATTCTCCATATCGCCATTCCTGGTATCACAGGACTCCTTTTCCACCTGTGAACAGTCTCAAGGATCAAACCTTGTTTTCCTGAAGACCAAAAAGGTACTGACTATGGAGAAAACAATTCGGCTCCTTCCTTCTAATGACAACCTGAAGCATAATCACCAGCCAGTGACACATGCATGGATCTGCCAGGAGAGCTGCGCTAAGGATCAGTAAACCAGCACAGCACAATTACAGCAGCCAGAACCAGGCACGGGGCACAACCCTAACACCAGTGAAAAATGTTGGCTGACTTCACTGGAACCACAGGAGAAAGCCAGAATCAGCTGAAGCAGGCACAGGAATGGAAGTTTAGAAGAACAAGAGAAAGCAGAGGGGTTTGTATCTATCCATTCCTTCCACCCCAGAACAACAATTTCTAGGAAACTAAGTTGTAGGCACACAGAGTGATCAAGTGTTTCCCCCACGAGCAGAAGCTGCAGTCAACAGAAATTAGCAAAGTTATTCCCTATGTAATTTTCCATACCCATCTTGGCATCAGGGAATTTTATGAGTATTTCGAAAATTAATACTTTTGATGAACATTAAAAGAAATCAAGTAAAAAGTTAGATCATCAACAGAAATATTTACTGATTAAAGCTCTGACACAGCGTGTGCAAGAGTGAAAAATGCGAAATTAGGCAGTAACTACCCAAAGTCCCGCTGGGTGCCTGAAGCTTAATTCTTAACTGTAAGCTATTGTCCCAAAGGCACAGAATAGAAATCCATCTCAGAGGTGCACAGAGCCTTTTGAATTGATGTATTAAGTGCATGACAAGCATTAATAGGAGTTACCCAGATAAATTCCAGCATATCTACTTGCAAAATATATTACTTAACCTAGCTGAACCCACAATCTATTTTTTGTTGTTGTTGAATTGCCAGTAAACTGATACGAGTTTTAAATAAAATTCTTTTGCAGCATGATATACAGAGACATGACTTTGGTGCACTACCATCTTGTGGACTATCTAGGAAAAACAGTAAGTGGAGTTTTGTATATACAAGCAGCTCACATTCAGGGTCTATACACTGATCTGTGCAAAGAGCCCTAAAACTGCATTGTGTAAATACTACACAGAACTAGGAATAGTTCTTTGATTTCTTAGGGCTTAGCCGATTGCATCAAATTCCTTTTTGACAGCTTAGCACCAACGTGTGGTGTCACCAGCCTTTCCTGGGAGAAGGCTCTCCCCAAAACTGCAACATTACACAGAGCAGCTGTAGAAGATCAGTTAAACACTGCTGGCCCCAATCCTCTGCTGCACAGCTCCAGGCTCTCACCCGCACAGGTGTGGGAGTTTCCCCTGTAGATGCAGCTGCACTTTGTGGCCTGAAGAATAAAACCATAGCCTGGTACTCAATGCCAGTGCTGGGAGTTTGCTTAGGTGGGTTAAGTTAGCAATGTTTTACCACACATTCTTGTGTATAAACGTGTGAATGTATACATGTAATATTTGTGAAAATGGATTTTAAGGTATTATTTACGTGTGTGTAGGCATACAAACGTTGTGTGTGTGTAAACACACACATATATTGTAAACACTTGAAATATGATAAACTGCCTTCTAGAACTCATTGTTGTGGGTGTTACTTCTCTGCAATACAGTTAAACCTCCAAGATGATTCACTCTTCTGCATCTCTTTCTCATAAGATATTTCTTGTGTGCACCCAGAAATACACTAACAAATTTTAAACTGTGAAGAATAACATGATTTAAGAATTTAACTCAGTGTAATGAAATAAGTATACAAAGAACAAACCCACATTAGACTTTCAGTTCACTCCCTGGTTATATTCATTACCAACAGCCTGCTCCCAACTCAGCAGCCGTAACAACCAGTATCACATTCAGGGATGTAACAGAGACAACACTATTTCTTTCCCCAGTATGGAGGTGATACCTTAATCCTTTATCCCTTCATGATAATTCCCAAATCCAAAACTTTCTCACTGTTCCAAGCACCACTGTTCAGACTGTCATCAATTTTTAAGAAATACTCTGGCTTCCCTCTCACTTAATTTCTAAAAAGTCCATTGCCAGTGCTCCCTCATCCTACTTGCCATGATCACACTGTTCCCTGAAACCCACAACCAGCCCTCCCTTTTCCCCAAGCCCTGTTTCAGGGGGAGAGGACATACTGAGCTTGAAAAGTAGCAAAACCTTCAACCTGTTGACCTACATAACTTACATTAATCAATGTAAGTTATGACCTTTCACTGCAAATTTCTTTTCTAAAGCTGGTGACCAAGATAGCTTAAGCTATAGCTTGAGGAACACCCAGAATTGGTGCATATACAAAAAAACAAGACAAAAACCAACCCAAAATGTTCTCCTTCAAAAATCCCATCACCTGTTGCAGTAGCACCAGCTTCCTATAGCTTTCAGACAGACCCCCTTAAGTCACAACAAATTACTTCAAAAAGAACAAATTCTGATTAAGAGTCCCTGAACAGAAAGGGGTGAGGGGGAGGTGTAACACCACCTCTCTCTGTGAGGAGAGCTTTCCTAGACTTGCATCCCATCCAAAAAAGAAAATCATAAATACCATGGCTTCGTGAGAAAGAAATGAGCGTTAAGCAGAGTTGAAGTTGTCAGGAAAAAAAAGTTAAAACATTTATAAAGAAACATTACTGCATCTACATAATGGGGTCACCAAAAATAAAGAAAAATTTTATTTCAGAGCAAATGCAATTGTTCCCAAAATGGCATATAAACCACATTGTACAAATGTTTTTCAAGACCAGGAATTAAAAACATAGCTGGCAGCTCTTCCACAGCAAAGAAAAATTCTTCTAGAATTAGCATGAGTAACAAGCCATCTGACAAGTCCTACAACTGATCAAACATTGACAGGGGTCACTGTCTGTCACTAAGGTACTGCTGTAGATGATATTTATGGGAGTCACCATTTGTGATTAAGGTACTGCTACAAATGCTAACACACAAATGTGGCTTTCTGCTTTTAGTGATGTGCTGGACACCAATCACTGCTAAAGACCAGACTGAAATCACAGATCAAAACTTTGCACTACCCTATTGATTTTTTACTTTATTTGGAAGGAAATACAGTAACAGCCCGAAATATAACTACCACCAGAAGAATCAATTCCGTTGCAAGTTAGAATTGTTTAAATTTTTGTGGAAGAGGAAACTTTTAAAAATACTTGAGATATCAATATTGTCTCGGGGAAAAAATACAGTTTCACTCCTAAAACTTACCCATGCCAGAAAAAACAATGGTAATCAACATACATCAACAGTTGACTAACAATATTACAGGAGAGGGGGTGGGAGGAGCTCAAATCCATGTCTTAATAAACAAGTGCCTACAGCACTTACAGATAAAGACCAGAAAAGATAACCTGCTCTCCAGACTGAAAATCACAGATGTGAAGACAACAAAACCAGCCTGACTAATCTAGTCAGCTTGGTTTTCACCCAAACTGAAACGAAATTAAAGTTGTTGTTGGCAGTTTTATACCGGATTCAAAGAGAGATATGGACCCATGCATTAGCAGGGAAAGAGAAATGCTGGGCAGCCCATGGGAGCCTTCACTGCTGCTGGATGTCCTGGCTCTGTTCTGTGAATCAGCACAGGCAGGACAAGCCAATCCCAAAGCACTGGTTTGCTCCTGCCCATGTCTGCAGCACTGCTGACTGAGAATATTTCATGGCATTTCATAAACCCACACTCTTATGGGGGTTTCTATCACGGATGTGGGCGGCTGAAAAATACCCTCCTTTGAAAGCAGCTTTCACGGCTCAGTCATTAATGCAGAGTTAACAACACGCCTGCTTTGTGAAACTGTTCCTGAATTTATAAAAATGAGGGTTGCTTAAGGGCACCCTGAACTATCCATGACACGAGAGTTACTGCAAAGGAAGTGATGGCCTGTCCTGTAGCAAACTGTGCTGCAGCCAGTCACCAGTGTGAGAGCGCCCAGGAGAAGCCCTTTCTAATTTCAGAAGCCTGGAGTCACTAAATTTGATTTAGCTACAGAGATGGTGGGAAATGCCGCTAGAATTTATATTTGTATCTAATGAGAAAATGACATGTAAATTTTAGTTTGGAATTTGAACCAGTGTCTTGATCTGATTTCAGATTTTGATGCTGTTGCGCTGAGCTCTGTTAATAGAGATGCCCTTGAACAACAGAAACAATTATCTGAAGTAGAATACACTCATCTCAGTAGTTAATCTAATCCCTTTTATACTGACATAGCAATTCCAACATGTCCCATAAAGCAGGGAGCCTTGGAATTTTCTCACAAGATTTTTTTTAGTGAGTGCAAATAGTCCTTCTATTAAAATATTTTATTTAGAAATGCCCACAAACAAAACCACAAGAAGTTCCACCTCAACATGAGGAAGAGATTCTTTCCATAGAAGGTGGCAGAGCACTGGAACAGGCTGTCCAGGGAGGTTGTGGACTCTCCCTCTCTGGGGACATTCCAAACCCACCTGGATACACTCCTGTGTCATCTGCTCAGGTGACCCTGCCTTGGCAGGAGGGTTGGACTGAATGATCTCCAGAGGTCCCTTCCAAACCTAACTATTCTGTGATTCTGTAAAAAAAAAAAATCTTTTTCTTCTTTATGGATTTTTTTTTTAAGAGCTGCTAAAATTTGCCATCTGCTACTTCCTGCTTTTTGCAAAACATAATTGATGAATTAAGTATGTTCTCTCAAATATTTTTTTGAAAACTTTAAAAAAAAATTTACTGTATTTTAAATAAATAGAAATTCAATTGGGAGTGAGGTATTCCAGCCCAGAGTCTACATGAAGTATTGATACAGCAAAGAAAATTTTCAACTATAAAAATTCACACATGTATCCTTTACGTATCTATATGTAATAGAGGCTATCAGTATTATGAGCTCCAGAGCACAGACATTTGTCACCATTAACTAGAGGCAAATATAGATGTGAAGACATTTAACGGTTTTCAAAGAGCTCAGCTCCTTTGGTGTTCTGACATTCAAACAAAATGGTTGAAGTTTATATTTAGAGTCGATGCATATTTGTAATGGTTTCCTCTTAGAAACATTTTTAACATACCTTTGAGAGTTCAAATACTTGGATTTTTAAGGGGTTTAGTTGTAAATATATCACAATATCAATATTTAGTTAAGACATTTGCTAATACATTTCCATAATTTTAATGTAATATCTGTCTTTAGAAAGGAAAAAATAACTGTTGGCTAGCTCAAGCAACAGTAACCTAATACCTCCAAAAAGAAAGGGGCTTGTTAGTAGACAACAACAACAATAGAATGTAACTTTCATGTGAAAATTGTTCTGACAGTGATATTATCCCTCTGTTGAAAACTACAAAATGTCCCATTGCCAATTAATGGCTACTTCAAAAGTCACTCAAATAACAAGCAGGAAGATCACAGGAAGTGCATATGGCAAACACATCCTGACATCTGACAACAGCTCGAGCCAACACAACACAAAACCTCACTCCCTGATGAAAACATGGCTCCCTTCTCCCAGGAAAATCAGCTCTCGGGTGCTGAGGGAGAGGGATGGTTTCCAGAGGCCATGACCAGGGATGGCAGGAAGTGACAGTGCTGAATGACAGGGGACAAGCAAAGCAACAGCAACGCACTGTCAGCAGTGCTTCCAAGAAAAATCAAAATCGCGTGAGCAGTTACAGGAGAGAAGAGTCTGGCTAAAACCTACACTCTACCCAAACCCCTAAAGCCAAAATATTGGCTGATTTAAAGCTGCTTTGAACAGAGTCACTAACTGTGTATTACTCTGCTTTGGATTTAGCTGCACATTATAACAATAATCTTGTGTATCAACACACGAATTTCAACCTTCCCCCTGTAAGCCCTACCAGCAACTACATTTAACTAATTACTGACATCTTGGGAGCATTCCAGTGAAATCCCCACTACAGCAGCAGGCTCCCAGAGTGCATAGGTTCAGAGAGGAAACTGCATTTCCAATGCATGCAAATAACTCAAACACGGCTTGTTTCCCTACAGGAAAAATCACTGTTGCATATAGCATGCTTGACACACTGTCACATTACACCATTCAAACATACAGGGGATTATTAATGATATTCCTAACAAGAAGTAAGCTCTTTTTAGCAGTAACCAAAAGCATGACATGACACATTGACAAGTAACGTGACAGCTCCTTTCTAATCAAACGTACTCAACGTAAACAGCAATTCGTGGTCTGACACCCAGTGACAAGCTAAGCTGTCCATAAAAGCAAAAGCAATGCTCTGAGAAGCTCATCAATGCACTTAAAAAAAATTACTAAAGCTCTTTTTCCATCAAAGGTGGTCTGTTCTGTAACATGAAATCTCTATTTCTCTCATGCCACGCCACAGTGCAAAGGCTGCTTCCATCCCCCGGCCCAGCCGCCATCTGTCACTAGAGGGTGCAGTTGTTCTGTGTCTTAAACCGAAAGTATTGCTGTAATTATTGACTAAGAAAACGCTCCTGTATGACTCAGCTCTTTCGATGATTTTGTTGAGCCACACATGTACCGCATTTTTAATTTACATTCAGGGGGCTTATTTCCCTTCAAGCTCTCCAAATAACTAAACTGGCAGAGAGCATGCATTCTCTAGAGCAAGGGAGACTGTCTGGGTTTTAGATTCCAGGTGATTTCAACACTTTTGACTCTACATAGAGTGACAGCTAAATATTTGCAAAAGCAGAAGTTCTGTTACAGGGTTTACCACGTTATCCAGGCTCCTTCATTAGGTTGTTGCTGTCTGCATGCTTGTTTTTACAGCAGTTGTATGACTGACTTTCTACCATTTCATTCTTTTGTGTTCAAAAAGACGTGATGTTCTAACAGCAGCCTGGCTTTAGCCCTGCATCTGAAAATCGAAGTGAATATCAGAGCAGGCAGTGAACACGGGTAACAGTTCAAGAGAGCTCTAAGCAGCTTACATTCTCATTTCTCTGCCCTGGAAAACAAACAAGGGGAGCTCGCACAGTCCGCCCTTTAGCATGACGGAACTGCAGATGACCTGGGAACCAAAGCACTGACAAGTTTGGGGTGGTGGCCACAGCTCAGTGCTGAGGGCAGGCACAACACCCCGGGGCTGCAGGAACTGCTCTCCAGGCAGCCGGAGCTCATGCACTGACCAGCGGTTTAGTGCCAGGATTTGTAAATGGAACTCCCAAACTTGTGTTTGGCAGGAGCTTTCCAATCCTTCCCCAAAAGAAAAAGGGGGAGGGACACCTCTGCTGACATCTCTAGCAGATGAACATCTGGAAGAGCAGCCCCAGGGCAGGGAGAGGCACCGGTCACAGAGCAGGCAGGCAGAGATACATCCCCTCTGAGGCTGAGGAACAAGCTCAAGTGGCAGTACACACGAACTCTTTACATTAGCTTTTCAGTGGAACTATACCGGCAGATTTCATACAGGAGCAATACTGTTCAGTGCACTTACAAGAGATCACGCAGGCTATGTCACAGATCATGTATAGTCAAGTCAAAATTGCCTCTCAAAATACAGGCATTTTCCTCGCCAACACAACTCTTCTCTGAAAACTGAGACACTATTCCCACCCTCCTACATCCAGGCTCGCATTTAGGGTTTGGCATCTGAGAACAAATCATGTAAGACAGTGAGAGAGGCTCAGCAGCAGCCAAATGTCAGCAAGGGCTGTGACTGACATTATTCCACAAGCCTAAGGTCATCGGTGTCCCACACCCAAGGGAAACGGGGAGGGAAGGCAGCTTCCACTTTGGGGACAGCATGATATATCCCCCCCAAATTTATAACCATTTGCTTCTGAGTCCCATTTCCCTCCCATGCAGTCCTGCTGTTAGGATGGACATGTAGCCTATTTTAACAAGGAACTAAATTCAGCTAAATTTACACTGCTGGGAAGGCAAGCGAGTACCTGAGCAGCCCAACAGCACCCCAAGGCTAGCAAGAAGGGAGAATTCCCAGCTGCAAGCTCTGGCAAACTAGCATGTGGAGCTTCCAGCAGATCCACAGCACTGCAAAGAGTGGGGGATCTGAAGTGGTAAAGTTCATGAGGTATAAGTAATTCTGAAAGTTTAATCCACACAATCATCTCCGTATTCAACAAGATTTACACAAAACCAACTGTAAGACTGTACTGCAGCTTTCCAACACTTAAAAAGGGCTTATAAGAAAGACTTTTTAGAATGGCCTGTAGTGGTAGGACAAAGAGTGATGGTTTCAAACTAAAAGAAGTCAGATTTGGATTAGATACAAGGAAGACGTTTTTCACACTGAGGGTGGTGAAACAGCAGCAGGTTGTCCAGAGAGGTGGTGGATGCCCCACCCCTGGAAACATTCAAGGACAGGGGCTCTGAGCAGCCTGGTGTAGTTGCAGATGTCCCTGCTCACTGCAGGGGGGTTGGACTGGATGGACTTTAAAGGTCCCTGTTAAATCAAACCATTCTATGGTAACACAGTTCTGAAAAAGGAGGAGAGTTCCTAAGAACACAACCTTTGTGGATGCCGTACCCGAAGAGAGCAACATAACCCCGGGGAACCCTTCAGGGATGAAGGAGGAAGAAGGAAGATGCTCAGTCCTCTTGGGGCAGCAAAGGGGAAGAAAAAACAGGCTAAACTATCATTTCAATGTGAAGCAGACTCCCCAAATCAGAAAGCTGACTACTGGCTGAGGGGTTCGAGAGAAGAGCCCATCGTTATTAAGATGGGTAAAATGCCAGTAGTTTTTTTGGTTTGTTCCTGAACCTGGTTAACATTTATCACTTCACCAAACTGCTGCACTCAACCATGTTATTTTCCACCATTTATTCAGTTAAATGTTTCAAGATACATTTACAGTGTACTGAGCCCAATCTGAAGACATGAGAACCTTGTTAAGGGGATGCATGAGGTAGCTACAAAAACACCAGCAATATTCAGATTGTTTGGTTTGAACTGCATGAAAACCAAAAGATAATCTTTCACTGTTGCTTCTAGATAGAATTAAAATTAGATAACAAGGCATCTAACACATTGGAGAGGAAGAAAAGAGGGAAGAAAAACTAACCTCCACTTTGTTCTCGTATGTGTACAAAACCCAGCATGCACAAAGAAAAATTAATGGCAATATGTCAAGTGAGAACATTCTTTGAGCTCTGTGCAAATTATTCATATATAGAATTATTACAGTTGTCGCTTTTAGCAAACTAGTTTTTTTTTTTACCAGCAGTATTTAATACTTGATGTAATCTATAAAATTCTTCAGACAAGAGATTATTATTAACAGAGGAAAATGGCAATCCACTGAGGTTACATGACAAGCCTCACTAACCTGTAAGCACCTGGGTATTAAGGCACATCCATTAGGTGTGGGCTTTTTTTCACAGAATTGTCATTGGCTTGTGCTGAAACAGCTGTTGAGAAAAGTACGTGGCAATGCAAAAAGTGAACCCAATCAACTTTTATTTTTTTAACTTGTCCTGGATATGAACGTATTTTTGAATGTTACATGTATGTAGTAATCTAGACTTGCAAATTATACCTGACATTTTTCAAAAATGCTAAAGGGGCAGCTACAAAAGCCACTGTCATTGGCTACAATGTCTGTAAAACCTATCAGAACTTTATTTTTTTTATGTTATAAGCAACATATGTATTTTAAATACACACCAGGGAAAAAAGAAAGTGAACTGAGAAAAATCTGGAAGCCAGTTCCAGAAATTGGCATAGATGAAATCGACTATTTTTATCACGTTCAACCTCATTTAGTATTTCTTCCTACAAAGCAGTACAGATGAAAGCAGTTGATCAATAAGAAATAATCAGCATTTGAGTGAGCACAGCTAAAAGAAATTGTGAGAAAACAAGAAACTCAGTAGACTGAAACATGGAAAACATTGTTAGTTAAATATAAATATTGTCAAGGGCTGTTAAGAAGCAAGACAGAAGTGATTCATGTTCATCTACAAAAAATGTGAAAAGCCAGTTTCTACTGCTTTATTTTCTTCTTAAAGGCTGGCTAGGCTGCAATGAAAGCTTTCTTTTTTTCATTAAAGCATAAGAGAGGAAAGCTGAGTGCAATCATCAGGTTCACAAGATGCTAGTGGCATGGTTTCTGCCTTCAGAGCACAGACAGAAGGGCTGGCCCGTGGCCTCCTGGGCTTTGCTGTAGTGTTGGAGCCAAATGTTTGTGGGGGCAGGTGGCAAGAGGAATTAACACTTGCTTCATTCAAGAGCAAAGTCTATTTATCTGCCTTCCAAGCTGCACTGCTGATGAACAAGGACCTAAGCCACCAGCATAACTGAAAGACAACATATTTAAATTTTAGGTTGTATTTTTATAATTAAACTGTCCCCCTCACATAAAATAAATCATTTGATTAAAACAAAAAAAACTAACTGCAGTATTTGATGTGTTGTTCCAGAAGTAAATCACTGCAATCACAATCAAACACTGAAAGTCAAAAAAAAAAACCACATGGGAAAAACAAGAGGGAAGCGTGGATAAATCAATGCCAACATTAAGTAGAAGACAGCTTGCAGAACATGAGAAATTACAAAGAAAAGGTTGAAAAAATCCAGGGTGAAGGGAATAATTTCTACAGTCAAAACCAATGTTAATAGCTGCACATTTTTAGAACCTTAAACTGCAAATGACAGAGAGATGCTGAAAACGCACCTTCACGTTCATCTTGGGTAATTTTCACAAATGTTGTCTCAATATTTATATCCATAAATACATTCAACTTTATATTGAGCAGGATTGAAACAAAAACGTCATTTCACACCCCTGCCTCTCAAGAAAGGCATTGCAAGCTTACAATAGCAACCAGAAGATATTTCAGAGATTCTAAACAGATTAAGCATCTGAAACCCCACAGGCAGAGTTTACAAGAAAATCTATTCTGAACCTATTAATGAGAAAGGGGAGGGAGCAAAGTGTGCAGGGCACCTAAGGGCAACTAATAAACAGCAGGGAGATGCGGCTGAATTTATTCATTCCTTTCCAAACAGAAAGGTCACAGGCTAAGCTGAGAAAAGGAAAAAGCTACAAAATGGATGATAGAATGCAATCGTGGGCTTTGACTTTCCTTCTAGAATTTCAAATTGAGGATCTAGATTTCTACACCCCATCTCTGGCTGTGTCACAGTTCACTGCATTGAAGTGGTGAGAAGCTATGGAAATAATGCAAGAAAAAACAGATGAATCAAGAATTTGGGGCCACTTCTAGAGAGACTCACTTTCTCTACAAGTAGCTCAAAACAAAATAAGCACACTAAAGCCTATTACTTTGCTGTACTTGGGATTCATGAGACTGAAATATTAGAAATTAACTGAACTTTTCAGAGCGAGCTGGTTGTCTAAAGGACTGTATGACTGTTTTATGGACCTTCACACACTACATCAATACTAAATGCTGATCATACAAAAGGTTTTGTTGTGGACAGTAAGGGTCAGTATGTTTGAAAAATAAAAATCCTCACAAAAATAGTAGATCTAATCCCTCAGCAATAGTTTATAACTTCCACATTATTTTTCCTTGTTTCTGTGAACTACCTGTTAACTTCACCTACAGGTAGCCAGGCAAAACATCTGAAGTCATCTCACTGTTAGAGAGTACATAGATGGCACAGGGGAACAAAGGTGATGTGCAGAGATTGTCTTAATGATGCTGTCACTGTTCACCTCTGGCCCCTGTCAGGTATTTCAATTGCTAACAGGTTTCTGCGAGTTGATTTTGTTTTCTGTAGTAACAGTCACAAAGAACTTTCCTTTAGCAATGTTAGAAAATAATCCTTATTGATAAATAATATGACTGTTTTCTCCACAGAGCATAGACACCAGACTGCATGCTGCAACTGTCCCTGCTGTTGATGTCTCCACCAGAGAGGAGTAGCTGCGGGATCTCAAATGACTGCCAGACTTGCTGATGTCTGGACAGGAATAAAGCATCATCTAAATAAATAACTGCCTGAACAACAGTTTGACAAGTGAAGTATCTTTGACAGTCATTCTGGGACAGTGTGACATTGGAAGGACAGCAGTGTACATGCTCACTAGCTGGCTGGTTTAACCCAAAGGATGCTGAGACTGTGTCAGGGTGCACTCTGACCACCGGCCTTCAGCAGGCTGGTTAACAGCCCGTGGGGGTTAGACACCACCAGTATCAAAAGGCAGTGTCTGAACACCAAAATCCACTTTGCAGTAACACATCACACATACATTACTCACAGCATTCTGCTTCTGACCTTTCCTGGGCACTGGTTTATTTGGCTTTTGGAGCGAGACACTGCACAATAATGCCATTCAGTCCTGAGGGCTGTGAGGAACTAAACAATTACAACCATCCTGGAGCACACCCATTGGCTCATCTGTTCTTTTTTTCCTTTCTGATTGTCTATGAGTAGGGGACTTCTTGATCCAGCTGGAATACTTTGTGCTAGTCACATTTTGAAGCCTGGTTGGTTTAGGTTTTTACCCTGAAAGGCTGCTAACCATCCTCAAGCTGCTTGCAAGCCAGCTCCACCAGCTGTGGCTGCCTGCTAGGGCTTAAGCTCCAGGGTCCCAGAGGACTGAAGAAATTTCCCTTTGAGCTCTGCTTTTGCATTTTGAAATTGCTGCTGCATTTCTTATCACCACCTCAGCCTCCCAAATTGCTTGTGGCAAAGAAATCCTGTGCTCTAAACAACCTATGCAAAATGGGCATGTGTCCTACAAGATTTTTTGCTCTGGCTAGGACTACAACTGAAGCTGCATTTGTAACTGTAAATTCTCGCTGGGACAGATTGGTAAAAAATATCATTCTTGCCACCATCCCTCTCTGCACTGCAAGTATTAAAAAAAATGTGCAAAAGAGCTGAACTGGAGATGCCGTCTGGCACAACACATTTTCCCACCTAATTTTAATTCAGTTTTTATCTGTATATTGGCCTAGAGCTACAGTTTTTCTTTCTCTTCCTATTAGCCATAAGTCATCATCCCAAGACAAATGGCATCGTTCACACAGCATGTTTCACTGCTTTACCATACTGCCTTCATGGGAATGAATCATACACAAGAGGGAAGCAGAAAGCAAACACCAAAAAGAATGGCCAGCAGCACTTACATTTCAGGAAATACTCATAAGATGCTGTGATACAGCAATAGCAGAGGTCAAAATCTGAACAGTGCATGGAAAGAACTTGAATAATCTTTGATTTATTATGGGAATATACATAATAATTATGGTGAAGTAGTAAACACCTACCCAAAACTACAAGAATGGCTATAATCATCAAGCTTGCAAACACTATATTTAACAAACTGAGACAAGGTGGATACAGCTTTAACTGCACATACTTTGCTGGTATTGAACAGTGCTCTTCCCTTCAAACCTGTTGATGCAGTCGAGTAGTTTAAGTGGATCAATACAGATAAATAAAACATTCATAGAAAGCACTATTTTCTCATAACTCAGATTGGGCTGAGAGAATACATACCTCAAATAGCATCCACCCAAACTTCAGTATTCTAAACACCTTTATAAACAAATGGGAATTACACCAGAAAAGAAATGCAACATTTTCCCCAGAACACCTGCCTCACTCTCCCTGATTTTTGTAGCACTTCTTCCACACTTCAGAAAAACAACGAACAGAAGCAGGATGCACCTTTGCTTTGTTATCCAAGGTCTCTTTGCTTTCAGGCAGGACACAGAACTGGGATCCTGTCTGGTAATGATTGTAAGAAAAAAAAAACCAGAGATGTCTGTCAGGACAAAACTTGCAACAACACTCCCCTGTCAGTTTGCAAAACAGCTCTGTAAAGGGATAGAATCCAATGACTGGATAAGAATGGACGGTGTTATGAACAAAGAAAATTTTCATTGTTGCCGTGGCAGGGGTCTGGAGAAAAGGCATAAATGTGTCAATGCAGAAACATGTTTACAATATGCAGTGCTTTAAGACTTCTGAACCTCAAGCCCAATCACCACCTTCATATTTGTATCATGCCCACAAAGCCAGCCAGACAGCTGAGACTTCCTCAGAGCGAGTCTGGTTTTCACGTGCAAACATCAGCTTGAATGCCCTGCAGATATCTGGGAAAGAGGAAAAACAGTGTGGCTGTAAAACAAGTAAGATGCAGTTTAGGAGTATCAGGGGTGGCTGGGGCAAAATCTGTGCCCATTCCACAGGAGCAAAGCCAGGAAAACATACGTGCACAAGGCAGGGACTGTAACCAGCCTTACAAAAGGAGGGAGCTGACCACTGGCCTCCCCTGCAGGCAGCAGGTGCTGGGCAGAAGCTGCTGCAAATATCTGTGGTCAGCACTGGAGAACAACTCACGCCTTGCCTGTGCCATGCTCTGCACGGCTAATCCGTCACCGGGGATTTTTGAAAGGGAGGCACAAAAAAGGAGGAACAGGAAGAGAGAAAAGACAGCATTTAGCAGCATTTAACCTGTACCTCCAGGGACAGCTCTACCACAAGCTTGCAAGGAGCAGGGCAGGGAACTGCCCTCAGTTTTGGGCTGAGGAGAGAACTGCTTCGGAGCGGCCACTGAGAACAGCAAAGCCTGACCTCAGAGGCTGGCCAGTGCAGTGTAAAATAAAAACACCCAACTGCAAATTCAAACGATATTTAAGTCACTACAGAGCCCACGGTTCAGAATTTGTGGACATAACTTATATTTTCAGTGATTTCACCCTCTCCCACGTTTCGGAAAAATAAGAAAAATAGGGTGCCACATTTTCTGTCCACGGGGGGGGCAGAAAGGGGCTGCTCTCGACAAAACCCTTCCCTTTCTAACCAAACAGGTAATTGCATGCAGTTTGTCACCCCTTGTTCTATTTCCTTATTTCTAATCAGGGGAATACATTATCCAATTTTCCGAATTACCCTTAGCTCTTTAATACTGCATATAACAATCTGATAATATTCTCATCAAGCCACTTTAACAAATTCAAGTGTTCCTTTTCTTTATTCCTCACAATGCTAAATCTTCCCCATTTGCTTGTTTAAGTTCTGTGAAATAATGGTTCATGGATGAAGGGCAAAAATGCTCTCCTCAAGTTGTCTGTGAAGTGCCTCAGCAACAAGATGTGTTTATGGAAGGCTTTAATTACCCAGCAACAGTACAACGCAACCTAAACATACATGTTTTCTGGCATAGCTTACAAAAATGCACTGGACTTACTTATATCACCATATATCCTGAAATCCAGTTCAATAAATTGCACATTATGTTTACAGTTTAAAGACTGTTAAGAATACTTCTCCCTGGGTGTTTACTTTCAGGAGACTTTTTTTTTAAGATTCATCTTTGACGTTTAATTACACGTGTATAGCTGTGCAGAAAATAAACCAGTTCGTCTCCTAGCTATCAGAGTTAGAACTGATCTACTGGCCTTCCTGATTACTCTCCACTCATAGGTATCAAAGAAGCTTCTCAAGAACATATTTACTAAGTATTCCTTACAAGTGAGTAAAAATTTGCTGTTGATGCTAAGATAAAGAACCAAAAGTTGGCTGAATTTCGAGACACTCAGTTTTCCACTGCACAGAGCTACCTGAAGCTCACTCTGTACTACACAGCACTAGGTACATTGTGTTAACAGTTCACAGAGCTGTGGCCTTTAGCAAAAGATGCTGTCCAAACATCTCAAAGCATGAAACATACTGCAAAGTGAAAAGAAGGGCAGAAAAATCCTAATTAGACAACCAGCAGCTTGTCTATTGACAGGTGAAAATTACAATGCACGGAAAGCCACTGGCTGAAAAAAAACCAGTCAAGTTCTGACAAAGAGCAGAGCAGAACTCCAGTCTCTTCCCACAGGAGTGTACTTTTCAGTTCAGGAAAGGAAGGTGAGAGCCAGAAGTGAACTTGTTTGCAAGCTAGGTCCTACTTAACAGTGGATGTTGTCACACCAAGAGATTAAGGGTGCTCTATTCATGACTGGTTAGAGAACTACAGCAAAGTAATCTGAAGAATATGAAGAAACTACTCCTTTCTCCCAAGACAGTGACCTTAGCATTCAAAACCCTTATTACTTGTTAAAGGCTGCACCAACTGCTTGACCACTCCACCAGGTGCTAACCTGGTGTCCAGCCCAAAAGTTGAGCAATGGCCCTAAAATTAGACACTGCTTTGCAGTGGAAGCACGAAGACCGGATTCAAACTCAGAAACAGCTGAATTACCGTCCTGCCATGGGTCCTTATCCACAGACAGAGCCAAACTGCATCATCAGTGACTGTCCACAACCCAAAAGCCCTTCCTCTGACTAACCTTGGCCACCCTCTGGACAAGTAAATCCTTCTGGCTTGACATCACCTACATTTCCTGGGATATTTGTGGAGCTACCAGAAATGCAGCAGCAAGGACAAAAACAAAACTATGCCCAGCGAAGCCCACGGATGCCCAACATAAAGATCTCTAGGCCAGGCCAGGCGATGCCACAGCGCTCTTTGGTGGCACTGAAATGCTAAACAAGAATTGAGGTGTTTCCCATAAGTTTCCCATAAGACTGAGTTTTAAACACATCTGCAGTCACCATTAATGCAGTCAGTAATATTTCACTGTACTGTGGCTCACAATGAAACATGAAGATGTATTATCCTAATCATCATCTCAGTAAACTACAGGGTACACTGATGCATCTTGTCAATTCACATCATTTTCACTGACATTTCTGGTTAGCAAAAAGAAGTCTTCAGGCAAAAAAAGCACACTCACAGAAACATCCGTTATAACAAGCATGTGGCCTTTTTCCCTGAAGACCCAGCGCTATCTAACCATTACATTTGTTCAAGGCATCTTTTCCCTGAATTTGCTTCAAGAAAAAAAAGCTTGATCTTCATAGTGACTTCTCCAATCAAGTTGCATCTAGATCACTTTCCCATGATGTGCAACCAGTAATTTTACTGGATTATTCCATACCCATTTTCAGCAAATTTCTCTATATACAAAAGACACGCACTTAGCTGAGACCTCTCCAACAGCATTTTGATTGTCCATTGTAAAGCTTAGCAGCAATGAGATTTAGCACTAGCAGAATAATAATACTTCAGCTGTAAAGCTCAAAGCAAACACCACTGAGACATCAAGATAAGACTAAGCTCACCTTAAGCATGCAGGTTCTTTCAATTCCCATAAAAACACTGATATTTTGAAGTACAACTGAAAAGAAGCACTTAGGCCTACAAGTCTAGAGCAAATCTCAAGTCTCGATCAGATCTCAAGTCTAGATCTTCTCTGCACCCAAGCCACAGAAGAGCAGCAGCTGTTCTGCAGAACTTAGGCCTGTAAAGCGTTACTCACACAGAGCATTTCATGTGGAAATGCTGCATTTGGAAATCAGTGGGACTTGCACATACCCTTAAGGCTTCACAGGAGTGAAGTCTTCAGAGAATATAAAGTGTGTTTCCCAGAAATGTATCTGCCAAAGCACAGGGATACACCATCAGACTTGTTCATTTAGGCTTCCTCCTCTTTGCTATAAAAACCTTATCTTCAGGGTTTGGTTCTCTTAAATTAAAAGTATGAAGTGTACTCTTTTCCCAGAACAATTTGTGACTGAAACATTTTAATTGCTGTTCCACTGAAGTGAGCTAAGGCATCACTGTACACCAAAACCACAGTGCACTCCAGTGACTTGCCTTTGCCAAGTTGCCTTTGCTGATTTTTGCTCCTTAGCAAATCAGGGTTGAGAAGCTTTTCCCCATTTCCTAAGAGTGAAGGAATTACTCTTGTTTTGTAACTCCATTTTACATCTAGCAAGTAAGCCATTCACGCTTACTTTGCACCACAGCATTACATAATTAACTGGATCCTACAGTCAGATTAAACTGTGTAGCTGTGATACTACCAAAGCTACAGAATATTCATTACAGCATTTGGACTAAACCTTTCTCCAAATGGTATTCCCTTGTCTACCTAGGATAGCAGTAAAACACATCTGAGTTATAACAATTCTTGAGTTGCAACTTAGCTGAAGTTTTGCCAATACTTCTGGTCTCTCCCATTAATTACCTAAAAAACTGGATGGTATCTCAAAGAGTAAAACCTTCTATGCCATTTGTATTCCTTTCCCAACACAGGCTACACCGGTATCAGCTAGGCCAAGGGCAAGAAATGCTCTCAGTCTAAGCAGGACAAATTGTCCCCTGAAAATAGTATTTGGATAGAGGGAGGGAGACAGAAGCATGGAGCCTGACCTCCACAGTTAGAGCTTCCCTTTGCAAATCACATACCAGTTTCAGAATGGCAGCTCTGTTCAGTCTCTGTTCATGTCTAAACATCTCTGATGTTGGAAAACAAAGTGCAATATAGAGAGATTAAGGTTCCCTTGATAAACAAGCCAAATGCAGCCCTGCAGTCACCAGGAAAAATCACTAGGAAGCTGAGCCTTACAAACACACAGTGCAAGACAATACAAAGGCACCCTTTTCAACCTCTTAACCAACAGCATACTGTTATTTTCCTTCCATAAAATCCATCAATATTTTCCTAGCCAAGGCATGAAGTTAGACATCTTTCACCCAACACTCAACATTTCTTTGCTTAACCAAAAGCCTTTGATAGAGAGGAAAAATCATGCTTGAAGCCACTACAGTACACTGGGTTTGTTTGTTGAGTCTCTGCGCAACTGCTGAAATATGTCAAACTGGGGAACATTTTACCACTTGGAGAGAGCAGATTAAAGCAGTAAATTACAGAAATAGTGTCCACACACCTGTAAACTCTGCAGATGTCCAACAATAGCCTGGCACATCGTATTCCCATCCAGCTTGGTGCCCACTGGTTCTCTTGCTTAAAGGCACCATGGGATGTGTCATGGAAAAACCAGGTGTGCAAGACCAAGCAGGTTCCAGTCTTTTCCCAGTAGACATTAAATTTGCCAGCATCATTTTCCAGGTCACATTTGGCACTGCAGTGTCCACAGAAGCAATGAATGGGGACAAGATGAAACACCTGTGTTTGTAGTGGTAAAGGCAGCTGGGTTTGGCTGGGCCACTCGAATGAGCTTTCGGTGCCAGGTACCAGTGATGGCAGCACTAGTCCTGAGGGCTTATCCCAGCAGCATGATGGGGAACACACAGCTCCACCAGCTGAACGTTGGACAGAGGGGACCACCAGCAATGATGAGGTTTAAAATTTGCCTTTCTCTAAGCTGCTTACTAAGGTATGACTTGGTTAAACCATTTCCACAGTATGGCCACCTCACTGGTGAAACCTTGCTGTGAGTACACCTGCTTAGTGGAAAGTCAACATTATTAAAAAAAACCACTGAACAGTGATGCTCAAAATCTGTTCACAAAAATAAATACCTCGACTGCTTCAAATTCACATTTTGTAATAATCACAAACTGGCAGTATGGGATCCTTTAATGTATTTGTGTTTTAGTCTTTTCTAACCTAAACACAGTTCAGGACCACTTAAAAAGTTGTACATTACCCATTTTGATGCAGATGATTCAAGTACGATTAAACAGACTTAGTCCAGCTATGTTAACAAACAATGCTTCTGTGCAATTTATTAACTGAAGTTGTAGGAAAAAAAGTATAAAAAATTTTGAAAAGGCAGAAATTAACTACCCTGGATTAGAACAGAAGAAAATGCATTTTCATCAGCCTCACTAAAAGAAGACATCAACTTCCCATGCAGGAACAACAAAAGAAGATTTCATGTGTGCCAACACTGCACAGGATCAACAGTAATTTGCAGTTTCACAGGGTCCTTTCCACAGGGAGAGAGAAGGGGCATGGGAATATCAACGTGATTCACGATACATTTACAGACATTAAATATTATACATTATATTTACTCCTCTTACATGAATACATTCATCTGCATCCATATTTTTAAAAAATGGCACTTATTTTACAGTCACCACATCTTTTTCATATACAAGTAGCTCTTGGAGACAGGTGGCATTTACTAAATGGACACATAATGGAAGCCACACGTCACACATGACAGTGAATTTCCTAACCTGAACTCACAGGTAATGGTGTATACTGCATCACAGCTGACACTTCTTTGATAGTTACTGGCCTGCAGTACTTATTTTATAATATTATGGTTTATCTTTATATTCAGAATATTACAATGTGAAGGGTAGGAAAAATTTAATCTAAGAGCTTTGGACATTTTTATTATTAATGCTATTTTATATTGGGTGAGGTGCTACTAAATTACTTGATTACTTGATAACAGCTATCCTTTTCCTGGAGGAAGAATCACCCTGGTGCTTTTCCACTGCCTTTGATTGGGGTAGACCCAGAAATCCTCTATCACCTCTAACAAGCTTTTTAAAGCAATCATACTCTGGGTCTAGTATATTACACATTATCACCAACTGTGTCAAACTGACTGCAGTGGTCTGTGGTATTAAGCTGTCACTTAGGAAGCTCCAAAGGAAAAAACCCAAAAGAAACCCACATGATTTCACTGTCAGGAAAGAAGAATGATGGCAAGATGTTGCAAGTATTCTGAATTTGACTGAATGTTTGTCCCCCTCCATACTCCCCTTATCCCCTCAAAAAAACAGAAAAAAACCCCAAGAAAACCAACAAGGAGCTTTGTCTTTGTTCCTGCCCTTTATTCCCAGCCCGAAGCGTGCAATTGATCAGAACAATAAATTGATCAACGCAAAATTAAGCAGAAAAAAGTAATATTTCTGCCTGATCATTTCCTTCCCAATAAGCCAAACAACACACAAACAGTAATAACAGCATAAGGAAAGAAGGAGTGAGGGACCAGAGAGTGGAAGAAGAGTAAGGGCAGAACTGCCTTTTTCAACAGGAGCCAAATCTCATTAAAATGGTGGTGAGACTCCAACCTGAGCACGTCTGAAGGCAGAATAAGGCTCCAGGTTCTGTACCTGGGATAGCTGCAAGGAAGAAATGCCCTGTCACACGGAGCTACAGGAGACAGCTCTGCTCTGTGGGGATGTGCCAATCTCAGCTATGGACTTTCCCCCTCACTGAGCCTTCAGGTTTAACAGTGGCAATCGCTGAGTGTATCTCTCAGTCCCGCCTCCAGAAGCTGAATGCCATTCACAAAACCTAGAGGCAAAGCATAATATTCCCCTGGCAGATGTCAAACAGTACCTCCCACAATATCCCACATACATCAGCTCCTCTACACTCTAAAGCCTATTACCAAGTAGGCTTCAACAGGCAGAACACCCAGAAACTGCTTAATCATTGACTGTGTAACTTTATTTTCTGACCTTCTCCACAGCCAAAATATTAGGCAAAGATCAAGGTAAGCCTTCCCTTGACAGTATTGTGTCAGTCAAGTGTTCTTGACCATTTAAGATGTCCTAAGTTCTTGTTAGCACACACTGAGCTCTCCCAAATACACGTTCATTATAACACAAACTGTTTCCTTAAAGCTACTGGACTGGGACAGGTAAAAAGAATATATGACTTCATGAGCTGTCAGAATCATCATGGGGAAGGTGAAGGTGGGTTAGCTGGTGCTAAGGAACACAAAATATATTCCAATATGATGACCTATCTTCATATTATTCAAATCTTTGACTTCTTTTTCCCTTCCTCAAGAAATTTTAACAAATTCTCACCCAAGTTAAAAGATGAAAACTCTACTCTGTTTGCACAAACACTTACCAGAGCACAGATTCACAAAGTTTCCGAAGCCCTGAGTCATTTTCAAAGAAGAAGAACATTTACCAGCACCTGAACAACATTCTTTCTAGTCTGGTCACTGAAGAAGAGAAAGTACTTCTATTACGAGCAGAGGCTCAAAACCTCTCAGATTAAACGAACTGGAAAAAGGCAAACAGAAGGCATAAAACATGTGATGTGCATTTCTGAAAACAACTCTGATGTAGAACACTAGACATCTGGGAAATAAACCTTGATAAAGAAGGGGAACAAGAACAAAGACAAATACTGCAAAGAAGGAAAAAGAAGAGCTAAGGGATTTGCATCTAGAAAGGAGTACAAGAGAGAAGCCTGAGGCTACTGCAAAACAGAGAGAAAGCAGGGTGGGGCTTGACTAAACCACAGCGAGGAAGAGAAGATAATTCAATTTAAGCAGAACAGAAAAAAAAAAAAATCCACCATGCCTTCCAAAGCAGACCTGGGTTTTATAGGACACAGACAGGGAAGAAGAGAACCCTAAGCATGTGATATTGGAGGATTTTCCAAAACTGAAGATAAATTGGGATCAAAGGGAGACGGGCAAGGCAAGTGGTCAGTACTGAAGCACGAGACAAGAAACGGGCACTCAGGTAATGCTTCTTCCTTTAGGGATATCATCTTCTCTTACTGAACACACCACATCTTTCAAGATTCTACATATTAATCTCCCCATATATATCCTGCTGTGTCCTCCATTACGAAGCTATCTATTATATTGTCCCTTCAGTCATATTTAATTGACTTTGCCAAATTAATCACGAAAAGCATAATCTTCTTACATATTTTATATTCTGTTATACAGTCTTAAAGTCTCAATCATCGTTATCCATATATAAATAAAAGTTAAAAATTCTAAAGTGAGAACTTGAATCTTTTCCTTTGAGTTGGAGAGATCTGCTTTGTCCTGCCTTTCTACTAAATAACTAGTATGCATTTTGGTTTATTTTTGGTTTACTTCAAAAGCAAAAGTTTTCTTGTGAAAAGGACATGGCTACATCCTAGTGATTCTAGGTATGTAAATTTTGTGTGTGGTGGGTTTTTTTAGATGTTTCACTGATTCCTGTAAGTTTCATATCACCAGACATTCTCTGGTTTTCTGATTACTACATTCAGCAGAGAAAAATTTCCACTGAACCAGAATATTTCATCACTCTTCCACATATTTCATCTGTGGCTCTTCTATCTGTAGCAGGTAGATTTAGTAAGTGCAACTATCTGAAGTTGTCTAAAATTAACTAAGATTTACTTGCTATACATACAAGACTTCCTTCTAGATTTGGAAGCAACAGTGTCATCCAAAAGGTGTCTTTGGGTGTCGTTTGGAAAGAGAAAAGTTTCCTGAAGGTAGCCAAGGGCAGTTTTTCATGTTTGGCAATCAGTCGCCATCACTTGCCAGACGCAGAATCTTCGCTCTCTATTCACAGGAAGCTTTCCCTACAGCACTACTCACAAAACCTCCCCAGGGAATGTTTGATGAACTGGTTGCAATATAGTTACTCTGCTTTTTAAAGATTCTTGTGGAAGACCAAGAAACAATATTGCTAATTACTTAACTGTTTGACTGGTCATGGCAAGCTGATGTTGCAACATGTCCAAATTCCCAGACGAGCTTCCTGCCTGCCACTTTGCTTGTGTGCCCGATTTTTGGTGTTCAGTGTCACTGTCTGACAATTCTTCCCAGAAGTGCCTGTGAGTCATAGTGCTTCTATAGGAGCAGCTCAAGCCACGTGAACACAAGTGCTTGGCCACCTCAGCATTCGGGGCCACGAGCAGTGGCTTCCAACATCAGCTTTTCTCTCCTCCTACCTGGCAGAATCTCTATCCTTGATTTTCAGGCCCAGACACCATTTTCAGCTCGGAGGTACCCCTGTTCTACTGCTGTGCCAGGACTGTTAGCACTGCTCTTAGCCACTGCCTCAGCAGAAGGAAGCCATCACATTTTAACTGGCCTGGTTTTGCTTGCAATTTTGCTTTCTTTTCTTGCCCGCTGCTGAGGAAGACTTTGTAGCCCAGCACAGTCACGGATGCCCTACCACATCTTTGGCATTCAATTTCCTGTTTGTTTGTGTGTCACTGACTTGTCATTGCATCTGATGCTAATCTGAGGTTGACAAGTAATTTAATTTTGTTGTTTTGAACTGCTTTCATGTCACATATATGCTATCTCATCCTCATGAGTCACCACTGCCTGCCGCCTGAAAATAATGTACTTCTCAGTGTAATGATTTCTTCTGCTACAATTACTCTACTTTGCTACTCTGAGGGCTATCTTCAATTATGCTGTTTTTCTCTGCTGGACCCAGGTTCCAACTTTCATGCATTATTTGTCTGTATTTGTACTTTTACAAAGAAAATAAGTCCTGCAGCAGCATTTTCATCCTCATCCTGCAGCATCTTGTGAAATTCCTGTCTGCCACATTTACTTTGTGCTTGCTGTCCCCAATGTCTTTGGCTACAGCTTAAGTACATTGCCTTCATCTGGAGCTTCTCAGGACCTTTAGCATGATTTTTGTTTGCTTTCTCAGCCACATTCATGAATTTTTCATCCTTGTTACAACTTTCCATGAATTATCTTAACTTTGATGACGACATAATCGTGTAAAGCAGCCACCCCACCCTGAGTAAGGAGCACAGTGCTCTATTTTTCATTTGTGGATTACGACAGCTCAAAAGGTGCCTCTCGTATATATTTACATAGGAGTGCATATTTTGTCCCAATTTTTCTGCTATGAGGCTATTTGAACATAATATCTTTCTAATATGAAGACATTTACAGAAAGCTTCCTGAATTTTGTAAAGCTTTTCCCAGCTTACTGCTTGTGAATTGCGTACTGACTTTAATCCGTCTCAACTAGCAAACTATTCTTATTCCTTCTGCTTCTCCCAATCCACCAGCAGTTCATGGTGCTTGTGGTTTGTACTTCTCACTTAGCTATCTGGGTCTGACCTACGACACGCTGCCTGTATGAATTTTTATTTGTAAGTTTTGCCAAATTACCCTTTTTTAATTTCACAGGCCTCTTTTGGGAGCCAAATCACTGCTAAAAAGAGCATTTGTTCCGCCGCAGCAGAAAGTTTGTTACAAGAAAAGGTTTTTCGCAATATTTCAAAGAACGTTTTGCCTTTCTTCTGCTGTTTGTTATGAAATCCCCCAAAGTGGCAGCAACTGCAAGAGTATTAGTACAAAGTATAAATTAAGATGTTTTCAAATCACAGCCAAAGCAACATTACCGTAAGTTTGAGCACTCACACCCTAATCCACACAATTCTAAGAAACAATTCCCACTGCTGAACTAATTATTTGTAAAGGTTTAAAGACGGTAAATGGCAATTTTAGGGAGTTTGTCCACGGGGCAGCTCTCCCTGCTGTGGGTACGTGACCTGCGAGCGATGTGGCACCACGTGAGCATGCCCTGCTCCAAGCAGCCACAGCAACCCGGGGGACAGCCCGGAGGATCTGGCAGGATCCCTCAGCACCCACGGCAGGCAAGCTTTTGATTCACACTCACCATCCCTGGAGTACAACTCAGGCACTCGTGGAGATAAACAGAAATGTATTCTTAGCTCCGGGCACGAGCTCCGTACGAACCGTCCCAACCTTACAGAGATTTCGGGGGTTAGGAATTCCCACCTCATCTCTGCACCCCTCAGAGTTCCTGAGGATGCTGAAAATGTGAATGAAAACAGAACCACATCAAGCAGGGAGGAGTATTAATCTAAAATGTACATTAAGTCTTCAAGGCATAAGCATTTGATAATGAAGACTATGGCACTGAACCAGCCCAAAACTTGAGCTATATCACTTTGTATCTATGTTTGTGGCACCTTTTCAACTCCTGCTCCCTAAATTATATTAGCTTGTGACTCAGATACAAGGAGGTAACAGACACATTTTAACACAAAAGGAGATGGCCTAAACTTCATGCAGCAGTACTTGAGAAAATCCTGTACCATTTACCCTCTACAGACTAATGGAGACATAAATCGGGACCTATTTTAAAGAAGCAAATGTGCCACACTGATAAGCCCATTCACTGACTATAATCCTTATCACCCAAATACATATGGTGCGAGCTGAGACAAGACCACTCTCCTGCACTTGTGTATAATTTCATGTTGAAAAAAATAAAATCACATCACACGGTAGCCATGGTTACCCACAGAAGATAAGAGCAGCGTTTTTCATCCAACAATGTCAGAAATGTGCATAAATTCAGGATCTGCACTTGATGTTTTTTCAGGCCTCCCCATCTGCACATTTATTTTCTGCTGCCTGTGTATATCCTTTGACATACTAGGATTCTGGGTATTTCAAGAAACAGTTCTTTTTTGCTCTCCTTAATCTAAAAAGCAGTTTTCAGTTATCCCTAAAGCACAAATTAATTCAAATCTATTCTGGAAATCAGAATCTAAGGCTTACAGAAAACCTTTTAAAACAATTGCCATGCTGATAGTAAGTGTCAAATGTTAAATGGAGCCAGCTATTTACTGAACAGAATTCTACTGTCACCTTACCAACTGGTATAACAGTGCTTTCTGTTATCTTGACGTTATTTAAAAAAAAACCAACAAAACAAACAAAAAAGCCACACCTAAAAAAACCCCCAACTCCACAAACAATGCTAGAAGAAGACATTAACTTATTTGTTCTACCAAAATCATGTTGTTCTGTTTCACGCTATTTAGTAAAGCTCTACGTTGTTTCATGGCTTAACTCTTCATAAAAGTAAAATACAAAAAAAAGAAAATAATAATTTGTGAGATATTAAAACCAGATTAGCCTACTGCAAATTTTACAAAAACAAAAAATGTGATTATCTAGTCCAAGCAGTGCTGCCTTAATTTTGGGTGCCATTTGCAGACCTGGGACACAGATCATATTCTTCTCATGCATTTGTTCTATAGGGCTCTTCCCTTTAAAACAAAATAATCTAATTCACCAAAAGCAGAAACATCCTGCAATTACCATTCTAAGGACACACAGATTAGAGAGTTTGTACCAAAGAAATGTTAAATAAGATTTTTTAAAAGGTTAAAAACCTCACCTGCCAGGGAGATCCACTACCAGCTCACCCCAACCAGCTCTCCAATTAAATTACTGAGATCACCACCTTCAAACTAAGCTCCCTGTGTTTCTAAGGATCGCTCATGAAAACAGGATTCTCAGGATTTACAGAAAACAAAACAAAACAAACAATAAAACCAGGCAGCCCAGTACTCACCGGCCACCTGAAAGGTACTGGCAATCCTCCCTGTGGGCATTGACGTGCCAGGGTCACACACACACCCCCATGGAGAGGGATACAAAACACAGGATAAACTACTCTGCCAATGCAGCAACAATCTCCTGATCCCACTTCAGGGTGGCCATGCACTGGCACAGGTGAGTATGTTCTAGGATCCCTGGTGACAGAGAACATAATATATTTAGCAGCTGAACAATTTAAAAATGTTTGAAAGACTTGGTAATTTAAATGCTTCAAGGGGATCTTTATTAAATACACAGTATCCCATGCCTAGATCAGACAGCAGAGAACAAAAGCAAGCCCTTGCCTGAATGGAGAATTCTTAGGAGTGAAAAAGCAGATAGTTTCATACCTTCTCTAAACCTGACTGAATGATCATCAGTATTGGTGGGGTTTAGAAGGAAAGAAATCCCACACAAATAAAACAAAGCTGTTTCAGTGAGAGGCATGGACATAAACCAGCATCTGGTTTGGCCCAGGGTGGCAGGGTGCAATGAGGAGAGAAAGTCTACAACCAGTATTATTTGCCAAAGAAAAAGAGAGACCCACAGGAGCAGCAAAATCCATCAGTGAGGTGCCCCACACACAGCTGGGAGCCCAGCACACAAGGGTGCCTTGAAGGACATCCTACTGCCGTGCTTTGCAGAGGAGAAGGGCGTTACTCTCACTTCTGTAGGGCTGAAGATGCAAGCTGTGGATGTTCTGGAAGCCAGAGACTGAAATTCTGGCTTAGGTAAGATTTCATCTCAGAGTTTTACCTCCAGGAAAGGAATGACGGCTGTAGCACAGGGCTGCTCCCCTAGACATAGTGGTATTTTCACAAAATATTAATTTCTACATCCTTTCGTGCGGCCCTCTGTTTGTGAAAGATCCTGAATTCTTCCTACACTAACATTCAAGTATATATTGTTTTATTAGGCCTACTAAAGAAAAAGATGATTTTCTAACAAGTCAAAAGAAAGAATCTTAAAAAAGAAAAATCTTCCGTATTTTGAACCTGCTGCAAAAAAAGCATGTGTTTTAAAGACACCTACTTCAGTTTTAAACTGGAGTCATCACTGCTGGAAGAGAAATCCATTGGACCTATAACAACTCCTGCACAACATTCATTCTCCATCTCACAGCTGTGAAAGTGAGCCTCATTCAGCCTGTGGCATTTGTTTTCACTGAGCAGATTTTGGTGAGAGACAAAACTTTGTAATATTTTTTTTTTAAATCAAGACATTCATAGTCTAAGCTTAAATTCAGATAGTGGCATTCATATCTATCAATATAAAAGATGCAGATAAAGATGGGATGGATAAGTATGAGTTAACATACTTGTTTCAAATGGCTATTCACACATTTTCTGCACAGAAGAAATCAGGACAGGAAACAATTTATGTAGTAATTGCTACATAAAATAGCTTGATGTTGAAGATGATGTCAGAATGTGGAACAAAGTGTTCAGAATAATTTCCCACACGCACCACCAATTGCCTTAGTGTCTCTCTAATAGAGAACATACTCCATTTTTGAAAATATCAACTTAAATGTCTGCAAAGATCTCCTGTCTACTTAAAGATGTCAGATATCTTTAATTTAATTTATATTGTGGTATTTTTTCCCCCCCAATAGTAAGACTTTTAAAATATTGTCTGTATAAATTAACACTCTGGATACTTAGGAAAATTATTATTTGTATTGTGCTGATCTCTACAGCGCTCTGACAGGTCTGTACTGAAAATCATGTAGGAGACAGAAAAACAGCAGCTTATTGAGGTGTTGGTAGACCAGGACTCTTTAAGCTTAAGCTCCTCTCTGTAAGATGCCAGAGGGATAAAAAACCAAAACTATTTGTACTTCTTGAAAGCTGACTAATGGTATTTATTAATGTAACAATAGCATTATGCTACTGAAATCTAACAAAGGGTATCTAAAGTGAAACAAGGGTAGAACAAATGCTCTTTTTCCTTCAGGTATAGTTCTCTAAGGGATGAGTCAAATAATTAGCTGGTCTGCTTTCTGAGAGAACAAAAGGCTCTTTACTGACTCCTGATAGAAGCTGCTGCCCAAGTCTCAGTGGTGTGTACACACAACAAGGAGGGCTGGAACAGCTGCCAGGGGCTTTGACACGATACACTGCAGAGTAAAACTTCTAAAGCTGGAACAATATCTTAACATGATCCTCACCCAAAGTACATTGTGTGAGCTGAACAAGCAACTTCTGTAAGGCAGCAGTGTACAGCAACTGGAGAGCAGCAAAAATACCAGCAGAACTGTCTGCTCCACAGCCAAATCCTGACTGGAGGAGGAGAGAAAGAGAACTTCTGAAATCCCACTATAATAAGCATATTTCCTTTAGTTTTGTCCTGTAGAAAGTTTTAGTAAAATATCTCTATAACTTGAGTAGTTTGAAGCTTCTGTCCCTGCTACAAAGCACATTAGCCAACATTACAGCCCTGAAAATATCTCTTCAGGAGCCTCTGGCAAAACACACTTAATAATAATAATAATAATAATAATAATAATAGTGTAACACTGGCCTTCAAAAACACAAATCACAGAAGATTCTTTACATCAGCATCTCCAAGACTGCAGTTTTCAGACATGTATTGAAAGCATCAGGTGCTTCAGCTGTGACTCATTGCTATACATCAGGGTTACTGCTTGTCAAACTTTATTTGTCAGAATCTGCAAATACAATAGCCACAGTACAATCAAAATGTTAAGCAGGAATGAGTCATGATAGTGTCAGAGAGTGACCTCAGGTTTTTTTCTCTTCAATGGGTCATACATGTGGTGAGCCTGGTTTTTATCATGAAAAATTATTTCTGGATAATTTGTTTATTCAGAAATAACATCCTCATCCAGAATGACTGAATTGGGAATGGAACGCCTGAAGATTTAAGACACAGAGCAGTACTTGAAAGCCAAAAATAATGATTGGTCAAATATCTTAACAGCATAGTATTGTGTGCTGAGATCCTGTTCCCCCAGCAGGGTTGTGCTGGGTTGGCTCTTGGGTGTGGCCCGGAGGAACACCCGGGCACTCAGAAAAACGAGCCGGTGTTGAAGAATTCCTCAGTGCAATGTCAGCATAACTATCCTCCTGCAGCTGGAAATTAAACACAAGACAAGGTCCTGACCATCTGTGATCCCACAGTACCTGCATGCCAGTTTCAGGAACGAAGACAAATTCCAGCTTAGGAAAATCCATCTTATTTTTTATACCTATTCACTGAAGTTTCATTGAAGTATAATAACCTTCTTCCCTCCTTGCTTGAGGTTAACACGTTCAGTGCCACACGGAGTGACAGCAGTTGTTACATTTTTGTGGTGAGTGAGGTCACTGCTATACATAGCTCCCAATCAGGGTGCACAGCACCCAGCCCAAGGATAACACAAGTACAAGGTGTTACAATAATTCCATTTCCAAAGGAGTCCCACCGAAAACCAGCACGACAATGATTTAGCAATCTTCTTCTTGACTCTGTCACAGAAGAATCATTCTATAATTACATTATTCAGTTTTACAGATCTCTGCTGACACTTTTCTAGAAGTTTTTCTGTTTAAATTGGATACCTACAAATAAAATGTTAGAAACCACCCTCTCTCTCAAAACCATGCACAAATAATCAACTATAGGACAGTTTGCAGAGAATTAAGGAGTTAGAAATACAGCATAGCAATCATGTACAGAACTCACCACAATAAACTTACAGGGAGCAACTAGAAACATAGAAATCCACTTTTTTTTTTTTTCTTCTAAGAACCACAGTGTTTTTCTACTGCATCAGAAGGCCTTAAATACCTCAGGGCTCAGAAATACACGGGGCTACAAGACAAAAGAGAAAGTTGAAAGGTTGCCAAAGGTTTTATAGATCAAGAGCAAGAACACCCCAAAGCCGCTCAGACCAAGCCTCGCTGGCAAAGAACTGCAGTCACCCAGTTCCAGTTGGCATAAAGACATCAGAGTTCAGCATTTATAAATTGCCAGACTGAATTGACAGTAGTAGGAAATGTACAATGACAGCAAAAACTCTAAACCAGAGGTTTTTTTGCAAAACACAAACCAAATATACATACAGAAACATCTGCTTTAATGCAAAACTACAAATAAAGCACAGTTCCCTATTAAAATGCCCTGACTTACATGAAGAATATGATTCATCCCATCCCACAACTCCAGGACACTGTGGGGAAAAGGATAGGTTTTTAATGTATAGTCTAAAATGTCTGCATCTAATTGCCTGCATTAAAGTTATATCCAAACAATTGGTACTTTCAAAGGGAGGTAATCAGTGAAATGTTGTTTCACTACCTCGATTAAATAACCCAGAGAGGCCACATTCACATGCTCTAACAAGCATTGCTTTGTTGACTCTTTTTCAGTTTATTTGTCTGCAATAATTAAGGTGCTCTGTCTAAGCCACTCAGCCTGGGAATTACACGGAGTTATGTTCTATAGGCTAAATAAAGGACATTGGCTCTGATCTGCTGGCAAATTTTAAGAGTGGATCATCCTGACCCAATTAACTTGTCCTGTTAGACTGATTGTTTTTGCTGAGAGATGCAGACAAGAATAGCTTAAAGCCAGGCTGCACGAAGCAACATGTGCTGGCATCCTTAGCAGTAAGGATTAAGAAGAAATGCAGAAAGCTTTGTGTATTTTCTATGTCCCTTAAGGTCACGAAGGGAATGTCCCACTCAGCCACCTAAATGGTAGAAATTACAATAGGCAAAGCCCAGGCTGTATTTAGTTTTGCAGTTCCACAGCAAATGAGCTTGTCCATCTTCCTTCTGCCAATAGCAAGTGGGTGAGTCACACACAGCAGATTTGTGTTACAGTGATGGATGTGACAAAGGGAGGCGGCTACACAGCCCATTGTGTGCAGTACAACACCCTGAAGTTACAGCAGGAATATATCCATATATACGGGAGATATTTGAAATACATATGCATGGAACTTAGCAGTGACTGGCATGAAAGCAACCCTGGGGTCTTCTTACCCCGTGTGTGCATATTCGAGAGGGATCTGCTGTGTATTGCCAAAGTTTGGTTGACAAGGAGAGTTTTCTCCTGCAGATACCTGTCAGTCTAAACTGTGCGAGTGTGAGCAAGAGAAGAGTCATGACAAAGGCAGCTGAATGGGCTTAAAACGTAACTTCCTGCAATACCAAAGGGAAAAATAAAATCCTTGGACAGCTTCGCAACTGCTACAGAGTTATCTTTGATCCACTGCTGGCACCAGGCTCGCACTGATTTTAAGCTCAGACATCTGCCCCTCCTGCTGCTGCTCTCAGGCCAAGAGCAGGGATCATTCCCGCGGGAGACGCTGCCGAGGGAAGCGCAGCGCCCAGCGCCCAGCTCAGCCCGCACAGGACAGCGGCCGGGGCCGGCGATGCTCGGCTGCACCCGCCAGAGCCGAAGGGAAGCTGCGGGGCAGCCCCAGGCTGCTGTGGCACCGCACGAACCAGAGGGCAGGCTTGTCCTGCCTCCACCGTGCGCTCGCCCCGAGCTCCCTCAGAGCCAGGGATTTAATAAACCTCGCTGCCGGCAGCGCCCTGGGGGATCCTGGGCGAGAAGAGCTCGCTCCTTCTCCAGATGGACGGGGCACCTGTGCCCAGGGGCGGCAGCGGAGTCTCTGAGGAGAGGCAAGGGCTGCCTCAGGTGGGGATGGATATTCCCGGCGATCCCAGCAGGTTCTGCAGCATCCCAACCCCGGGAGCCCCTGAGCACAGGGGAGGTGCCTCAGGGGAGCAGAGGCAGAGGAGAGGAAAGGCCAGCAGGAGCAGGGAGAGGCAGAGGAGCTGGGAACAAAGGAGGGAGGCCAAGGTGGGGAGAAGGGGGCACTGCCCACCCATCTCTGCCACTTCAGGTACTGTTGGGAGAGCCATTGCAGGGAGAACAAATTCTGCCTCTATCCATTTTGAATCCATGCTTTTTCAAAGGCAAGCAGCATATGCCATTTGTATCTTAGATTTTTCAAATAATTTCTGAGCACAAATGGAGCACAATGGCATCTCTGAGGGAGGAACTCTGCTTTCTGAAATAGAAGTCTGTTTTTAAGAGTGAGAAAAGCTCTTTGTGAATTCATACTCACAGAGGAGACCTGAAGCTCTAGAGAACTAAAATGATAAAAGCCAAATCCTACCAATAAACATACCTTCTTCAACATGATAAAAACAGGGAAGGAATAAGATGAATATTTAAAGCAAAAGCATATATTTGAGTAAGATAATAACTCTGAGGTGGTGAACATTTAAATTTCCCTTGTTCTTTTTTCCCTGAAGAGCAACCTTTCCAACACACACGCCACACAACTTTTATTTCCAGAGTAATAAAGCACTGAAGACAGTCAAAAGCCTTTGGGAAATTTCCATTAATGATACACCTTGTTAACGTCTCAATTCAGATCATACACACCTGGCAAAATTGTAGCAGTGAAGGTATTTCTTTGACAAAATAGTTTACCAAACCATGTAGTGAACTCTGTCACTTGAAACTTCTAATGAAAGTTAAGACTTTGTAACAATGCTGTTGCCATTTAACCAGCCTTATGATACAGCTGTTACGTTCTATTCTGTAGAGAAATCAAGACAGGCTGAATACAACAATCTCTGACTGGTTTTCTTAATCTTATGTAAAAATGCCACACCTATTTTCCAACATGGGAAGCTGAACTACAGATTTTACAATGATAATAGATTCCTTTTACTGTCGCTTTCCTTCTCACTTTTCTGCTGTGAACCGCTGCCCTCTTGGTTTTTAATCTTAGACATTTTTCCATGTCAGGTTTAAAGGTTCAGTGGCCTTCCCTCCACCCCAGGAAAGCTGTGTAATTTATGACGAAAAGCACAAATCAACTTCTCAACACCCTGGAAAGCCCAGCAGTATTCTTTTGAGAGGATTTAAGCCTCAGCATTCATAAACATTGATCCCTTCAGTAAAGATTCATTGCACCTTTTTGGCAAAAGGGCTGTTTTCACATTCACTGCATTTACACCTTTTTGCAAATGAACCTTTTACAGTATTTATAACTCATTCCCAAAGCTGAGGGAATATCAGAAAACACAATGTTCCTTCTAGCTTTGCATAAACCTTGTGTCCTGTATGAGAGCCCTCCAAACCTCACTGTACATCTTGCCCATTACAACCTTAGTAGTAGCACTGACACTGTTACATCAGTCTGAACACCCTATGGCTTCTTCCTCTGGAGTTTTCCCCCGTGTCTGACCAGGAGATTAATTTTAGTAGCCCAAAAGCAGAGCCACCAACAAGCATGTTTCCAGCATCTTCTTGCAAAGGATTTCCTCTTGGTAAAAGGTCAGTAAAGGGAGTTATGCCTCTTCCATGGCTATTGATTCCCATGTTTTGCTGCTCTTTCTAATAAGAATTAAGAATTATTGCTGTCATGAAAACAGTGCCTTAAAGGAACAATTCCTTGAACTTACATTTTTCTAGCTAAGCTAGAGAACACTACTGGAATAACAATAACACATACAAACCACTGTAATACTAAAAATAAAACATCTGTAAGGATATGCCTCCTCCACCTAATTGCAAACAAGATTAGACAGTGTATAATCAATATAAAATTGTGTTAGCCACAGAGGCTATTTTCTACCAGTATTACCTAAATGCAAATGCACATTTCATTTTAAAATCATTGTATTTTTATGTCACCACCATGGAAAATGCTATGCCATCATTATAAAATTGAATTATTCTCACAGTCAGAAGCGATGGAAGACAAAACCAGTTGCAGCCTGTAGTCGTGCTAATTAAAAACCAATCCATTGCCAGTGTCTTACACCAAGCTAAATCACAAAGTTAAGACAGTGTGATATGGTAGCAAGACAAGAACTGCATTAATTAAAAAGTTAAAGGTGAGGCAAAATTCCACAAAAACAGGGTGAGAGTCATAACTGTATCCAGTACTGGAGCTGAATGCTCTTCACACATTCAACATGAATTAACAGGGTTTTCTAAAGCTCTGCGAGGGCATCCCTGCAGTGCCACAGGGGTGGTTCTCCTCCTCTGAGGGGATCCACCAGGGCACCTCCTGAGTGCACAGCTTGGGACAGAGCTGTAGCCCAGAACAGTGAGCATGACAGAGCACAAGCAGATAAAGTGCTGCCTCTCCTGCTAAAAGCAAAGACTGAGTGTTAATTCTCCTGCCCTGAAATGCATTTTCAGTCCCATTTGTCCTTACAGCAAGGAAGCCATTAACACTGTGCCTCAGGAATGAGGGGTAAAACTTAAGACAGAGTCTCAGTGGCAAAGATCAGATTAATGTGTCTTCCAAGCCTTGCCCTAAACTTCACCCCAATCCCCAACCCACACAGTGCAGTGCTCACCTTATCCACTCCCCAATCTCACAGGGCTAAAGGGTAAGGCTGGAAGGGTTTTGCCACTTTGGTGGATAAAGGTAGTCCTATCTCTAGAAAAAAAACCCATGTACTTTTTTTTTTAGATCTACTTTTCTATTTTTGTAATTACCACCCAAATAAGCAGAATACACATACACAAGTTGCTGAGAATATACAAGTCATATAATCATTATGTTAAGTTTACAGCTGAGATTTTCCCACCTCAACAACTTTAGCAAACACCCACATGATTCCCAAACAAGGATTTGCCAGTATTTTTATTGAAGGCTAGAAGTTTACTGGAAAACATCCTGAATTGGCTACCTCCTGCTTTTACCCTACAGAAAACAAGAGGATAGAGTGCCCATTTTTAGTATGGGCATCCCTCTAATGAAACATCAAGGACATAAACTGATAGATATGATGTGATCATAAATAATAGTGATTTTCTATATGGAAATACCATTAATATAGTGGAAAAGAATCATGAAGTAACTAACTGCAGAGGCACTTTCAAAAATAAGCTTAGAGTGAAATTCAGCTAAATGGAACACTTGCAAATTACTGAACCAGCCATTTACACCTAGAGAGAGCTGGGTGTTACTTTTCTAGAATGAAATTTAACTACTGATTTATTCATTTATCCTTGAAAGATCAGCATCTGCGGGGTCTGCGTCTCAGTCTGCAAATTTTGTTCTGAAGCTCCAAATTGAAAATAGCAGAAAAGAAAAATAATGAGTCACACAAAATCTCAGCCTAGCCTTAAAGGACATGCATGGCCACACAGCCGCAGGAATTCACAAGCGACACCACCAAAAATCTCAGCTAGGAAACAGGTGACCTCAGTGAAGCTTCCACTCCTGAGGCAGACAGTGCTGACATTCAGCAACAATCAAAATAACGTTCACCATCAAAAGAATCTTTCCATTTTCACTGGAAATCACTAACAGAACACGTGATATAAATGGCCAAATTCGTTTGTTGGTTTTGTGGTTTCTTTTTTTCAGGGGTGGGGGAACCAACCAACCAGAAATCCCAACCACCAATCAAGATAATACAAGCCCAGTTTTTACACCTTTATCGATGACAACTTCTCAGGGTTTTATTCTACCAACAGCTGTAGAGTCTGTGTATTCATACATGTTATCAGATAAGCATCCTTAAAAACCTGACTTCTGAATAAATCTGTCAGTCAGTTCCAATGTACAGTTAACGAATATCCTGTACACAGTTATCAGTCATTCACAAATAGGACTTTGCATACATAAGGGCAGAAAATGGACAGAGATAAAGAGCAGGCAGAGCCTCAAAAATAAGTGCTCATTTACAATTCTTAATGCAAACAGTAGCTCCTACTAAACTCACGTTACTTAGTAAAAATTAATGCTAAGCTAATAAATGAATACTTTTTACAAGCACAAGCCAAAGAGAATGAAAACAGCCTCATTTCAAATCTAAATAATCTGCTTGATTCTATATCTAATACTAAAGAGATGTGTTTCAAGCACGCTTACATATATAATCATAAAGCAAAGCTGTGTGTCAAGTTGCCATGATCAGAGCAGATTATCAGAAAACTTATTCCCAGAATTGTGAACACTGTTCTAGAGGCAACCAATGAATACTTCCAGAAAATACACAATATATTTATCAGTTTTGGTTCCAGTGATCTGCCACTTTGCCATGTCCTAGTAAGAAAAGCAGGGAGCAGTTCAGACTGGTGACAATCTCTAATTTCTGAATTTCTAATGTGACAGCTGGACAGGTGAGCCAGGGATGCTCACCAGTGTAAGTTACTGAAGTACAAATACTGAGGTACAAACCCCTGCAAGCTGTGAACCAGCCACAGCAGCTTGGCCAAACAGACACCGATGGTGCTCAAGGAACAAAGGTGTCCTGTCAGACTGGACCTCACCACAGCTTCCACCATCTCCTGCACTTGCCTCTCTCCCTTTTTTCAGTACTACCTCAGTCATGTTCCTCTGTTGATCAAGCCAGCTAGTTTTCTTCCCACACACACGCCCTCAAATTGTTTTACTCCATCAAGTGTTTCCAGCTGGATGTCACACTTGACAGCCTCACAGCCCATGTTTCATTACAAACCCTTCCCTTGCCACGATATACGCATCCAAGGACAACTACACAACTTCCTGACATATATAGGAGAGGGCAGGAGAGCAATTGCCCCTGGCTATGTTTGGGACCTCTTGTTTCTTTCATTCACCCTCAAAATATTAAGTAAGTGAGAACAATCCAAGCTCCAGGAAGCGAAAATCAAGGTAGCTCTACAAAAGTGAAAAAATTAACTTTTACAATCAATCTCTAAACCTTAACTGTTCTCATAATCCCGTCACAGACATGACTTGTGCATGTACTAAAAACAAAGCCCTAAACATTTTATAGCATTTTGTGAATCATGCGAGTTTTAAACAAGGAGAGATTATAATAGCAAATACCAAAGCCTTCCACATAATGTAAACCATCTATTCAACAGATGCAGATGGTATGATTAAATATTCCAAAACTATAAATATTATTTCACTTATATCCCAGGGGATGGGTTAAAACCCACATTTGTACAGAAAAGACTATATTATGCAAATATATTCACATATATATACATATGTGTATTGACAACAGAAAAAACATGCTGTAAAACAAAAGGCTTATGAACAAATGATTACTCCATAAGAACTGCAGTAAGGCATTCAGGGACAATGAACCCAGGTACTTAGTTCCTCTACTTTTTTCCTTACAAATCTATTTTATATTGTATTTGATACTCTGGTATTTTATCTCCCGTAATGACTCTGGAAAATGGTTATGTAAGTAGTTTTAACTAATGTTGTAAACAAGTTTTCAACTATTTTACCATATGTTAAAGATGACAGAAGATGTTAAAACAAGTGATGAAATTCATTCACAAAGAATTCATAGGGTTTTATGCTCGAAGGGTAGAAATCATTTTGGCTGTCTCCCAGAATGAACTGTTTAATCAGAAAACAGTTGCACTGAATTAACTAGCAGTTCCATGCAGCACATCTCACTGACTCTTCCCACCATCACAATGCTCATTCAAGAGATAAACCTCTTCTCAGTTAATTGGTAGAAGTAAGGGTTTGTGCAGTTGTGACTGCTGAGGCTACACAATATTGTGACAGACACTGATGTATCAACATTGCAGGAGTTCCTTTTAACCTCCTGAAGATCCCAGGAAAACTCCCCATTTGCCACTGCCACTAGACTGTGGAGGAAGCATCCCAGTAGTGGGCAGACTGGCCTCTGCAAGTGTGAAAGGCAAAGAGGAGCCAGGAATTTTTATTCCTGGAGAAGGAGGGGGAGTAATTTGTCCCTTGGAAAGCATAAACTCCTTAGAATTCCTCTGAGCAAAACAGGGACCTTTAAAGGGGACATCAGCACTCACTCAATATTACTGCTTCTAGAGATACTTAATGTAAAACATGGCATTTAAAAAACCATCCTGGTAACAGCCCTCCTTTGTAAGGATTTAAGTAGACCTGCTCAAAGGCATTTACATGCCAGGCTATGAATAGGTGCTGCTGTAGATGGCAAAATACATGACTGCCTTCTCTGGAAATGCAGCAAAATACTGAGCTCGCTTGGAACTCCCATCTGCCTTAACACTGAGATGAACAGCTCATTCTTTTATTTGTCCTTTAAATTCCAGTTCACATTGGTACATTTCCATGCCACCAAAAATCTCCCTGGAATTTTGCATCTCTTGGAGCACAATTAAAGTATACCTGTAAAACCTGACTAATTTCCAATTTATAAAAAGTAATGTAATTATCTTGTTCAAATTAAATTTAATTACAAAGCCTCTGAGTAGTCTAAGAATATTTTTTGATACATGCTCAGCTGAAAACTCCCATCACTTTCAGCAGGGAACACAACGTCCATTTCTGGCTGTGTCGCTCCCCTTCCAGTTTGATCATCTCTGGTTAATTACACCGCCCTGGCACATCTCCTCGAATGGTATCTGGTTTCCAAGCTGAAACATCCAAACCCAAAGGAAAATGCTAACGACCTATCAGAGAGAGCGCGTCCAAACCCCCTGCAATCCAGGAAAAAAACAAATCTGCAGAAAACTGGTATCCACCAATCCAACAAAACATCTCCCATATTTTTCCTCCTTCAAGCAATGCCACAGACAGCTGGTTTCCAAGAGCACAAGAGGCTGCTGCTACATGTCAGCAGCAAATTAATCAAAATGCTATCATGATGTAGGTGAAGATGGAAAACATCCCACTTACCATCTCTCAGAATATACACTCCGACAGCATCCACAGTACCTGCATGTCAGTATTCTCCTATTGCCTTTATTGTTTTCACTCCATAAATTGGCATCAGAAATAAGAGCCAAAGAAAGTGATAATAATGTAGATAGGGATGCTGAGTGCCACATTCACTTACCTGCAAAAGGAAAAGAACAGGGTTTGAGCTCACTAATCACACTAGTTAGCTAATCTTATTAGATGGCTGCTAATTATCTCTGACACAAAGAAGGATTATACAAGGCAGGCAGAGAAATGGGGCTTTTTAATAGATATAGAAATTTTTTAATAGACATTGGTTATATTGGGGAAAGAAACAAATAATGTATTTATCCAAAGACCATAAACATTTCCCTTTCTGTTTGCTGAAGAGCAGATGTGACAATGAAACAGGTGGTGGAAATATAAACCCTCCTAAAACCCCCAGGGTGTTTTCTCAGGAAGTGTCTAATGATTGTCACTGGATCTGTTGCAGTGCTTGCTTTATAGGCTAATGTGGTACAGGGAGTTGCTGGGGTTTTGCCAGTGATCTCCTTGGCAACTGGCTGCTCAAAGGAGCCACAAATAGAAGCAGTAAACCCCACTCCCGATCTCAGTCTCAAAGCCGTTTGCACCTCCAACGTTCACCGAGCAAGAAAATCTACATCCTACAAAGGCAGGGTGAGCAGAAGAGCATGCATTCCCTCTCTTAACATACTACAGCCACAGATGTGGGAACAGCAACCAGATTCATGCACCAGTTATGACAAAATAACTGAATAAATTATTTTATAAAGGTTTCCAAGATGACCCATTTTACAAGGAAAATCTTAATTAACAGCAGCGCAGTGTTCACACAGATTTCTCAGTAATAGGAACATTCTCATTTGGGCTCCTCAAGCATCAGAATAAACCAGAATTTATTCTCATCTATTTTAAAGATTTATTATAGCGACTTGATATGATTATTTATTTCTGTTTAGCCTACAATACAAGCATAAATTTATTAAATGTAGGTCACCCATGTATTTTATATAGTAAGACAATAAATAGCAAACAAAAACCTAGAAAGAGTAATTGGCTGTCAGCTGTTCTGAATAACCACTTCATATATTATTTAACTACATCTCTCCAAGAATAGCAATTAATCATTCATGCTTGCTCATTAAATATAAGTTTTAATTTCTTCTGCATATTTCTTTGTAACTCATTGGTAAAAAAAAAAAGGGTATTTCCTTTAATTAAAAAGCATTAATATTTTAAAAAAAATTATTATAGTTTATCTATATAGCAGGCTTATTTATAGAGGAAACTAAGGAATATAGGAAATTAAGATATAATTTCATAATATTTTATCTGCAAAATTAACAATTTTCTAGGAAAGACTGTGGAAAGAATTAAAATTAACCCTGACAAATAAAGTGAATCCTAATTTTAAAACATATTTCAATATAAAATGTGAATGTTTCCAGAAAAAGGTATTTTCTGAGTGATTCAAACACAAAATGTTGGTGTTAGATAACACCAGGCACAGATGCCCCAACGAAGTAAGCATGACCAAAACATAAGAAGTTGCCTGCCACTAACCACTATCAATGCCATAATCAAGGTAAAAATTAATTTTAAAGCCTCCTGCAATCTCTTAACTGAAAAAATACCAAAGAAATGCATAAGTAAACACATTACTCATGAAGACACCTTTATAAACAGACACAAAGTACATACTTTGTTCAAGATAGGTTGGGCCAAATGAGCCTTGAAGACCCCTTCCAACTTGATATTCTTCAAATCTATGTAATACATGTCACAACTGTACACAGTTTAACAGTTTTTGCTTGAATAAACACAATTTTAAAATTCAACTTTAAAACTCGAAGCAGCTTTACAAGTCTATAAAGGTTTCACCATATAAAAAATGTCTTACATTTTGTTTAAGCTTAGTACAGAGTTTTACCAGAACTTGGAACATATTTATCTTTTTAATCAGAGTTACAAAGATGAGTGGTTTAAAAGGGACTCATTATATGCCGTTCACATGGTGATGATAGAAATAAAGGTGTACATGAGCTGGCCCGAGTATCAGACACAGCCCAGGGACATCACTCAAACCCAAGCTCAGTCCAATCTACTTTTGAGCAGCGTTGCTTCTGAGATAACTTGCAGAGATCTTTCTGATATGTCTGCACAATGCTGTACTGCGTCACACAGACACAGCCCAAGCGATCCATCAGATCATCTCGTTCAAGCTCTACCAACACAGGCTGTGCAGCCGGCAGACAGGCAGCATATTCGGAATTAAACTGCCTCATAACGCTCAGCTGCCAAGCTGGGACCCAGCCTGAGAAGACACACTCTGTCTTTTGACTGTTCCTCAGATGGAAGTGTTGAGCATTTGGAGGCTCTTCGTTGTGGGAGCAAATGAGTTATGTTCGTTAGTGAACAAGAGGCAACTCAGCTGATGAGGCAACCAACGTCTCATGAGACGATTTCCTCCCTTCGCATGGAAACTACCCTACCTTCTGTCTGTAGTCAATCTCTGTTTAACATCTCATCTGAAAGGTCCCACAGCTGCTGATCACATGAAGGATCTGGGCAGGTTGAAAGGAATGGGTGCAGCCACTGCCCATTGACTTTGAACAGATCATACAAAGGTCTCAGCTGGACGAAAGCAATGACTAATGGATTTAAAAGCTTGGCCTCGGGTGCACAAAGTGGTTGACAGCAATTTTGCAGGTATTTCTGTAGAAGAGTAACAGCCTTGATGCAAGTCCTTACAATCAACAGCAATAGCTAAGAAAAGGACAAGGTATACATATATTCCCCCTATGCCCTTTTGAGGGGGCAGTGACAGCAAGGAAGGCTGAAGCACAAAAAAACAAAAAAATCTTTACAATGTGTTACTAGGCTGGAGAGAAGGGCACCTACCCAAAGAAACTACAGCCCAACATTTCTCCAATGTTTAAGACTAAGTGCCTGTGACAAGCCCACAAAGAGTTAGGAATGGGAAGTTGTTCTTTGCTATCAAATTTCTGCTGAGGAAACCAGAAGCATTATTTAAGTAAAAGAACTCCACAAACCAAACATGCAGAGAAATAGACCATTGTCAAAAGATGTTCTAAATGACAGAAGAAAATGTACTCATTAATTCAAGGAGAAATTTATGAACAGACCTTACATTTCTCATTAAAGCGACTAGTAATGAAGTCATTTACAACTGTTGCAATTTCAGGGCTTCACTGTTAGTAGGGAATTATAAAAACCAAGGGCTCAGGTTATTCCTTCAGCTGCAAACAAGTTACCACAGGATAAATGAGCACACTTCCCACAAGAGACAAACCAGGAATTTTCAATTGCTTTTCAATGCCCAGTCTTCCATAGCAAGAAGACAGTAAAAAATTACACCAAGTTTGTCAGATGCTTCCACCTGCCTGAATGTGTTCTGTAAAGGAGATGAGAGAACCACCAGAAGAGCTGGCCCCTGTTCTGAACCACAGCCAGGCAAGATTAAGAGGAAAAGAAGGAAAACCTAATCAGCTAAAAATTATGCAGGAAACCTATGCTAAAATATCTAAAGGTGTGAAAAACAGAATAAAAGACATTGCATCATCTGAAAAGACAGAGAATGGGATGGAAGCAGCATATGAGCTGGTCAAAAGTCTTAGAAATCAGGACACAGAATATTAAGTTCATATGGAAAGACAGAGATTAGAAGAGCAGCATGACAAAAACACATGCCAAACACACACAAGTCTCAAGGAAATAGGGTAGTCAGAGCTGACAGAAGAGGGATGAGCTTAGAGCAAACCTGGCCAAGAGAAAACCATGGCATAAGCCAACTTTACATCAGTGGAAGTGAACAGATAGTGACAGATTTTAGAACTCTGCAGTATGAAAAGCCAAGCCAAGAGACGATGGGAGAAGGAATGCAAAAGGAAGACTTCCCAGAGCACACTCAAGGTTAGCAGAGGATCAGTGTGAAATAAGAAGAAATTATGTTTTTTCTCCTCCACTTAAGACTGACCCACTATTTTATAGTGAGGTGATATTAAGAAGGCAAGAAAAGCTACACCTGCATAGGGAAAGCACAGTTGTTTAAGGAGTAGAAAGAAGAAAAGCAGTAGCTGGAATACAGGTAAGAAAAGAAAAAAGCACCGGAATAGGAGGAAATTTAGGAGGACAAGTATGAACACAAACCAAATACAGGATTTGAAACAATAGTAAACAATTTCTATAGATTAGGGTAGGGTATGAGGTAGGAAGGATGTAGGTGAGGAAAATTCTGAATAGAATATAAAGGCAGCATGACAAAGTCTGGTCAAGTGACAAAGTGTCATATCAATGTTCAGTGAAGGACCAGAACAACTTCCATTTAGGGGTCGTATCCAAATGTCAAAATTATGCCAATGGCATGGTACCCCCTCTAAAATTGTGCCAGATTCTGAAAATTGGGACTTTGGGCAAAATAAACAGATGCTGGCATAGACAGATGTGATATTCTCTGGAACAAAAAAACCCAAACATCCAATACAGCAAATTAAAACCAGATACACTTTAGGAGAACACACCATCAGTCCCCAGTCCATACATGAGCAGTCAAACTATGCATCAGTTCTACTCAGCTCTAACATGACAACCCTGTTGTCCAAGTTCTGTTTTCCAGGTGATACTGTTACTTTCTTCTTCTTAAAAAAAAATAAATAAAATTCTCTTGCATACAATAAAGAGGAAACTGAAAGGAATCATTGCACTAAACACAGTAAGAATCTCATCACATATATCTCATCACAATAATTCCACACCTTGTGTCTAAACCAGTCTGGAAAAGACTATGAGCTTCTGTGGTGTGCAGAGAAGGCGTCAGCAGGGGTTGGCATCAGCACTTTAGCTGAGGCTCCAGACACCTCACATCCCCTAGTCCTCATCTCACCAACAACCAGGGAATTCATGTCCCTGTGCAGCAGCTTCTGCTGCCCCACAGCAGCCTGGGGGTTCCTCCAGCAGGGCAAGCTGTAAGAATGCCTTGAAACATTGAATCACATATAAAATTTGTCACAGGCTTTAATAAAAATGAACAAAACTGTTGATTCATTAAATAGATTTGGGATCTGATCTCTACCAAATAATTTAGGTTTCCTTCTGTTCACTCCTTCTGATTTTATGACACCAACACACAGTAAGATTCCAGTTTTTACTGTCTGCAGTCAGTGAAGAAACAAAGCTGGGAAGGTTTTGTCTACAGAGAAGTGAATACTAATACTGTGAAGTGTCCCTTTGCTCCATTTATATTTCAAACCTTATAAAAGGATCTATTGCACCTTTCAGGCATCATTTTCCATGCCCTGAAATTCACTATTAACAAAGACTGTTGTGAAATAAGGGATGTCTAGAAGACTTCAAGACACAAAAACCCCCAAACCTTTAATATTTTAAATGGCCCATGACATTTTTTTTTGAAAAAACTTCTGTCAGTACAGGAAGACTTGCATTTGCTTGAAAAGAAAAATTCATTCTTCTTTTAGGAGCAGGGTTATCTATATATCATGAGCACTGTTCACCTCATCAAAGTAACCTGGAGGTCACATAAGTCACTCCTGACCACAACTGCTGGAAGCAAAAAATAAAAACTCTAAACCACTGTGTAGCAATCAGATAAAAGCAACTAAACTGCAAATGACTGAGGCAGCTGTTCTAATAAAAAATTCCATCCACAGTTAACTGGTCTCATGCTGTTTAATAATATAAGCTGCAGTTAAAACATATATCCACCGTATACGTTCCTTTTTAATCACACGTGACCATATTCACACAGAGCCAAGGAAAAACTCAAAGGCTCCACTAACAAAACCTGAGATGGTATTTTATCCTCCTAGAAGAGGGACAGGTAGCTCATGAGTGCTGTAATCATGGTAAAGGCAAAAAGCCTCAAAAAAACCCAACAAAAAACCCCTAACAACAACAAAACAAAGAACCCAAAAACAACAGAACCAGAGAAAACCCTGAATAATTCCTGAAAGCAGAAACTCACTCCATATATATAACTCCATTGGCAGGGGAAAAAAAAAAAAGTCAGCAGCTGCTTTTCTAGAGGAAAATGGGAAAATGAATGCACTCATTCCAATTCACAGTAAGCAACAAGGGCAGGAAAGTGCCTGTCCTTACTCTTTGGCTAAAATGAAATGAAAACCCTGTGAAGGCACACCACAGTAACAGATGTACGAACAAAAACAATGTAGTGCTTATCTCCTGGAGTTTTATTTTTTCACCAACTGCAAATGGCTCCAACTTTGGTTTATGCAAGGTTTTGACAAGCTGAAACTATGAGAAATTGGGAAAGAAGACAATTTATTTCACAGTGAAATCCCTGACACAGCGAGCATTAATTTGCATTTCAGCAGAAATTCATCATCTGACCATATCACAGATATCCCCCACGCACAGTCTCTCTCTTCTCTTTGCTCTTGGCTGGGTATCTTTAGGTCAGAACTCTGGGGGAAAAAAAATTTATAAACCGAGGCAGTTGCAAGGGTTGTATTAATTAGAAAGAGTGAAGAGAAAGCTGTGGCTGGAATCAGATTTTCCACATGTTCCCTGAATATATGGCCTGAATCCCTGAGCAAACCTGCTGTCTTTTCACTATGCAACTCTTAAGGACAGTTTGAAAAAGCAAAGACTGAAAACATGGTGCAAGGATTATCAAGGGCTCTCCAAAAATCACAGGCATGTGCTGCACATACTGCCAGCAACACTTACCTGAGAAGGCTGATAGAAAACACAGCTCAAAATTTGATTAAAAGAATAAATTTTGCATATTTGTCCAAGTTTTCCCTCCTATGCTTTCTCTTACTTGTTTTTTCAGAAAAGCAGTAAGTAGCTCTCCAGTAGTTTTAATGCTTTCTTCACTAAAATAATTCCTATTGCTTTTGGTACAGTTCCAGCAAATTCCACAGCTGGGGGGGGGAAAAAAAAAAAATCAAAGAGATTGCTTTTGCTCCACTATTTATTTCATGAAAGGAAATACCCTTTCATCACAACTCAGACACTGTTTTCTATGAAGCACTGTACCTTATTTGGCATCCAGTCAACTCTTGGCACTTCATCCAGAAGTACCAAATTCCACCTCATGGAACTGGCATTCACAAGTGTTAGATATCCCACAATCATTTCAATAAATACCAACTCGACCTCATTAAACAGCAAACACAAGCACATCATATTGAATTACGGTAATTCCAGAACACAAAAAACCCACCCCCAATGGACACTTCAGGGCATTATTTGGTAGAAGAGACTGATTAAAAAGTATAATATACACTTTCAGAATTTTAAAATCAGAATCAGTCACCCTTCTAGAAGAAACACACTTCTGTTGAGCTACAAATTATGGAGCTGACTAAAGAAATCAGAGTGAAATTCTCTGCCTCATGCTGTGGAAGAGTTTAATCACCATGTTTCTTCCTAGCTCTGTGTGCTATGAATTTATGAATTTCAGGTAAGTTAAGCATGCTTTACACATCCTGGAACAGACTGAAATGCTTGCCAGGTGTTATCCCTAATATCTGAAACCAGCTGGAGCCCAGGCAGTTGCTGTACCCATCTCAGCAATTTCAAACACAAAAGCATCAGACAGAAAGAGTGTCTGAATTCAGGGGGACAACAGTCTAAGAATCCTGCAAAATTTGACTTGGACATCTCTGTACCCGACTTTACAACAATCTTCCTGCTAAACGTTTCCCAAAAGGTAAATTCAGCTCTGAACGTTTATTCACATCAACAGGCCTGCTGAGATGTTATGAAGTAATAAAGCACTTGTGCTTTTGTGCTATTGTCAAATGCACAAAGGCAATTGTGCAGCACACTCAGAGCAGGACTACTCATTTATTGACTGTATTTTGCCATGGTTACCTGGATTCGTGAGCTACAGGAAAGCAAGTGTTTATTTTGATGCTGTAGGAAACACCTAGCAGGGTAATACGCAATATTGATGAACAAGACTAATAAGAGTATTATATGAGGACACTGGAAATTGCTTTGTAGGGAAAAAACCAAAACCAAACCTGCTAAAGAGGTTTTCAGAGAACTGACCTTTACTATTAATGGAAGCAGAACACACAGCAGTGAAAAATGCTGTTCTGGAACAACTCTGCAATTTACTAGGATTTTAATTTCTGTCACTTGGAATACCATTAACATAACTTTGCCAGAGAAGTCCTTTAAAAATAAACTAGCACTTGCAACCCACTGTGAGAAACAACTTACCTAGGTCTCCTATTTTCAACTATGATGTACATTCCCACATGTGAGAACATCACTGTGGAATTTTTTTTTGTATCGGCTTGATGCTATTGTGTAGATTAACAGGTAATTGCATGTTTCCATCTCAGTTCTCAGCTAGGTTACCTAGTTTCTTTCTCCCAGTTACTTAGATTGTTACTCATGCTTTCATTTCATACAAGAGCAGCAAGCAATTCACGTTCAGCAATACAAACATCCTGCAGGTGAGATTCCCATTATAGGCACTACTAGTAAAAGGTGACACGTTACACACGACAGTGCAGTGTCACTGACAAATATTTTTTATTTGAGTGAGCCAGTTAAGAGCTCTGCACAAACCAAGTGATCTCCACCTGAAGAAAGGGCACATCACCACCACCTACCAGGCAGCTTTGAGAAAAGATTTTGCCAAAAGTACGCTGTGAAGCCAATGGTAGAAGGTGTGGCCAAACAGAAAGTTACAGTTAAAGGTCACACAACGCTTCCAGGTGCAGCACTTCACCAGCATGGCTGCAGAACTTCCATACTACACCTTCAGCAGCCAGGTCAGACTAAACAGAGCTGCCTGCCCCACTCTGTGCAGACACACACATGGAGTCCTAAAAAATGAGTTATTTCAGAATAGGAAGATAGTGAAACTTGAGAAAAATCATTCAGCCACACAGATTCAGTCCCCCATGTCACACTGCTCTTTGGAAAGTTGCAAAGACTGTTTGGGAAACTCCGCAACATGTTCAAGAAGTATGGCTGACATATAAAACCCAGCCTGTGCTGCTGCTAGACAGACCTGGAAAAAGGCTGGCACAGAAATACAAACACCAGGATACCACTGCAGCAGTCAGCTCCAGTTATTTACAGTAAAGAAGGAAGTGCCACTGCTTTAAGAACTTATTTCCATTCTCCTAATAGCTACTGGTTCACTGATCACAGCTTGTGAAACAGCTTGCTTTTTAGCTTATAGCCAGAATGCAATTCAACTAGGGGTAATGTAAGATTTCATATGAAAAGCTACAGCAATGACAATATGGGCAAAGTTTCTCTCTCCCATTTATTTCCATCCTCACTGTTGACAGAGAGGTTAGAGCTGCCCCAGGGACTCTGGACAACAGGTCAAGGTCTGCTGGCTAAGCAGGAGCACACATTTGCCTAGAAACTGCATAAAAGATCAGGAGAAAAAATAAAAATATCTAGTGAGCCTCTTCACCCTACAGATTCCCTTCAAAGACCCTCAGCCTTTTGGAGGAAACAGAGCTGCTCTCATCCTTTCAGAACACCACAACAGTACCAGTGCTATCATGGTCAGTTTATGCTGAACTCCAGCCCTTCCAGCATCTGGTTGACCATGTGCTCCTCCTGACCCCTGGAAGCTCCACAGAGAGGTTTCCTTTTTGTTACTATTATTACTGCCTCCATCCTAACAGGCCTTCCAAATTTGTGCCTTCTGTGGGAAAGACAAATATTTAAACAGTAAAATTTAGAGACAAAATGGAACCACCATGGTTGTTATGTTCTCCTTAAACACATATTTGCTCCCCAATTTCTTGTCATTTAGATGGTGAAAAGGTTAAAGACAAGGACCAGGTCCTTACATCATGCAGACTGCAGCATAAAGGGGCTCTGATTGTAACCGTGGATTCTGTACTGCTGTTAAAAATCAATTTACAATTATATTTTACTACACAGGAATTTCTCATCTCAGGCTCTTCGGCATCCCAAAACAGCAACTGAAACACAAGGCTGTTATTTTTCAGACTATCTTTCCTTTCTTGACTGTTTTCTCACTATAAGCACACCATCCTTTCCTCCCAAAAGCATCCTATGACCATCCTGTATTGACATTTAATATTTCATGATTACTATCCAGTGAGTGGCATGTATGCAAAAGATAACCAAGGCAACAAATAATTAGCAGGTTTTGGCTGGCTGAATGCCTCCTGTGAAGAAAACAACAATTCATCTCCTCGCAAGAGATGAAGGGAAAGACTGAAGGGGCTCTAAGACATCTTGCATTAAACCATTATGTTCCTTCCCTACAGTGTAATTGCTTATTTAAACACATTAAGAGAACTAAGAGTTTCTGTGCAGTAAACAGAGACAGTGCCCCACGCCCCCTCCCTTTTCACTTAGCTTTAAAATCAACTGAAATAGTGCAAAAGTAATTGGAGTGATAAATCAGAGCTATGTTTTATTTCTTTTTCAAATTAAACAGTTTCAGCTTTAACTGGTGACAAAAACTGAATTGGATTTTTCATTTTCTTACATTGTCATCAATTGTTTTTTCACTGTTGTACACTTTCTGAGCTTCCTTCATGTTGCCTGGGCATGATTGAAAATTAACTGGAACACAAAATGGAAATGTTCCTCCTCTCTATTAGGAGCATTTGCCACTGTTAGCTGGAAGACTGCATTCTCTCTCTGCCTGTCATCCCCTCATACTGGAAGTGGAGACGAAAATGCTTTCATTTCCATCTCAGGCAGGAACACAGCCCTTCTTCTATGTGGCTGTAAATCCCTCATCTCCCCTCACCCTACTGCACAGCAAAGATGGAGAAACCCATTCCCAAATCCCAGTGGCTTGTGGAACCAACAGAGGGAGAGCATTTAGGAGTAAAGTTGATCTTCTACAAACCCATGTCAGAAACACCAACAGAAAACCACGTAACTGACTAAATACCACAGGATCTCCCCTCTTCTTCCCATTCTGGAGCCCCAAATCCAGTGAGACCACACAGGGACATAACGGGATTGAGCTGGGGGGGAAGTATATCTCTAACCCTGAATATTCCTGAAATTCTGTCTGCACTGCCCAGCTCAAACTTCCGGAATAAGTGGCTGGAAACAGCTGGCCCTTCCAAACCAACATAAGAGCAGGAAGCACCTTTGGGCAGGCAGCCACTCCCGCTGCCAGCACAGCAGCACCAGCTGCCCTGCCAGCCCTCCCCACCTCACACCAGCGTCTCAGAGAGCCCCAGCGAGGTCTGCAGCTCAGACCTGGTAATTCCTGCTCCTCAGCAGCCTTCATGCCTACAGCATCATGTGCTTTTGAGCTCTGGCTCATCAGCCCCTCGGGGACTGCTCAGAAGCCACATGTGGCTCCAGAGAGGAGCCACTTTCCCTAAACAGGAAGGCTAAGATTAACTTCCGGCACCCAAAATGCCTGCCCCTCGGATTGAATGGCGTGCTCTGAGATGTGGCAATGGAAAACGAGGCCAAGTTGCTATTTAAGCTCTCAAACCTCTTCTAGGAACTGTACTGAAAACAGTACCTTTCCATTGAAGAAAGAGAGGTGTTACATTGAGACTTCATTGAGATTGAGTGCAATACTGGAGAGCAACAAAACGAAGAAGTTAAGGCAGAGGAGTGAGAAGACGGGCAAATTGTTACTGAATACATAAACACTGCCAAGTGTTAATCAAGTGTGTTTCTCCCTGTATCAAGTTCATGACATACAGAACAACACAGTGTGGAAGTTTTCACACTAAGTGCTCTTCATTGTGAACAGAGAGCAGCAGATTTTTCTACCAGTGAGCAGGGTCTTCTTTGAAGCCTTTGCATCTGACAAATTATCAGTCAGAGAGAACAAAATTACTCTTTCCATCCTCTCCCATATTTCCACACTTACAGATCTCCAGAGAAAGCCAGTCATTTCCCAAGTTAATAGTTTCCAGTGTTAATATACCCAATTCTTTTAAATAAGAAAATACATATGTATTAGTCACATAAAAAAGCTTCAAAACTATACATAAAACCAGCAAAATCTACAGCAACCCATGCTTATTAGCACATCTGTGCCAGTTTAAGTGGATGCCATTGATTCAGCTCATCAAATAAACATGTTTACCATCAGCTATGCTTCTCCCATACTTCCAGTATAAAACTCAGTGACAGATACACGACACAGAGTCTTAAAAAGGACAAAACAAGCACTGATGACTTGTCATCAGTGATTTCATGCAGAAGCTTCCAGTCCTAAGTCCCTATTTGCATAAATTCGAATTCATGAATAAAGGAGTTCTAAGAGCAACTCCCTCAATAATCAGTTTTTCCACCACTGCCATTTTTCAGCAGCAAAATAGACCTATCTCACCATGGGCCTGAGGAAAATGCACTCATTGTCTCATGCATCTGAAGAGGTAAGCACAGATTATCCTAAAGTTGGTTTAAATATGTTTTTTTTCACCCATGAAAATTCCATTGAAAGTGAAAGAGAAAACGCAAAGGGAAGAAGTGTGCTGAACGAATCAAGGAGTTCCACATTTTTCATTTAATTTTTCTTCCCCTCTGAAAAGATCCTCCTCTAGCATTTCCAGATTGATTTTTGAGATGCCAGTGAGGAGAGATAACTAACATCCAGGCTTAATCCCATCAGTGCCACTGTCTTACAAATGGTGGAACCCACAAGGGAAGACAACAGAGGCAAAACCAGGCCGTATGAACTCAAGTATTAACCTGCCATGGCAGGGATACAGCAAGGTAACTAAATACACCCTGAGCACATGCAGCAGCTTTTTTTGGCTGCTCATCCTGAGATGGTGTCAGTTTTTGATAGCTCATGCTATGAAATACATCAGTGCTTGAAAAGTCTTTCTAGCTGGCCTCTGTGTTGCTGCAGTTAGGTAAGAGTCAGAAATCCCCCTGACCAGCTTTCCTTCCACTCTGTTATCTCCTTGCACTTCCCCAACTCAGCCTGTTTATTGCAGACTGCACTGGATGAAAACAGTGACATCGAAATTATAAGGGGTTTGCTACTGTCAAAATTGTTTTCTTGCTAGAGTAGAAATACACAATCAACTACTGTCAGAGTACACTCTTACAACCCTATTAAAGACTAAACACTTTGGAAAAATGTTTTACATTTTACCAGTTTAGCTTGAGGTCAGTGAACTGCATTAAAAACATTGGATGAAGATCTCTGATATGGGAAACAACTTCACTACAAGCTCTGAAATACATCACCTACAATATTCTGTACTGCCTTTGAAGCTGCCAGTCATGGAGCATCTCTGCTGGTTGGTTCTACTGTGTATGAAAGTGGTTCCGAAGTTACAGCACAAGACTACAAATTGATCGTTCTTGGGTTTATTCCCAGCTTTATTTGTGATTTGCAGTGAAACAAGGAGCACTAAAGCAACTCTAAACTACCCAAGGCTTTGAGGACAGAGACCAAGCACGGTACTCAGAATTGTGGAGCACTGGGAATTGCAGAAAAAACTGATTTTAGTTCTCCTGGCTATTTGTTACTGTGAAAGTCTCAGGCAATGCAGGTTAAGTCAAACACATTGAAATGTGCACTTTCCTGCAGGAGTACAGGGACAGTTATCAATGGCCCCTTCACAACACTGTGGTCACCAATCAGTAAATCCTATGCACGATGATGTGTAGTACCCAGCAAGGTAGCAAGCAGCACCCTACAATTCACATTGAGGTAGACAGGATGAAAATTTGTTAATCATTTATGGTGTGTGTTGCCCACAGCTTTGCCTCTCTGTTTTCACTGCAAACTGGTCTGGTTTTTTGCTACCACATCATCTCTAAGCTTCCTCTTGCTGATCAGAGCTCTCTTGTCATTCTTGTGTTCCCCTGATTCCCAAACCCTGTCTATAGCCTGCTGCTTTAGGCTTCCAGTATTCTGTTCTGTTGTCATCTTTCCTTCCTCTGTTCTCCTAGGAGATCTGCCGTATTTCCATTTCTGTGCCCTATCACCTCTATCTGACAGTCCAATCTTGCAAACACAGATTTGTGCTAGGAGACTCAAGATGGCAGGCTAGCTCATTCAAAACTGTGATATTTAAGCTCTTACTCAACAAATAACCAAGCCACTTCTTTTTCACTTTGGTGTTAGCTGCTTTTGCTATCATTATTGCACTTGGAAACTAAAATAAAATGCTCCTTCTTTGGTGAATTTGCTAAAAAATAAAATGAAGAAAGTAGTGCCATGGAAGTACTCAGAAGTTCAGATTTTGATGATATTAATTCAGTAATACCAAATATACCTATTTCCACAGAGACAATAATGCCATACATATACCATGCCATCAGAAATAATTTATGCAACTATTTATCCAATATACAGCAACTTTATTTGAAAAGGCTGTTTCAGCCTGATTACAGAAGCATTTTGAATTTGACAAGTAACTCAGCTGGAAAAATAATCATCATGCCATACTGACATGCTCTTCTTGCCTTGTCTGCCTTTGGCCCTACAGCTTCACATCCTACTTGTGAGGATTTGAGAAAGACAAGTACTCAGTTTCCTCTCCATGAAGGGATATGAACCCCCACATCTCCCAGTCACCAGCCAAAAGCTTCAGATCTCTGTCCTGAATCAGCAGACTGTGGATTAAGTACAGAATTTCAACACTATCTTGAGGCAAGTTCCTTTTGAGATCTGTTGTGAGGATTATTCCATTTTGTGAAAAACATTTCTACATGGTAGGGGGGAAGGATGGGGGAGATGCCATTTGACTTAGGAACCTGGGATAGAATGGAGAATCCCTATCATGTTCTGTGGAAGGAATTATCATGTGCTCATACCAATAAGTAACCAAACATTGATGAATATGTGCTCAGATATTTTTTTTTGTCCTATTCGTATTTCTGTGGTCATCTCTTCCAGAGAAGCAAATGTTCCTCGGCAGATTTATAACACCCCAGTCACACCCTGCACTGGCATCTCTCGAGGCAGACTAATCAGCTCTGCTTCCTGCCTGCGGCACATTAGGTCATCGTTCCCTGCTCTCCAGCCACGCTGGGCACCTCAGACAGGCAGCGAGGAGGGCAAAGCTGCTCTTCTCCAGTCAATCTATATTAAGGGGCTTACACTGCAAAGCCAAGGAAGTGCTGAAAGAGGATACAAATAGATTAATATTACAGCTCATAAGCAGTCCTAGGAAATTAAAAACAGTCTGCCTGAACAACACAGAGACTGATGTGCTACAGGCATCCTCCCCAGCTCTCACCATAGTAACCAGGATAGCCAAACTGTCTGTGTCTTTGAGCTAGGGCATTTATATCTGAGAACATTTTCCTCTATTTCTGTAACACATTATTTGAAATTGGGTGAAAGAGTTCAAACAGCTGAAAAATAATAACCAAAACCTAAAGGAAATACCCTTTTTAAAAAATATATATACAGAGCAAAGAGAGAGAGAAAGCTAAGAGTTCTGTAACATGGTTTCTTCATAAAGCCTTCCCACTATCGACATATCTTAATAAATAAGATATATACTACTCTGAACATTATAGATCTTGCATTCCATCACACATCACAGATATTTCTGTATTTGTGTGCAATGAGATCATTTATTTTGGTAGCTGTTAATTCTAGCAAAAACACTTGTCTATATTTAGGTATTATACTGGAATATATTTCCCCAAAGTTCTTGTACTTGAAATGTACATAAATAATCAACAGCCAGTAGCGAAAACAAACAAACAGATAAATTACAATGAATACACAAGGTTTGGTTTTTTTTCATTATTATTATTCTTTTCAGGTTTATGGTAAGTTTTCTAAATAGAGCAAGTTGAGCAGATAAGAATGGTAACTGCTGTGTTTATAGTCAGTGTTGAACATACTCCTTTAAGCTCACTCTGGAAGGTCATGCTTCAATCACACCCTCCAGCTTGCATCTTTCCGGCAGCTCACACGGATTATTTTGCTGATACCACCATGTCAAAGGGACCAGGCTTCCATCTGTACATTCCCCTAATATACTCTGAATTCCTAAAAAAAGCCCTGCTCTATTTTTCATTTACAGGTCTTTGGCTGTACTAAAGTTAGCCAGTGTGAGGACATCCACGAGAAGCTGCACAATGCTCCCCTGCTACAAGGCACAGAAAAGATCATTCAGGATCAGGCTCTCGGTGTCATGTCAGAGGAGGGAAACAAACCCCAGGGACCCACCATCAGAACTCCTGGCTGTGCCAGGAAATGAGAACATCTGCATGCTACAAATCCCATGCTGAGGCCTCAGACCAGTGCCAAGCCCCTCCGGCCACACCTGGCCTCCAGCACTGTGGCCCTACACAGGTCTGCACATTTGCATAAGGGATTACTGAGGTCCAGCTAATACATTCCACAGTTAGAGAGACTTTTTATACACCTAGGGTTCAATTCCTACATTTCAACCAAAATAGAATGTACCTTTCTTGCTTCTCTGGGAGCATGCAGACATCATTTCTCACAATGCAATTCATCACAAAAAAAGCTGCCAGCACTGCCATTTTGTGCTGTCTGCCACACAAGATTTTGCTGAGATAGCCATTAGTGCTAATGCTTATCCTGGCACTGGATCATGGCACTGAATAGATTTGCTTGCTGTAATTATTTGAATTACTTAAAATTAGTGAAGTGCCAATCATTTGTTCAGCAGGGAGGGGATGCATACATTTTCCAGCAAAAATCAACGCAAAGTTGTCATAGTCAACCAAAATGGATTCCTGTCCTTAAATTCCTCTTAGGGTTACGAAATGTTTTAAATTAAAAGCCACTCGGGCCTTAGTTAAGTAGTCATTTAAGACAAATTATGAAGAACTCTTATGAGACAGAATGAATATACAGCAATTCTAAACACGGACGTGCACATGACTCACGCAATTCCCCAAAACTGCTGTAACTCACTTAGCACTATTGAGGTGTTCAACAAACCATTGGGATATACTAAAAATACAACACCTGGAAAGAGCAACTGAGTTGTGCACTTTGGTTACCAGCTCTGACTGCAGCCTGCAGTGCCTCAGATGCACACCCCTGTCCCCGGGAGGCAACGGAAGTGCTGGAGATCAGTCAAAAATGTAAATCCTCACCGGATGAGCTACTAGCTGAGTTTGAACTCACTGTTGTTATGCACCCTTATATCATGTTGACAAGTCGTAAGAGGTCCTGGCTGTAAGCAAGCTACTATTTTCTGGGGGTTTAGAGAACCAAAAAGCTGCAAGGGAAACCCCCCCCAGATGTCTCAGCACACAGTAAGCAGCTGTTCTCTATTCATGGAGGAATTTTTGCTTTTAACTTTAACGGACAGTTCAGATACAAAGGTACATAAATACTGCAGTGAAATAATTGTAAAGAGTTTTACTGCCCCTATTAACTTCCAATAAACACAACTATAAAAAGGAAATGAAAGTATAATTACAGTGATTGTTGAAACCCCTCCTCCCCCTTTCATTTCCAGTATTTTTACTTTACAGACAACTATGGCTTGCCTTGAAATCCTGTACCCACTCAGGACCTTGCCTCTGCTTTCATGAGTACTTGTTTCCTGATAGCCCCACCACCAGGGTAGCAAACACCAGCACTGAGGTGCCAACCCCTGTGTGCCTGATAGATTTGGTAACTTTATACCCATTCAGAACAAGTACAAAAGAGATGAACGGCAAATTTGGGTTCGGAAGCAGCATGTATCCAGTTTTCACTGCAATAAACATAGATGACAGAGACAACAACATGTTGGGTATAGATGATAACCCACTTTCAAGGCAGATGCCCCAAATCTCCTCTTTTCGCTTCCCTTCTGTTCCCTCCCCAAATCACTGACAGCATTCTTCTCAATGTTCACTTCCTGCAAGGACAGACTTGTAACACCTTCTGCTCAATTCAGGTGAAATTTGAAGGTCCCATAAAACCGCAAACCCTCAAAACTGTAAAAGCCTCAAATACTAACACTGAAGCTGGAAAACACAAAATGTTGGACCTTAGGTTGCACATCATACATATTATCCCAAGCATATTTTAATTTTGCCTCAGTGGCACAAATATAAAGCTATTATAGACAATAATAATTTAAGTTCATTCTGTAAACTGTGGATCTTACACTCATTTCCCTGCTGTAATGGTAGTCACATTTCTGCAATGGTGCCTACTCCATCCAATCCTTGTTCTGTGTTTTTTTTGGGTTGGTTTTTTTTTCGGGGGGGGGGGGGGGCCTTCTGTTTGATTTTGACTTTTTTTTCCAGAAAGCAAAACAAGGACAGATTGCCCATGCCTCCTGCTGAATCACAGAATAATAGCTCAGGATCTCTTTTATTCTTGATGGTGTAATATGCTAGACATGTGTCCCTGCTTAGGGATAAAGACTCATTTTTCCTTTGAATTTTTTGATTAAGGACTAAGAATGATGTGTTTATTTGCATCATACTACCATTATATGGAAACCTGACCTTAGGAGAAATGTATAACAATACTGAGTGAATAAGATGACATTTCATTTTTGGACCACTTCAATTTCTGCATTAGTGACTAAATCCAAGCAGTGTACAATATGAATCAAGATATGATTAATTCTGCCATGAATTAATATGCATTAACTTAATGGAAAAAAAACTAAAGGTTATTTAAAAATCCCACCAGGGTGTTCATGTTCCAAGGATAAAATTAATCAGACTACATAAAATTTCAAGACAATCTCAATCCTACAACAATTGTTTTCATCTCTTCATGGCTTCAGTTTAGACAAGAGGGTTGAGTGCCTGGTAACACTTCACATGGCTATTCTGCACATTGACTGTAAGGAAACAGGAAATCTGACCAGGAAGAAATCAGGATTTCTCTACATGATCCCTTTAAGGGGATCTCCCCAAGACCCAAGTTGCCCTGCAGAGTCCTTCCTGCTCCACTATCAGCACCTCACCACCACTTTGGCCTCAAAAGCAACAGGAGAACTCCTCGAACATTCTGACCCAGCATCACTTTTGTACTTTGATAGCCATAACTAACTCAGCCCAAGGTGGCATCGCTTTAAATACTGAGGTAAAGACCACAGTACCACTTGCACTCTCCTGAACACTGACAGCCCTCATCAGCCCCAGTATAAACCACACACTCATGTGCAATTGTCACCAATGCACCACCAGGAAGTTATTTACTTAGGAAACATGTGAAAATAATACAAAAAGCCTCTCACTTCTGAACAGTCCTAAATGAAGTGGTCACTTAAATTCCTGGCCCCTAATTAACCCACAGAACCAATTAGTTTTTTCCTTTGCAATTCCATTTCATTATACATTCAGCACCATGATTATAAAGAGGGAACAGCTCAGATATGCAATACTTGGGGCAGATTTTTTTAAAATACACTTTGCATGCTAAATATCCAGGTCTTTGAGACACTATTCCTTTCTGCTGAAATGCACACCCCAGTGATGAGATGAACAGTAAAACACTTACAAAACCACAAGTAATAGGGGTGGAATGCTTTAAAAAATTGCTAAAATTTCTGAAGAGAAAAACCAAGCCAACACTATGACCGATTATTTCAGCCTCTATCCTGTGTGTGAGCAGCTCCTAACTGCAACAGAGACCTAGATTCAGTTCCTGAGAGTATGATGCTACAAACCCAGAAGGGAAGAGCTACTCCAGGGATGGAAGCTGCTGCAAGAAGAGGATTTATCAGAACATTCCATCATTCTCTTCCCAACCGACTGAGCACAGATATTGCTTAGCTCCAGATGGACATATCACACATTTTCAGAAATAAAGACATAAAGTGAAAATATGTTCCAAATAACTTTCTCTCCCCCCTTCCCCCCTGCTCTAATTATAAACCTGTTCCTACTTTTGTGGGATTTATCTCGGCATGCACCCTGCAGTATGCCTATCATTATGAATGGTAAAGAATTGCATAATGGCATTGTTAATAGTCATTCACAGAAGTGTGCTGTAATGCATTTAAAAAAACCTCACAGGCTAAGTCGGGCCAAACAAGTAGCCTGATTTTAAAACTGCTGAACAGACAAGCAACTCCCACTCTTCAGTGAAGCTGCTGAGTGCTCAACACTTGAGAACTGGAGCGCTCTGTAATCTCTGCTCCTAGTTTGCCTTCTGAAAATTTTACCTTTCAACAAAAATCTATTCAGTATTAATCCTTGCCACAGGAGTAAGATAAAGAGAGTTAGGACTACTCTGGTTTTGTGCTAATTCTGGAGCTTTGATGGGAATGTGCTGGCAGGTGTAAGGGGCAAAGATGTGGGTGCTCACTTTCAACAACCTATAAACAGACCAGGATTTTGCCCATGTTTTCTGCATTGCATTCAGGTAACCTTCACAAAAATTGTTGTATACTCCTGTTTCTCTTGACTTCTCAATTGCCATCCCTTTAGAGTTCCAAACTTTAAACAGTAGTTAATAGTCTTTTTTGACATTTTACACTACAATCCAGCCCTGCATAGATTAACATTTTGTTTCCTATTTTAGAACAAGTCCTGTCCCTCACAGCTGTGGAATACCTTCAAGCACAAGTAACAAACATCAGAAGACAAAACAGTAACTGCATTTGACAAAGCCCTCAAACTATATTTTACAATCTCACAGGCAAAGTGTTATTGTGTATCTATTGTGTGGATTTGCAATTAAAGAGATTATATTCTGGATAACAGGAAAAAATGCATAAATTCAGGTACTGTGGGGTTTTCCCACTCATATTTCCAGCACTCCTCGTTAGACTGACTGCACAAACACCCCAAAATATTTTTTGCACCTATATAAATCCTTTTTTTATTTCCAAGCTTATACGGACTTCTGAAAAATGAACAAACGGAAAGGATGACATGTTCCCACTTAGCTCCTGTTTCAGAGAGGAGCATAAGCTCCTGTTTTTATGAACATTGCTCAACAAAAACCAGTATTCTTGTCAAGACTGGGAAAAAAAAAAAAAGCAAAAAACAGCATACCAACCCAAAATAAAGCTCAAATGACTACCACAGTGATGCTGACATTAGTAACTCAACATATACTCCTGCTGTTTGCTGAAATGTGCTGTCCTTTCAGGGTGCCCTACAGAGACCCGAACAAGATGGGAGAAGAACACTATTTCAGGACCACTAAGACTGGGATCAATGGGAACCTTGTCATTTTGATTTCTCAGTGTGCTCACAGTAAACTTAAAAGGTGAGAAGACGACCTAGGATGTGATACCTAAATTTATTCCTAAACTTGCTGTAAGCAAGCTACTACTACTGTGAATATTTTTTATATCTACTTTAAACCTCTGACAATACTGTAATGTAGCAAACTGATCTAGCAGTATTTGAAATCTATTGGTGTCTAAGACAGGACTAAGGAAAAAATATCTGTAAAAGATGTGCTAACCATTCTTTAGCCACATCCTTTGCAAGCAGATTTCCCCTCCTATTTTGGAGTATACTACAAAAGAAATGATAGAACTTAAAGTATGTGCAAGACCTAAAGAACAGAAAGCAGTAACAAAAGAAGTGAGGTGAGCGCTATGAGAACAGATGGCTCTTGTCCATCTGCCCCATCCCATCGACAAACTGTTCTCGGTCATTTTAATAAATGATGACCTTAAAAGACCCAAGGACTAGGTTAGCTGGATAGTGCCTGTTCCTCCTTTTCCACAGTGCCCTCAACAGCAGCTGGAGTCACAGCCAGCAGCTTTTACAGGTCAGGAAAGCACCGCTCCTCCTGTACTGCAGGACCTGCCAAAAAACAGAACAGCAGATCTCTTTTTAAAGGCAACCAGCTTGCCTGCCTCATACTCAAACTTTTCTAGACTGCTAACCTCCTTTTCCTTACTGCTACTGACGTTTGCTGGTATGTGCTGGAAGCAATCTACCAGTATCAAGTAGATAGGTCCCTTCCATTAAATGTAATCTCCAGAAAATGAGACCTGGTTTACAATCAGGTAAATACCAGGCTCTGCAATCCGATGATAAAAAAACCCACTCCAGAAATTAGGCAGAATCTGCACTGCCTTCTTCTCACTCAGAGTTTGCAGTACAGGGAACAGTCCGATGCTGCAGCCCAGGGGAGCTCTCTTCCTGTCAAGGTCACCGCAAAGGGCTGCCGACTGCCCCTCCAAACTGGCCCTGACTGCTTTGCATTTACTTTGACATTAGGGCCAGTTCTGCCACAATGGAGCTTCCTTACAAATACATATGTATGTGTAGAGAAGTGAAAAACAAAGTGATGGGCCACATCTTAATTCTGTTTTCAAGATCTTATTGCAGCCAACACCTAAAAGCAGAATTGTGAGTGAATACAGAAGTCAAAGGCTGGCTGTACAGTTCAGAGTGAAATATTTCATTATAAAGACATCTTTTCATTTAGCAAAGCTATAGATTTTCACAAATGAAAAGCCTGAAACATGACAAGGAGTAGGAGGTACACCATTCTCCGCTAAATACGTGTATGTGTGTGTGTAATACAAAGGGAAAGGCATGGAGAGAAACAGGAAATCCCTGTATTAGAAAGTCAAGCCACGGCTGTAACAAAGATGCCCGGGAAGAGTGAGTAGAGTATTTGTAGTTGTGGACACCTACTTTACATCCAAGTAAACAGGGAAAGCAGGGAACAGAAGCACGCAGCTGAGCCCATTACATAACAGACATGGCATCAAGAATAACTACAGAGGTTTGATGCAGCAAAGAGAAAAATTTAAGGTGGGAGCAGTAACTTTTCAGTTTCGTTGCATTTGGGTTCGTTTGGGTTCTTTAGGTTTCTGTTTTAAAGACAACGCTAGGGGGCAATGCAGAAGGAACCTGCATCCTGCATAACACCCGGCTGGGGCTGCTCCAAAGGCTTCACGCAGCACCCGCGGGCTCCTGTTCCTGGGGCTTGGGAACTTTTTAAAGACAATTTCAAATCTCTCTCCTGAAAGATCATTTTTCGTGTTTCTAAATAGTTCACTTGATTTTTATTTCTTACAGGACTAAGTTGCCAAGTAATGTAATGTTAGCAGGCTCAGCACAAATCTGGGCACACCACCACTTATGTGGCTGCTCAAACTGGTCCATCTGAGGGCTGCATAAAAAAGATTGCAATTCTTGAGTTTAACTATACTCCTAAATTCAATAAAAGAAGTTATGCTCCTGTTTAAGAGTTGCTCTGAAAAGTCAGCCTTGGATTTCCTCTTTAATTTCTCTTTAATAGCATCATAAATTAGAACGTTTCAGGCCACTATTCCACTTTCAAAAGTTTAGCTTTCAGACAAATCACCTACAGCCCTGACTACAAATACAATACTTCATTATTCCATACAGTTTCATCAATGCCTGTGGATGAAAAGACATCCTCTTTGGTTTTATCTTAATTGCCAGCAGTTGATCTTCAAATATTTTCATTTGTTGAGCTAGTTAGTTGCTAAATTTAGTGCATTAGTCAGTATGAGGCTCCATAACAATATTTTTACATCTTTTTAAAACTCATCATTTTCACATTTTTAGAATATTTGTCTCATACTGTATATTTAAAAAAAAAACAAAAAAAAGAGGTGGCTGCTGAAATCTGCTTTAAGTGCAAAACTGTGAAAACCCTATCAAACATATTTAACACAAGTTTGCCATAGCTACTAAGGAACCTTTTCTCTCAAATAGTTTGCTAGTAGGTGATGATAATATTACCACAGTAAGCACCACACCTGAAATACCTTTTATTTTCATGTTAAAATATCAGTAAAATAAGCCAGCTTGAGTCACCTAACTCGAGCTGTATTTTGATTCAGATCCCCATCTTCCTTGCTATACACATTACCTGCCTGGTTTCTGTTACTTAAAACTATCATTACACTTATGCTCACAATACTCGTTTCTTTAAGAAAAGGTCTGTAATATCCTTTTATGCTCCATGGATGCATTCTGAAGTAATATACAGCTTCATTGTCAGCTGGGACTGAATGATGAAAGACAGAATGACTCTTCTGGCTACAAAAGCAGAGCTATTTACTCATTTCACCTGCCTAAGAAATACTTTTTCCTACTTTTTGCCTTCCAAATCTACTTCAGCTGATGTTCCTAATGACAGAAAATTGTTTCTTACCAAGTGGCAAGGAATGCCAGGATGTTGCATGTAACTGGTGTGGAAGGGGCTCTAGCAAGAAGAGACACAGTGCAGGACAGGTAGCAGTGAAAGGAAAGAGGTTAATTGCTTCCACTGTCACTCATACTCATCAGTTCGTTTATTCTGTTGAAGGAGCTGTACAAGATTTATGCAATGAACACACAAAGAGCAAGAAATGCTCTAAAGGACACTTGTTTGAAAACTGAATTTAGACAAGAAAAGTGATGTGAGAAACCACTCTGTACCAAACAGGCTTAAATTTGTGCTGCCTGGATGACTGAAATAGCTAATTCTCACCACAGTTTAGGGTGGACTGACATCCCCATATTTAGTCTTTTCTATAATAAAAGGACTATTAAATAAAACCCCTCTCTGGGATGTGTCCTTCAGAGTCAATAGAATGTGAGTGAAACCAGCTGCTAGAATTACACAGACCATCTTTGATAACAAATTTTCAGCTGGAAAACCATTCCAAGTGACATCACTCCATTTGCGGAGGCTTTCCCCTGTGGTAACTCCATGCTGGCATTCTACTGCAAATATTAATTACTAATTAGTAGTGATACTGCCTCCTAAGCAAGCACACACAACAGTAATTAAGTAAATGAAATTACAGGTCTGTTTAGGGGAACAGGGAAAAGGGGAAGAGCCCTCTGCATCATTTGCACAGCATTAGCCCCATCTGAAGACTGTACCCGTGCATCCCAAGCACTCTGCCTGAGGGCTCTGCATTCACATCCCTGAGATTTTGCCTGAAGAGGGCCATCTCCATCAGGATGAATTTCATCCTCACCACATACAGCCTCTCCTGTTTTAGAGTGCTTTAGCAAGCACCATTTATTCTCACAGGCTGCAAGACCATTATATCCATATCTCTTAGGAGGCAAACAAGCCCAGGCACTGCCCCAGCCAAAGGAAAATGCTGGAAATGAGCAAGGAGGGTGAGTGTCCTCTCCCTGCTGCTGCCCAAGGAAATGCCACCATGGACGGACCTTCTCCTTCCACTTCCTCCACCACCTCCCTCATTTCCCAGATTCTCCCATTCACCCCACCCCTGATACAAATTCCAAGATAATTAAAAACTCCCAGCACACTAGAATCACTCAGATTAAAAGGGTCTTATCAACATGTTCAAGAGCTTTACAGAAAGATTCTTTCTTTCTAATTTAGAAACCAACCAACAGAAATTAGTGATGGGACCTTGTTTAAAAGCAGCAACCACTCCTTGGCTAAGGGGATCTCCTTAAAAACACCATCTGGGGGCATCACACAAATAGCAGGTAGTAGAGCCAAACTGTACTGCTGGTGTTCTTTTTACCTTTTGGATTTCATATTATTTCACTGAGACCAAAATTGATAAAACTGTTCACTACAGATCATTCCGCGAATGACACACGCAAAACCAGAGGAAGAATACATCTTGCAGTGATCTGTTTGACACGAATATAAACTTACACCAAACTAGAAGAAGGTCACCCACACCCCAGCAACACATAATGGTTATACAGCCATTATTACCAAAGAAGTATACTATTCCCATTAAACAGCAGTTTTAAACAAAACCATCAAACAGATTTACTGGTGAATATGAGGCACCACATCTCTTTACATTATTCCCCTTCTCAATGCAAGATGCTGTAAAAAATTATTCAGACAAATCAATCCTTGTTTATATTCGCAAATTGCTAATGCACATAGAGAGAATTCTCAGCATACACAATCTCTTGTGAGCACAAACCTGAAATAAGTCTCTGATGGTAACACTTTAAGTGTCTTAAACATACTTAGCTATGCATTTAATTTAGGCATAGTAAGACACGGGAGGTATTACATTACAAAGAAATGCTACAGAAAATATCCATGTGTCGTTTTACCCTACCTAGCCAATTAATTCCTCACCTTCCATGCTAAGGGAACAATGCCAAGTTTGCCCCATTCTGGTTTTGGAATGAAAGAACAGGAAAGTTCACGCCTGTTGCCATTTATCCAGCAAATACTTTCAACTGACTGAACCAGCATCTGGCAATCAATGGAATGCAACAACCTGCCACCTCCATTAGCAAGTTGGAAAATAACTGGGAGACAATGTGGCAATCATTATTGTATCTGTAAAAGCATGTTACAATTACTCATACTCCAAACGTCAAGTCTGAGGTCCTTAGAAGAGTGATCAATGAGATTTCATTATACTATTGGCTTGATCAGATACCAAAAAGCTTCATCAAACACCAATTTAATAAAACATTTTTATGCAGCATTAAGATCTAAATCCTGAAGGTAAACCTTTCTGACAAGGGAAAGAGCCAACAGCTAGGCACGGTGTCCTGGTTTCAGCACATGAAGTTAACAGGCAGCTTCAGCAACATCTACTTCTTCACCTTAAACCCCTTAATTGCCGACTTCTGTAATTGCCTCTTCCCTGCTAAGATACGTTGGTGCTTTCAACAGAAAGAGGGAAGAGAAGTAGTTTCCGCCTAGCAGGGTGTTGGCTCTCTACACCCTGGAACTCTACACACGCCACCATCCCCTACTCTACCTGGAGTCAGTTGAAGGTGCAGGAAAGCCACAGGTTCCAACACCACCTCCACAAGCTGGAAATGAGGTGAGGAGGCTGAGGAACAAGCCCATGCTCAGTCAGGGTTATGCAGATATACGGGCTCTTGTTAGAATTCAAAGGGGGATGCCCAGATGCAGTTAGTTTTCTCAGTCTGTGATTGACAGATTGATCAAAGTATTTTTAACTTAAGTGGCAACCATTATATAACTGTGATAAGCACTTCAACTCCTACCAGACCTACCTAGGCGCTATCACTAAGACCTACTGAATTCCATGGCTGCATCAGTCTCAGGGTTTGGAAAAAGGAGACTGAAGAGAGGCCTTTCAGGTTCTAAGGAACCTGGGAAAGGTCTCCATATGATCCAAAATAATTTGAAGTTCACAGAGTGGTTTAATAAAGACTGTTACAGAAACTTTTGTATTGGTCCCTGTCCCACTGATGACTGCAGAACCGCAGGATGACACTGGAGCTGATCCACTGTGCCTCCTGCAGCTCAAACCCACTTTGTGTAATCAAATCTAATTGCAACCTAATTGTACTTAAAACAATTTACTGCAAAGGAGACCTGGCCTGGACAGTAAGCGCCCAGCTTGTGGACAAGGAGACACTGGAAGTCCTCCAGCTGAGGCGCCAGCACTGACCCAAGTCACGCTGGAACACTGCCCACTGCACTCCCGCTCTGCCACCCTGCACGGGCCACCAAGGAGATGGACCCCTGGGGGAGCCTCAGTCCTGTGGGGGACAGAAGGTGTGGAAACACACGGGGCTCCATTCTGGAGATGGAAAACCCACTGTAAGGGGGCAGCGCAACATGAGGGAAGTATTGAGAGAACAGAAGGTTCAACCCACAACTGGACTCAAGGCCATCAACTTCCTGATGGAGGACATGCAGTGACAGGGTCATTCCAGGGAAGGAACAGCTCAGAAACCCAGTGAGGAGATGTTGGAAGAGAAATTTGAAAACAAAAAGGGGAAAGGCAGCACAGCCCATAGAAAGAAAGCAGCATGGGGAAATGACTGCTCCTACAGCAGCTGGAAATATGGCTCATTGAAACAAGGAGCAGACTGCAACAAGAGGGGCAGAATTTGGTGAAGAGAAAAAAATCAACTGAAGCACTTTTCCACAGTTGTGCTTCAACTTCTTAGACCTATCCATCAGAAAGACAAGAACTTGTCACACATGAATTTTCTGGAAGAAGCTCAGAACTGTAGGATGAATGTATGTCACAGGATCCAATAATCTCACTCAGGTTTCATGTTCTCTCACAAACAGCAAGACTCCTCTGTTAAAAAAAAAGCATGTTTAAAAAAACCATTGTTTTTTCAGCAGGAGTGACAAATGAGCAGCAAGATGGAAGGACTGTCACTCAGGTTACATGTTCTGTCACTTATCCAGAGTGAATTATGTTAAAAACATGAGTAACAGAATACGCCACGCTGTTTCAGTTCATATAGACTATAACAACCTCTCCTTACAATTTCTGAACCATATATGCCTAGGGGCTATGAGCTGCTGACTAATACTACCAAAGTTGGAAAATGTCAATTAGAGTATTCTCTCCAGGGAAAAGGGACATTTGAAATGGGTACTTTCAAAACAATAAGATTTTTAACTTTCCATTACATATGCTTTCATTTGTTCCAGTATGATAAAAGACCAAAGTATTACCATGTACCAAAGTGCTTCCAGTCAGGGTGACAGGAATCAATACATTTTAATTTTTCTGTGTCAGTTCAGAAAACTGAGATGGAAAGAAAACGTAAATGGGTTTGATTCAAGGGAAAATTATTTTAAAGCCTAAAGTTTTAGAAAACAATTAGGTTTAAGAATAGTCATAATGATAGGAAACTATTCCATTCCACTGTTCCTGGGCATTTACTATTTGGACATGCAAATGAAGAGTATCTTCCAGAAGTTGCAGGGGCTCTTTGTGCTTTGTTTCCTCTTTAATACATCTGCTGAGAATGTGAGGTTAAAAATCTATAACATCGATAAAATGAATGCTAAGCTGAACAAGTAGAAATTTGCAAGCAAGGCCAACCCAAATCTATTTATCATGCACTAAATTCAATTTTCAGCATAGGATGTATTGACATACTAAGGATTAAGACTATCACCATATAATTAAATTTAAATCTATAAGAACCATTCCTCATCCATAGAGACTTGAAATTAACAACATAGTATAAACTTTATTTACCAAGACAAGAATAGCTATGGTTTCATTATAGAGTCTATTTGCATTTTGCTTCACAAATCTAAGTAGATTTTCATTTCTCAGCATGTCAGGAACAACCCAAATTTAGAAATCAATTAACACTCCACATAATAATTTTATGAATAAATTAAAAGCTACAAAACTATTCAGAAAAGTCTACCATGAGCATTTGCTTTACCATTAGCAATGAGTGCTCCTCCAGTGGGAGCAAACAGCAGTGAACACTCTCCCCCGACAACAGTAACATGCATGGGAACTGAAGCAACCACATTAGCAAATCTAGCGGTAAAAGGCAGCTTTGAAAGAAGCACACCACCACCACAAATCTCAGAAACAGAGCACGACTGCTGACCTCATCATGACAAAAGCTGATGTTCACCAGTGCTGAACTGTGAGCAGCAGAAGATCCACTGCCACCATACACACCAAGATGAATCACTTGACCACATGATGAAATGCTTAGAGCTCAGGCCCTCTGATACTGGCTCCACTGAAATCACTGATGTCATTTCAGGAGAGACAGGCTTCGTTTACAAAGGACCTGATCCAGGTCCATCAGAGCCATGGACAACTCTTCTTCCAGACCATACTGCAGTGGGGGATAGCTCATCATACCCAGGAGCCCCTGATCTCTCAGCACCTGCTCCCAGACAAACTGAAATTTCTGCCCCTTGAAATTTCTCATCCAAAGACACGCTGCTGACCAGATTTTCAGCAGTGTGCCACAACGGAAGAGTCCCCTCTGGAGACCGCCACTAACGCTGCTGAGTCAAACCTTGGAGTTACGACAGAGCAAATGTCCCTGGCAGAGATTGCAAAGTGTGTTCCCAGTGCAGTGAGCCCAGGGTGTTGGCTCAAGAAAAGTGGATTGAGCTAAACTGCCTAATAGTCCAAAAAACAATGCCGGCTGCCCTAAGCAACCTGACCCCAAATGCTGATTTTTCAACCTGCTGCATAAGCAGCTGGCTCTGCACAGGGCATTCATCCTTGATAGAAAGCAATGGAACACAATGCTGAAATCATGCTACAGTGATCAACTAAGCGAGGCAGACAGGTGAATTAATAAACAGATTAGAATGACCTTAAGAGTTCAGCATGAGCTCTCTCCTGTGTACTTTTAAGAAGAAACTCTATTTACACATTTCTCTTAGGAGTTTCCATCACTGATTTACACAGTACATACACTGAGAAACATCAGCAACAGTGATTGTGCAGGTTTTTTGAAGATCTTGGAGGAGCCAGGGGAAGAGGGGAACAAGAGATTCCCTAAAACAAAAAATATGCATTTTCAGCAAAGCTTCGGGTATGAGAGTTTAATGTGAAATTTCCCACTACTCAGAAGTGACTGGTGCCCAGAAAAGAACCATGAAATGAAGTGGAAAAGAAATTTACTACAGAAGTTTTGAGCTGGTCTAATTTGTTTTTTATTCCTGCACTTCTGATTATCTTTCAAAGCTTCAGAGGACTAAAAAATTTTCATGGCTAATTTCATTCTTGCTGTTTGAAGGGAAAGAGGAAAGAATACTCCTTTGTTAAAAAGCAAAACACATCTTACATCTCTAGTGACAGCTGAGTTCAATGCTCTCCTATAATTGAGATTCCAAAATTTACTGGAAAGTGATGACACAAACACACAGGATAAAGCCCCTCCATAACACCTTGGGATTCAACTTGACAATTTCAAAACACTGACTCTATAGAAGTGTGGCTGGAAATTGCAGGACAACTAAAGCTCAGGCACAAGAGGCTGCTGGTAGGGAGGAACCCTGAAGGATGAAGCAGAGAAACTAATTCGACTTCCATTAGAGCTAATACTTTTCAGTGTAGCCTCAGCAATAAATATTGATGTGATACCTTCATCATCCTTTTGAAAGTTGTATCCCCACTGAATACCACAGTGATGAAACAAAGTATTGTTCTGCTTTCATCTAAATTGTCCATCCTTCATAACAAATCTCAGTGACACCTCCTGGGTGGTTTCTTATCTTTATCCTCCTCTCCACGACTGATATTTTCAGCATACTTGCTGAAAATCTGTTCCTTTGGCCGATCTGTTCTAAATGCACAGCTACTATACATCTTTATTCTCAGAAGTGTGACCCTTTTTGCCATGTAAAGGCTTATTTTTGAGGTACAACCTAATCATAAAATTCTGGAAAATCTGAACACACACTTCTGTGTGCATTTTCCCTGTAGCAAATGGTGTTACCTTTTCCTTGCTGCCCCTCCTGCATATTTATTTCAGAAATTGTGTAAGAACAGGAAAACCAAGAGTGGATGAAGAGGGAATGGGATATGAGCACCCCAGCAGTCAAAGAGCAGAAGGAAGACTTGCCACCACTCAGCTCTAGAGATAAACGAGACAGAAGGCAAGGCAAAGGCTAAATGTGGAGAAAGCACAGCTGCCAAGAAAGGAAGTATCTGAAGAGAACAGGAAGGCAGGAAATACCCATTTCAGGACAGCTTCTTTTAGGATGGACAGGTGGCATAACTCACTGGAATCACAGACCCAGTTAAGTTTTCACCTGGCTCAGGAGTTTACAGCCAAATACCATTTGTTTATCTAACTCCTCTTGGTTAGCTCAGTAATGCTCTTCAAGTACACCTTCAGTGGCCATTCAGGGATTCATCTTCTGAATCAAAACAATAAATTTAAAACCTTCCCCCAAACACACTGTGAAAAGAAGGGAAAATTTCTACTAAAAACCGAAAAATGATTGCTGCCTATTTAAAACAGAGTAGTTCCCTTCCCATCGGGCCATCCTGGGCCAAGCCCATGTCTAACGCTGACACCGAAGCAGCCTTAATGTGCACTGTGTGCAATGAGGAACGTGCTCCAGGCCGACACAACGCATCCCAGCCGCCTCCAGCATTCCAACAGCACACAGGAAAATCCAGCCGAGGAGGGCAACACCACTTCCTACAGGTTTAAGAAGCTGCAGCCACTCCATGTCGAAGCGCTAAGGTCTGCAGTCACACCCTGGTGTTGGCTGCAGCTCGTGGGGCGAAGGCTGGAGGCATGAAGGGAGCCTTTGCCATTACCTCACAAGACACGAGTGAGTGCCAGAGCTGTGCCCTTGGCCTCCCCCGCTCACAGCAGGAGCTCACAAATGTAAACGTGTCCCATTGTTTCCTCCACCCACCGCCAGAGACCAGTGACACCCCTCCAGTCACCAGACGGGGGATTTGGGCAGGGCAGCTGTGCCCACAGAAACATCACCTTTTCTAGGTGACAATACAAGTCGACTGTGACCAGCCATTGCTGGAATAGCAGTCAGACTCCAAAGTTTGCTTAATCCTAAATCCCCTGGGCTGCTCTGTCTTGTTGGCTGTTGGGTTGGTCCTCTAGAATACTTGGATCTGTATTTGCTTCTGTATGAGCTTCAGCCATAAAAAGTGGTGTGTGCTACAAAACTATAACTACATTGTTGGGCACCATAAAAACAGTTTCTATAATACTGTAAAAATATTAACAGTCAAAATTTAAAAACCCACCCCAGAATTTAGGTGTAGATGTATCTCCTAGTCCTGAGGCAACCTATCATGCCGGACGGAAACATTTTGTATGACAGGAAGGTATCCTAGTTTACCATTAAAAGTGATTTCAATTATATTTTTCCATGCCTTCTTCCAAAGCTGCTCTTTGCAATTCTGGGAGAACAGAAGGGCCAATATGGTTTAATTTGCTTTTTCAACAATCTATACTGAATCCTTCACCAAGGAAATGGATTAACGATGAGGCTGTCATACACTTTCATATGGTAGGAAGGCAAACACATGCTCAGAAAATAAAGGGTGGGAGTCTGAATATATCCTCTGCAACAATGATAAACCCTTCAGATGCCTCTTTCTACAGTAGTCAAGGGAATTCACATTATAAATTAAGATACCAAGTTAATATTTAAAACAAGTTAGAAAAAGCTGAAGAAGTGTACTTCCTAGATTTAGCAATCTGTTTTTTGAGTATAAACACATGAAAATCATCCATTTCCAAGTGGGAGGTAGAAATTACACTGTTATCAGGAAAGCAAAAAACTGCAACATAGAAGGTAATAATTAAACTTGTCTTTTAAGCACAGTTTCAGGCAAAAGGCTTACGCCATAAGACAAATTGGTCTCACTGAAACTGGAATTTTATTCCAGAATTTAATTGACCACAGTATTTTCAAGCCCCAAAAATACATAAAACTGATCAAAGTGACATGCAGCAAAAACCATAGCTTTTATAAGATTAATGCTTATTGTAAACTTGTTTTGCTTAGCCATGTCCATAATATTCATTTACATGAGCACATGTTGATTATCAGTCTCTCCTTTGAAAAAGGCTTCATTCAGATACCTGTTTGTTTGCAATCCTGTGTTTGGAACACACTATGAAAACTGTAATCACATTGAAATTCTGTAACTAACATATATTTAAAGCCAGGAATACTGAAATGATGCAAAACAACCGAGTTGCAATGGTAATACTGATTCCAGCAAAGAACACACCCATCAGCATCTAGCATAAACAGAACCATCCTGATTCTACCACTATCCTTATTCTAAACAAATTATCAAACCAAAGCCACTCCACACCCAGAAGCAAACAGCTCGAACACAAAATGAGTCAAAAAACAGCATTCCAGCAGACTGTCTGTACAGGGAGTTACCTTTTTTCCTTTCTTTTTCCTGTGAGCTGGTTTAGCATTTTTCTCCTTTGCTTCCTCACTCATTTTTCAGCAGGTAAATGTACCGGGGAAGGGGAATAAAAGAGATCACTGCTTGTATTCCAACATGCAAAGCCACTCAAGTATTCGCAGCACTGAAACCAAAGTCCATCTGCTGACGCTTCTCAGACAAGTAACAGAATAACTGCTTTTAAAGGCAGTCCCTGCTCCTCCCGCACAGCCTGGAATCGCTCATAGCCTTGCTCTGTTTTCCCCTGTGAGACACGGGCTGTTCTCACATCAGTCTAAAGAAAAGCAAAGGCGTTTTCCTCTCTCATTCTCAGCCAGTCTTTACTCCCGAGATAGGATCTCGTCCACGTTTCCTCGCTGGGTCATCCAGAGCGCTCCCAGTCTGTGGAATGGAGTTGATGAGCCACGCAGCAATGAGCTGCAGCCGCCGGCAGGTCTCAGAAAGGCTCACCAGAGGATGATTTGCCGTTTCTCGCAGACAGAGAAAGTGAGCCCCAATCGCTCGGATTGCCGGTCGCGTACAATACCGACATGTGTTGAATGCATCAGGGCATACCAGAAAAGGAAGCCTCCAAGAGTGATAAAAGATCAGGTTACTGGATCTTAAAGCCACTCCCAGGCAGATCCAAACAATAAAAGGCACAACACGCTGCTGAAGAAATTGCGAGATGAGATGTTTACGTTTCCAACAGCTCTCTATCCCCGTCCAAAGGACCTGAAAATTGCCACTCTGAACAATAAGCTTTGCAATATTAATTATTCATCTCATAAAAGCAGCAGCAGCAGCATTTCGGCAAAACACACATTTACAACTATTCCTGCCTGTGCGAGCTTGCTCCTCCCTTGTTCGCCTGTTCCTATGACAGGATTTGCACGGTCCCTGCAAAGGCAGCTCTCACACAAGTGTTACGTGCCTCTTGTATGTGCACGACTGGCAAGTCACAGATCATGTTTCCTCATGCTGCCACCTACTCCGCTGAATGCTTTGGCTACTTCCCTGCAAGTCTCATGGAAAAAAAAAAAAAATCAGGAGAGGCCAGAGACTTCAAAGCAATGATCCTCTCCCCTCTGTGCCCATTAAGACATATTACACACAACCCACACGTTACCAACAGCCATGACAGCAGTCGTTCAAGACATGTCTGAATTATGTCATTACCACAGTTCAGGCTGTGCACCTCCTCAGGCACATCTAGGGATTGACGCTGCCCCTTAGGATACCCTTCAGGGAAGGTGAGAGGGTGGAACAGGTATCAGACATCCTGCAAACAGCCCCATCCTCTGTACTCGTACTGCACACTTGAGTTAGCAAAACACTAATTTGTCCATTTCTGAAGTGAAATCACTCACATCAGAGGTTGACAGAAGTGACAGTGAGAAGGTTTGTTGTGTTATTTTGCTGGGGGGTTAGGGGGTGGGGGTGATATTTGGCTGTTTGTTTGCATGTTGAGGTTTTCCTTAAACAGGCAATGACCAATTAATACATGCTTTTTGGGGGTGGTTGAGATTCATATCAGGATCCTCCTGCCTTGCCTCTTTCAGATCTTCTCACCCTTCACCCTCCTTTCAGCAGCATTTCACTCACGACAAACAACACGCGTTCCACAGACTAAGAAAAGAAGAAGATGTAATGCACTGATTCATAATGCTATTTGCCTGAAAGCTTTCTCCTTGGAGCCTTCCCTACAAATGAATTTCAGTGAGCAACCACAACAGCACCATCAGATGGAAGCTGTTTTCTGTGTGCTGGCAACAAGTCCTTGTGCTCGCCGTCTCCACGGGCTGGAAACAAACTGGCATGACCTGACCCAGGGGCTCCAAACTGGGGAGGAAATTCCCCACACCAGCCCGGCAAGGTTGGTATTCTGAGGAACTGCACCTCATACAGGGCAGAGTTTAAATAAACACTATCAAAACATTACCCGTAAAATTTAGCTTGAATCTTCACTTAAGCCACTGACATACGATGGAATTCTTACTTACAGACAATATTTTGGTACAAAACACAAACACTGTCAATTCCACGAACACAGGAATTCAGTTTTCACAGGCAATTTGTTTTTAATGGCCATCTTGGAGCATGAAAAAGCACTCCAGCCTTTCCCAATTTCACTTTTTCTATATGTTATGTTACAAACTAAAGTGCTCTCTGCTGGTTAACAGTGGGTAAAACAATGCTTAAACAATCAAAATAACATCCTATCCTTAATGCATGTACAAAGCAAACCGCCTATTTTCAAGATTTTTACTCTGTGTGCATCCCCCTGGACAACACATTGTTTTCTGAATTAAGTCCAAATAGGTAGAGTTCACGTACAATTAATTGTGTGTCCTTCAAAATAAGTTCAGGCTTGGATCCATTACACTGGCTAGCTAAAAGAAAGCCTCTCATTTGTGGCATGCTTAGCTAACTGTATGCATAGAAAGCAATTTTGTATTACTTCTTAAATTAAAATGTTATAAACAGTCATACTTCTTCAGGAATAAAAAAAGGGAAAAAGGCCTCTTCCCAGAGCAACTTGTTGGCTGTCAGATGCTGACACATTCAAATCATTCCCTGATCTCAGGCAGCCAATGGAGGAAGCTCCCACTGAACTTTGGTTATTCCAATGGGTGCCTCCAAGTCCAGCCCATGAGATGGAAACTGGTTTTTTTAGGTTTGAGGACACATCACATCCTGTCCCTAACTCAGGTAGCACTGAAGATACTGAATTATAAGTGCTCTACTTCAGAACTGCTTTAATTTTTCATGTTTTCTTTCTCATTTTAACAAAAAATGAGTAATCTCCCAGCACTGGTATATTTAGCACACGAAGGAAAAATCTAGATAAGCAATAGAAGAATTTTGTAGTCACAAGATGCTCAGAGAGGTAGGAAAAGCTCTCACACTCCTCTCCTCCCATATTGCTCAGCTAACCATAGCAACCCTGCTGAAAAGAAATGTAATGAATCTCTCTTCTACCACTTGAAATAATCATTCATCTGTCAACATTTAGACACTTTTATGAGGTCTTGTTTTTCATTTACTCCGTACCTCAAAAAATTTGTCAAGCTCTTATACTCCAGGTAAGGAGGCAGAAGAGGCAGCTGAGTACTAGATATAACAGTACTTAATAGAAATACAAAACAGATTTCTTAGGAAAGGCTTTTAGGATAGAAAAAAAAGCAAGAATAAATTACTTTTCCTTCTTCAAATCATGCCTTTCAACTTTATTCCTCTGCAAACCGACAACTTAACTTTGATAGTAAAACTACTATCAAGCAACTGCTGACATCAGTTCATCTCTAAATTATACTATGGAAATTATTCAGATTAACCTTCTCCCATCCCCAGGCTTTTAGCATGCTCAGTGTAGCTCTGCATTTAAATGCCTAGGGCAACTGAAGTGGAAGGAGAAAAGCCAAACAAGACTGCCTAGATAAAGATTTTCAAACACCCAAGAAAAGTCTCTTATGCACATTAAAGTGTGTCACAAGCAAAAAACCTAAACTTAAAAAAACTATATATTTTAAAGAAACAATAGAAAACAAGGAAAATTTAAAATTGAAAATTTAGAAATTAGCTGAAAGAAAAAGGCAAACAAAACTAAGAGCAAACACCAGGGCAGAGTTGCCTTAAAATATGCTAAGGAAGCACTGGCATTCAGAAAGAACATATGCTTAAAGACACTGCAGTAATGCAATGATCAAAGCAGCAGTTCAGTAAATTACAAATTACAGCTACCTACTGCCTAGGTAGCCCTAGCTCACAGAAGCATTTTCATCTTTCCAACATTCCCAATATCTACTTCTTTGTGGAGGTGCACATACTTTGGTGTATTTTGTATATGATTTGATAAGCTACAGCAAAGGAACAACATGTAGAAATCTAACCCTAAGCAACTGCACAGCTCCCTGGAAAAGTGAAGTTAACGCTACTGTGCTTTGAGATCTTTTGATTACCAATGAGAACGCGCACACTGCTCGCTGGCACTTGCTGCTTAATCCCAGCAGTGTCTACAAGTGAACTTTCCCAACCTCCTCAATACATATCAGTTCTAGGCAGTTCTATTTTTAAATCAAAATAACTCGCATAAGAGGACAAGAGGATGGGCCAAGTTCTGTCTATCAGTACAGTTCTATTTATAAGTCAGAGTGACTTGCATGCGAGAAGCGAGGGGGACACAACTTGTTTTTGGGAACCTGTTTTGTAACCATGCGATGGGTTTTAAAAAGAACAGCTATGGCAGCTCCTTGCCTTACCAACACAACATCCGAATCCAAACAGCCAAGCAATTCCAAGACTACAGGACTAAGAGCACGGAGAAAGCAGGCCAGCCAAAAAGCCAGCTTGCTCCTAATACGTGTACAAACCCACATGCTTAAGTTAACAAAAACTTGTGGCATTCAGCATTAACTGCAGGATCACTTTGCAGATGGACTGCTTAGTACTTCCTCGAGCAATATCCTACACTGTAAGCAGCCAAAACTCAAGGTTAAACCAAGTTATTCCCTAGACAGGAATGGAATTTGTGTTGAGAGTATGGAAGGCAAATTAACTTTACTTCTCTTTCTCTTACAAAATTAAAACCAAAAGTCAATGTACAATGTCTACTTTCCTTTCAAATATGAAAGGAAGTACTTTGAGAAAATATTAAAAGCTAAGAAAAACGTTTTGAGCTCAGTCTTGATTCCTTTTCCCCATAATTTGAGCAAAATGGCAGTTTAAGAAAATTATAATTTAAATATTGGCATTATTGACTTCATCACCTTACACTGGACATCTAACCCAGCCTATTTGGGAATCTGCTCGTGTTTGCAAAGGTGCACACATGAAGGAGTCCATTATCCCATGCCAACATAAAAACAACCCAAACCCCACTTATCTTCAGGTGAAGATAATAAGAATGGAGTGGTGGTTACCACAGAACAACCATGCCCAGTTGCTGGCACACTCCACTATAGACTCAGCTACCAACCTAAAGATTTTCTTGGCCTAAAATTCCACACTGTAGGTTAGAGTTGCCCCACTATCTCCTTCCTCCCTCTAAGTGGAAGTCCTGGAACAATACTCCAGAGTAGAAGCAGAAATCAACTAAAGAAATAAGAGCCCTCTGACCAAACTCTCGATGAAGAGAGCTGCACTCTCCTGTACTAGCAGGAAAGAAGTTACTTCAACTCCTTCAGGAGGACAGATACCCATATTAGATAAAAGATTTATTCTCACCTTAGAAAAGCTAACTGAAAATTTAATATAAGCAATGGCAAAACAACTCAGGTTAACAAGTTAAAATTAACTTTTGTATTAAGTCCAGGGATGAACATGAGATGCTAACATGAATCAAAACCAAGCTGTCTTGTCTTCACAATTACTTTAACATATGTTAGCTAACTGAATTTAGGAGCCTCGAGGACAAACATATCCCTTGAGGACAGGACTGAAGGGAGTCTGGGAGTGAAGCCCAGAGTGGCTGGGAAGTTACTCTCAGGGAAAAAGCAAGCTAAGAGATTAAATTCCTTCCCTCGCTGCCTTCAGGGGGTAAATTAGCTTGCCTTAAAACATCCTTCAGTAGCTGAAGTTTGCAAGAACGCCAGTCCATTAACAAGGGAATACCAAACCAAAAATAAGGTAAGGAATAAGGAATCACATCACAGAACTCCGACAAAATTTGTTAGCATGAACTTACTTCTCTGCTGACTGCGTTTGAAAACACAGTTACACAAAGGGAACATACTTTATACCCAAGCTCTATAAATTCTTATTTACCAGCTGAGATACTTCATTAAAGATTCTGGTTTTTACTCTCATAGTGTTTTGCAA